>NC_089837.1:72088179-72413179 GCF_035609145.1 Eleutherodactylus coqui | reverse complement strand
ACCTAGTCGTATGTAAAATTATGGGGGGATTAAAGCCTCCTGCTTCTGCAATCAATCAGAAGCAGGTTGGGCTGTTAGCTGTTAATCACAGCTGATAACCTGGAGGAGGAGGGAGAAGTTGGTTTTAACCCTTTCTGCCTCCTCCTTTATTTAGTACACAGCGCTCAATGAACGCTGTGTACTAAAAAGTGAATGCGGAAGTATTTCTTCCATTACAGGAGCCCGGGGGTCATGTGACCACCAGGATTGCCTGCTATAGCAGAGCTGCAGAGTCATAGTAGACCCTGATCAGCTCTGCCAGTAAGTAATGTTACTGCAGGGGTTGTTTTTCCCTGTAACTGGGGCTCCTATGGATGCTCCAGCTACAGTGAGATAGATAGGTGCATGGAAGTCTACACATATCATAAAGTAGTTGCTATGTGGCAGATGTAAGTGGGTGCAACTTCTAAGGCTGCATACCATCCCAGTTTGCCATTGGGAAGTAGAATTTGGGCAGGGCTTTGCAGGTTTACAGCAAACAAGGGGAATGGAACTAAGCAGAGCATCAATTCATCCTTCTTTTATACAAGGGATGCAAAAACCAGCACTGAGAGCATAGAGTGCTAATTGACACAAACCAATACTAGGGTGGTATTTACATTGTACTTATTATTTGCACTTAGTTATTCAGAGTGCAGCACACATTAATGCTACTGCAACATTTACATCCCATGCCCATATCCCACTGCAGTAGTTGCCAGACTCCTGGTTAAGCTGGCTTGGGAAGATGTTTTGCTGTGGACAAGAAGAATAGTTGTGTGAGAGTCTGCCACGTGTGGGGAAGTAAGCCAGCTACCAGCCATTGTCTGCAGTATTCTAGGAGAAGTACTGGAGTGTTGACTACTTATCAGAGTGGTGACATGGAGTCAGAGACAACTGTAAATGTGAACAATAACCCAACAAAGAGTGGGCCTTATACAAGAGGTTTCAGCATTGATAAAAGCCAGTGTGAGTCTTACAGAACAAGGGCACCTGGAGTAAGAAATAGCTGAGATGTAGGGAAGCAAAGAGAATGATATTGAGATTTCAGTTGATTGGCCAAGGCAAACTTTACTAGAGACTATTATTATCTCTTAACCTTGCATTGGTTTAATTTTGGGATCAATAGGAATGTTTGCACCCTTTTCAGATTTATGTTCAGAGATTGTGCGCACAATGGAAGAGATCACATGGAGACAAAACTATCAGTGTGGATAGAGAGATAGATAGATATGAAATAGATAGATAGATAATAGATAGATAATAGATAGATAGATATGAGATAGATAGATATGAGATAGATAGATAGATAGATAGATAGATAGATAGATAGATAGATATATAGATAGATATATAGATAGATAGACAGATAGATATGAGATAGATAGATAGATAGATAGATAGATAGATAGATAGACAGATAGATATGAGATAGATAGATAGATAGATAGATAGATAGATAGATAGATAGATAGATAGATAGATAGATATGAGATAGATAGATAGATAGATAGATAGATAGATCCTCCACAACTTTGCCAGTTTTCAGAAACTGCTTAATTTCACCTGTACCCAATATACACTGAATGACCAAGTTATTAAAGACACCCATCTAGCAGTGTGTTGGACCTTCTATGGCCTGCAGTAATTTATCATAGATTCCGTATATACAGATATCATGGGACTCCGGGTGCATTTAGACAACCGTATATCGGCCGGGTTTTCACGCCCAGCTGATATACGGCGTCTCTCTCTGCAGGGGGAGGAGGCTGGAAGAGCCTGGAGCAGTGTTCTGAGCTCCCGCCCCTCTCTGCCTCCTCTCCACCCCCTCTCTGCCCTTCTGCACTATTTGCAATGAGAGGGGGCGAGGATAAGTTCTGGGAATTAGCTCCGCCCCTGTCCCACCTATCCCCATTGAAAATAGTGCTGGGGGTGGAGAGGAGGCAGAAAGGGGGCGGGAGCTCAGAGCACTGCTCCTGGCTCTTCCAGCCTCCTCCCCCTGCAGAGAGAGACGCCATATATTGGCTGGGCGTGACTAAACCTCAGGGTGTACAAAGAAAATATTCCCCATCCCACTTCTCCACCTACACCAGCCTAAACTGTTGACACCTGAGAGGAAAGGTTCATCGATTCATGCTTCTGATCTCTCATCAGCACAATGCAACAGAAATCTGGACTAGGTGATGTTTTCCCATTGCCCAGTGATCCATATTTGGTGGTCTTTAGCCCACTTGAGTCTCGCCTTTCTCTTTCACTTAGAGGTGTTCTCATCCAATGAGGAGTCACACTGAAACTGATCCACATAAACGTGTCACTTGATTCCATGCTGCACTCCGCGGTCACAGGTCCGGTTTCCATGCAGGATGTTTCTACTTCATTATAATACATGACATACACTATGGTAGGTGTCGGTCATTAAAGGTTGATTTGCATGCATTAGTCACCAAGATTGTTACTTGTGTCTAGAACATCTGCAGTCAATGAAGCTGCAAAACAAAAAGGCTTTTTTTTTTCTTCAAATTTAATTAATCTTTCTATAACGAGCATATCCAGAAATATTAAGCTGTAATGGAATATGGTGGTGAGGTGAGCTTACACGGTGTTAACAATATTAGTGACATGCATCATTACGAGATGGACCGTTCATGATTAATGAAAATAAATTTCCTCAGCGCTCCCTGCGTCCATAGATCAAGACACTGATTCATAGACTCAAAAATAATTTCCTGCTACATGTTAAGAATTAATGTTACATGGAGAAAGAAAATACTGCTCAAATATTTGACTGCGTAACCTCAGATCAAAGTTGTATGTGTAGGGTGGTACAGAGGGTACTGTGGTCCAGAGCCCAGCCCAAAACAGGTACCAACACCTGCCTGCTGGGCGCAACCCGGGGGTACAATCCAGGGCCCCAAAATCTGTAAAAGGACCCCATCAACCCTGTGCCATTTGTAATATAGTACTAGTGTCTGATTATGTGGCAGAGGGCTCCTTAGACACCATGGCTCAGTTAAAAGGTAACTTGATCCACTGGAACGAAGAAAAGGACCATCTGTGGATACAGATGGGACTAATGTTACCTTGATTGGGATATTACAGCGCAGTTAGGGTGGTTTCACATCAATGTTGGGGGTTCTGGTTTCCTGCTCCATTCGTGGAGCAAGAAAGGAGAAATTCCAAGGCCGAATGGGTCTTGTTTCTGGATGGAACTGAACAGCATCAGGTGGACCCCATTGACTATAATGGGTTCCGCCCACTTTTTGCTCAGCTGAGGGCTTCTGGACAGAAGAAAAAGTGTTGCATGCAGCGCCTTTTCTTCCGGCATTTTCAGTTGGATCTGCGATGGAGCCTCCTGCCTAAGTTATCTTATCTTAACTAGAGATGAGCGAGTAAACTCGCTAAGGCACATTCCTCGAGCGAGTAGTGCCTTAGCCGAGTATCTCCCCGCTCGTCTCTAAAGATTCGGGCGCCGGCCCCCGAATCTTTGGAGACGAGCGGGCAGATACTCGGCTAAGGTACTACTCGCTCGAGTAATGTGCCTTAGCGAGTATACTCGCTCATCTCTAATGAAGAGGCATGCCCCTCTTTATGTATTCAGCACTCTGTGCACTTGGGAAAATCCTACTAAGCATGATGCACGCAATGCCAGGCTTGGTAAAGTTTGCACATGGAGTCCATATTAAGTTAAAGAGCAACATAATGTTATTTCCAACAACTCACCGATGTATCTTTGGCCTCCATATGACCTTTGCTCAACCGCTCCTTTTATATTAGGAATAGCATGCCTAGTTGCTTCTATCGTACTCTCTTGTTATCCAAAACTCTTCTATTACGAGTCAGTGCTCCAGGTAATAAGACAGAGCTGAGGAGAGGAAATCAAATTCCTTGCTGAACTTTTCCTCTGAATCCTATACAAAATGCAAGCCCCATTTACAGAATCTGCATTGTCCTACTAGAGAGGGTCTCCAGGCCATCACACCTGCTGTCAGTCCATTTACAGATTACACATATCTAAAAAGATGCTTAAGCTATAAACATCTTTGGGGGCAATTTTATATTTACTTAAATGCATGTATTTTGGTCTACAATAGGCTTTGATTACAAATTGTGCATTGTTTGGCATCTGCGACTTCTACATATCACTGTATAGGGTAGATGCAGACTGACTTTCCCTGTAAATCCATCAATGAGGCTGGACTGATAGCATGGTTTATAGCCCTTATATCTGCTCTCTGCTAATTTTTGGCCACAATAAAGTTTGTCTTTCTTGCGGTCATAAATTGGTCAATAAGAAGGTTCAGGAAAGGAGAGAGATGAGAGGAAACCTAAGCTGTCAGTTCAGCTTCAGTTACGGATCTGAAGAGAAAGTTAATCTGCAGCTACTGTATACAGTGATATGTAGAAACTGCAGAAGCCAAATGGTGCTAAACCGGCGCGGGTGACAGGTGAGTTGCGGCGGGGAGCGGGGGGTAGTGGGCGGCAGAGAGGGAGAGAGAGATCTCCCCTCCGTTCCCCCCCCCGCTCTCCCCCGCCACTCCCCGCCCCCCGCCGGCCCCCAAATCTTTAGAGACGAGCGGGGAGATACTACTCGGCTAAGGCACTACTCGCTCAAGTAATGTGCCTTAGCGAGTATACTCGCTCATCTCTAATCTTAACCCATTAAAAAGCTATTGTCCGCTTATCTTAACACAGCAAAACCCATTGTAAAGTAGTTCAAAGTGTAAAAAAACCACCCTGTTAGCACAGCACTAAAGCCCCATCTACGTGCATTGACTATTGTTCAAAATTAGTTCAAACGATGGCATATGAGCAATAATCGTTGTGTGTAAATGCTCCCATCATTTACTCTTCAGCTAAACTATGATTTTGAGCTTAAAATTCATTGTTTATCCAGAGAGTATATAACACAGACCTCAGGCTGTGTTCTGCATGGGAGCAGCTGATTACATTGTATTCACCTGACAGCCCCTGTGAGAATAAAGGAGCTGTTTGCAGAGCTCAGACCACCTGCTGAGTTCTGCAAGCAGCTCCTGGAGGCTCATTTACATGCAAATGAAGCTAATACAGTGCTAATGGGAATTACAGTGATCCCTAGCTATATGGCGGTTCAATGATTGCGGCTTCAGTGCATCGCGGATTTTAGATAAACTATATCTAATTCTGTTTTCAGTTAGTTTTTCGCAGAATTTTGAGGTACATACAGGAAATACAATACGCCACTAGCGGTTGAAAATGCAAAATTCTACGTGGCACACTATTGGCTGATGGAATGTGTTCTGTATCCTGGGTGCCGATTGGCTCACTGATCGTAGCATTGGTCTGTTTGTTCAATTTTGAGATTGTCTGGCAGTTCACCCGACAGATTCATTAGTGTAAATATAACGCCGCAGATTTTTACGTATCGCAGGGGTCTCTGGAACGTAATCCCCGCGATAGACGAGGGATCACTGTAGTGTCCATTAGCACTTTATGCAGAATGATCGCTAGAACTGTCAATTTTTCAATCATTTGTAAGATTGTCTTTGCATGTAAATGAGCCGTAAGAATCAAGCCATTCGTAGGTAAGTATATTCCTAAAGGGGTGTGGCAGCAACGGGGGTAGGGACTATTGGCTTTAAAGAAAAATCACAGAAAACCCCTTAAACTCCATCCATGGGCCACACATTACATTTAATGACCTATATTTGCAGCATGAAGGTGACCACACATGTCCTTCCACCCCCGGTAGTGTAGTCAATGAAAGACACAGAGCCACATGCGCTCACTCCAACTGTTTCCATATTTCTCTCCGTTCTAATGTGTGACCAGCACTCTTCTGCAAAGCAACAAAACTACAAAACACGTATTAGGGTGGTTTCAGATGCTACGGAGCGTAGTTACACATGGACGGCTTACTTTTTCTAACTTCTCAGGTTTTTCAAATTCCATGCCATAACTCAGGAGTTTGAAAGAAAGAAAACAGCGGAAGATGGGTCTTGCCCTATCTTTCCTGCATGTAGTGTCAATTGGATGCCCAGCAAACCACCCCCCCACAGAAGGAGGAAAGGGCAGGGTGATGCATGGGAACAAACCGCTTCTCCTCCTTTCCCTTCACTGATTACTATTGGCTGGGAACAAGTCTGCAGCTCCACCAATCACTGTACAGAACTTGACATCTCCCGCTGAGGAAGACTGCCTGTTACTGGGAGTAGAGGCTGCAGTGAGATCCTGCCTTCTTCCTTGCCGCAGTCTTCAGTTCATTGCTCTATATCAGCCTGCTGCTGAAAGTTCTGGCAAGCCCGGCCGAGAAAATAGCGCAAGATTTGTGCGTTGCAAATCTCGCACCAATATAAACCCCATTCTTTTGAATGGGATCATACACAAAATCGTGGCATGTCCTGCCATTGGGCATTCCCTCGGAACGCCTCGCATTACCCACTGTTCTTGTGGGGCCGGCAAAGCACAAGAGGTGCACGTGAGTGCAGTGCGAGGCTTCCCATTGAAAACAATGAGCGATGCGAGGCATTCTGACTGAACGCCCAAAGATAGGACATGCGGCAATTTTGTGTATGATCCCATTCAAAAGAATCGCTGCTTCCCTGAAGTGATATGAGGTGGTTTTAACACAAAAACGCCTCACATACGAGGGGACATCGCATGTCGGTGAGCGCGATATTGGGCGCGATATCGCACTTGCCCATGTGAAATTAGCCTCAAGCTACCTTCACGCGGGCGAGTGTGATATTGGGCTGTGAAGCTCGACCCGCTATTACGCTCACTAACGTGCAATCTTCATTGCAATGGCTAGTTGATCGCGATGTTGAGAAAAAAACAAATCGCGGCAAAATCACGCGATAAAAACGCATGAGAAAATCACAAGCGGCAGCGATGATTTTGCAAGAAAAAGCAGCATTGACGCTCAAAAATCATGGGAAAAAAGGCGGGATTTTTGTGGCGATTTTCTCACGGTAGTATTGCTATTGATGGTGTGGAACTAGCCTTAGGGCTTCCTCACATAGGCATATGCACAAATTCGCTCGCCAAAGCGCAATGTGCTTGCGCATGAACGAGGTTGGAGGAGGTAGATTTGCGCGTCTGTGCATAGTACTGTATTTTTTGCGCACACAGGGCCATAAACGAAATGTGCACACCAAAAAAAGCCGTTAGAATGAACCCATTGAAATTAATATTGTCCACGCAAGTACGGCCATGTGTGGCTGCCCTAAAAGGTTTGTTAGCCTAATGAGGTCCAGATGTGTTTTTTTTGCGGTTTTGCTCAGTGTTTCACGCTTCCCCTTACGTATTCGCACACCTAATACAGCCTTTGTAGCACAAAACACAGAAAAATAGAGCAAGTCCTACATTTTTCTGCGCATCCAAAATGCGCACGCTCATGAGAAAGAACCTATTGATGTCAATGGGTTCCATTCTTCAAGTTTTGCGCGCGTATATATTTTACATGCACAAATCCGGTCGTGGGAAGAAGCCCTAGAAGTGCAAACACTGCACTATTCTGCTAGATGTACCTTTAAATGTAATACCAGTTCTTTCATCAACACTAAAAATCGCAATATGTTCGTTTTTACGAGCAGATGGATAATAATTACAATTTGTTTGATCCATATGGGATTTGACATATTTGTTAATACGGTACTTTGTGAAAGAACACTTTAGAATAACACGGAGGGACGGATATACGTCTTTTTATCGTACAGCTTGATCTCACAGGTTTTCTTTATTTTCATTTCGTTTTGGAGCGCCATTATGGGTAAATATGTGATATGTAAGAGGTATAACAGACTGTACAGTAATGAGGCTCGTAAACCTATCCATGCGTGTCAAGACATAAAAGACAAGCAGAAAACGCTGCACGAAACTGAAAAAGACAAAAAAAAAACACGAAAAACTAATATTAATTAAAAGCCTAAAAAAGGAATAATCTTTTTTTTATTTTGACCATTCTTCCTTCTTATCTGTGGTCAACTTAAAGGGGTTATCAGGGAGAGAAGTTTGTTTCCACCTTGTAAGGGGAGTGTGTTGGGTAGATGGTGAGTAATGCCTAATTGTGCTTTCTGTTCTGTTATCTGTATACAATGGGTTGTGGTCCCTTTAAGGACTAGCCACCCTTTTCACAAATGTTTGATATGTCAGAGGGATGTGTCAAAAGTTTTGAACAGTTGGGGTCCCACTGCTACAAACCTCTACAAGGCCGGAAGGAGCTGCCTATGGGGCACAGAGCTTGGGTGAACTCTGCAGCCCCCTCATTCTAGCGATCAGCAGCGGGACCCCCGCAGATCAAAACTTTTGACATGCCTCTATTACATGTCAAAAGTTTGTGAAAAGTTTAGTTACTCTTTAGAGTTTAATGTAGTACAGAGGGGTGTCACCCTGGGGAGCTCGATAGGAGAGGTCAAATAATAGAAAGTTGGCGGGCTTTGCCAGAGAGTTCGGGGTACACAGGGAGATGTGACGGAGCGGAGGGATCCTGTTGGTTACCACTCTTGGTATTCACCATGTTTTGCTGCAATGCTTGGCTACATCTAGCAAAGATAGCAGTTGGAAGTGTTAGGCCGCTCTAACACACACCGCTTTTTACTACAATTAGCGCGGTGTCCCGAGCGCCATGCTAACCACCATACAATGCTCCCATTGATTTCAATGGGGCTTCAAGTGCGCTTGTATGCAACGTTTCTAACACCACGATTTTTGAGCGCTGTCTGTTCTATTTTTGTGCATTTTTGCGTTTTTTTATGCACCCTATCACCCATTACAATGATAGGGTGCATTAAAAAGTGCTGTCAATTGCTGTACCATGTGTTCAAAAACACGGTAATCACGGTAAAATTGCAGCAATTTCGGGGGCGGCGTTTTCTGAACGTATGTGTGAGAGTGGCCTTTGTGACACTGTATCATCGATAGGTAAATTGGATGTCAGTAAGACACTCTTCTACCTCTGATTATGAGTATCAACCAGTGTGCTGTCGTGCCAACCAACACCTCCGACCATAACTACCTCAGATGTGCCATATGTCGGGAACACCTGGGGGAGGATGTTCTCACCAGATTCCATGGGACTGTATCCCTGTCCAGTGAATTGTTGCCCACACTATCACCCCTGTCAAAATAAAGTAGAAGCCATGCTCGCCTCGACCGATCCCCTGCAGCTTCCGATCCACCGGTGCCCGGTCCCCTGCTTGTCTTCACTTCTAGCTGCAGGAGTAATGATGTCCTGACACAAGGATATGTGACTGCTGCAACTAACCACTGATGTAGTGAGATGGCGATTGTCACATCACTGACATCATCACTGCTCGCTAAAGCTGGAAGCAATACAAGTGGAGGACTACACACCGGTGGAGTTGCAGGGGATTGGGCGAGGCAAGTATGGCTTTCTTCAGTCTTTTTACAGCTCGATGAGCAGCTTTGAAAACTTTTTTATCCCCGGATTACCCTTTTAAGGACGGTGATATAGCTAATGGGGATGCAAAGGTAGTGCACCCAGACCCTGGTGTCTGAGGGGGACCAAAGGGTCTTCTGTCACATATGAAGACATTAGTACTATAATTGAAACATGGTAGGCAAAGGGACCTGTTATAGATTTTGAAAGACAGTAAAAAGACAGCTCACAGTAAAAGAGACCAAATCTGCATCACCTGCTAGCAGGCAAATGGTGGATACTTTTAGGAGGCCAAAACTTAACGTTATTTCCAGATTTCTGAAATCACTTGGAAGATTGAGGTGTTTTTATTTTTTGCTTCAATAAACATGTACATTCCAAAGCATCAGGACTTTTTGTCAATTGTTTCCAGATTTTGTATTTTTAGGGCGAAGTGAGAGAAGCGTTTTTTTGCGCGCACCTATGTACACAAAAAAAAGCTTTTCTGATAGAACCATTGGTTTCCTATGTAGTGTTCACATGTCCGTTTTTTACAGGAGCAAAATCTTTGCACCGGGAAGGTTCGTGCTGTGCGTATTGAATCCCGTGGGGAGTCCGCTCATCACTGAACACTGTGACAGTGCTATCACAGTGTTCAGTGATGAGGGGACTCCCCGCGTGAACAAAAGAATCCCCTTCCACAGCTATGACAGAGGATCGTGATGTTCTCCCATTGCTACAACACTGGACCCATTGAAAGCAATGGGATGCAGTGATTTTCGGGGAAGGGCTTGAAATATAATCCCTTTCCTGAAAACCATCCCTAGGTGTAGAAGAAAAAGAAAACATTACTCACCTAGCAGCACTGTCTGGACTCCAGCGCGTCTTCTGTCTTGCATGTTAGCACTGATCTAAAGCACTTTCTTCTGGCCCGGGGATTTTAAAATCCCAACCTCTTGAAAGTGCTGGTCTGATTGGCTGAGTGCTCAGCCAATCACAGGCAACGCTCAGCCATTCATTGAATTCAATGAATCACCAGCCAGAAGAAAGTGCTTTAGATCAGTGCCGGCATGCAAGGAAGAAGATGCGTCGGCACCCCGACAGCGCTACAACGTGAGTAATGTTTTTGTTTTTTTCTACACCTAGGGATGATTTTCAAGTAAGGGCTTATATTTCAAGGTCTTCCCCGAAAATCGGTGCAGGGGTTGCCTGCATCCATTGCTTTCAATGGGGCCGGCTGCAGTAGCCTCACTGAAAGCAATGGGTATGGAGCTTTGGTCACGTGCATTTTTAACATGCATGGAGTGTTTTGGGTTTTTTTTGTGCACATGGGTGTGCAGAAAACAACGTTCATCTGACTTAGCCCTAAGGGGTGTTTCCAAATTTCTAGCCTGCAGTGTCTTTTTTAAATCTGAGATCTATAACTTTTTAATTTTTCCGTTAATGGAACTGTATGATGGATTATTTCTTCTGTGGTGAGCTGAAGTTTCTTTTGGTACCATTTTGGGATACATCTGACTATTGGATCAGTTTTTATTCCCTTATTTGTGATGTGAGCAAAAAGCAACAATTCTGGATCATGCTTCCTTTATAACGGAGTTCACCTTGTGGGATAAACAACATGATATTTTCTTAGTTCGGACTTTTACGGCTGCAGCGATGCCAATGATGTTTATTTCTTTATTGTTTACATTTTTATGTGACAAATGGGAAATGCTTATTCTTTTATATTGCTATGTTTAACCCCTTAAGGACACAACCTATTTTAGCCATCGACACAGCCGTATTATGGCTGGGTTTTTTACGTGGAGAGCTGTAGTTGTTATTGATGCCATTTTTGGGTACATATAATGTATTGTTAAACTTTAATTTTTTATTTTTTTGGAGAGCAGGGAGTGAAAACATCAAATCTGCTGGTGTTTTTTTTTTAGTGTTAATCATACAGCATAAGGCTGGATTCACACGAACGTATATCGGCTGGGTTTTCAAGCCGAGCCAATATACGTCATCTCTCTCTGCAGGGGGGGGGAGGCTGGAAGAGCCAGGAGCAGTGCTCTGAGCTCCCGCCCCCTCTCTGTCTCCGCCCCTCTGCACTATTTGCAATGGGGAGAGGTGGGATGGGGGCGGGGCTAATTCTCAGAATTTAGCCCCGCCCCATCCTGCCTCCTTTCATTGCAAATAGTGCAGAGGGGTGGAGAGGGGGTAGAGAGGGGGCGGGAGCTCAGTTCCTGCTCCTGGCTCTTCCATCCCCCCCCCCCCCCCCCCTGCAGATGAGCACGACGTATACCGGCTCTATGTGAAAACCCAGCCGATATACGTTCCTGTGAATCCAGCCTAAATTACATTATAGATTTTTTTCTACAGGTCGGTACATTTATGACAATACCAAAAACATTATAATTTTTTTTAGCTTTTTCTATTTTTTGCACAATAAACACCCTTTTTTGGAAATTATAATTTTTACATTGTTGCATTTAAAGTCCCTTAACTTTGTGAGGGCTTGATTTTTGTGTGAAGAGCTGTATTTTTTTTTTGTACCATTTTGGGGTATATACAATTTTTTGGATCACTTTTATTGCATTTTTTGGGAGGCAAAATGAACAAAATTAGCATTTTGTCTGTTTTTTAGGCCATGCAGGATTAATAGTGTGTTCAATGTAATGTACAGGTTGCTATGGATACGATGAGACCAAATATGTGGCATTTTTAAAGATTGTAATGATTTTTTGATACAAATAGGGAAAAACCTGCAATAAAGGTTTTTTTTTTTGTTACTTTACATGTTTTTTTTTTACACTATTTTATTTTATTTTTGGACATTTTTTTATATCCCTATAGGGGACTTGTATCATAGCAGCCATGATCGCTATGATAATGCATTGCAGTACTCATGTACTGCAATGTCTTATAGTTTTCAATAGCGATCAAAGGCAATAGCAAGCTGGGATGCCAGTAGCTGTCGTCCTCTTGCCATGGCAACCTATCAGCCCTCCGCGATTACATTGCGTGGTTCTGATGATGTCACAGAGGAAGGATGCTCCCTCTGTGAACCCTTCCCATGCCGCAATCTACATTAATCGCCAGCTGTTGCAGCAGGAGGCCAGTTATTGGTAACAGACAACTCCTGCTGCGAGACGGCACGGGCTCAGCTTCTGAACCCACATGATGTAAGTTTACGTCCTTTTGTGCTAAGTACCATGCAGCCAGGATGTAAACATATGTGCTGTGGCATTAAGGGATTAAGTTAAAAATTTTTTTTTAAAGGTTGTACCAAGATTACAAGCTATCCCCTATACACAGGATAGGGGTAGCTTGCTGATTGGTGGGGGTTTCACCCCGCTGAGATGCCCACCAATCTCAAGAACGATGGTTCCGTGCCCCCCTTAGTGCATGTGTACTGCACCTCCCACAGTGATGTGGAGAAGGAATAGAGCACTATTTGCACAAGCTTGCTAACACTCCATTCACTTTCAATGGCACTGCAGAGATAGCTGAGCGGCAAGCGCTCCAATCATTCTTACATCACTGCGGGAAGAGAAGCTCGACAGGGACACGAGACCCCTTTTCTTGAAATCGGCGTGGGCTAACTTGGTGCAACCCCTTTAGACTAGGGGACTTGATCAAGCGATCGATTTGATTCTAAAAATGAGCCGTCATCCTACTGGTGGATGTGTGCTAAGACTGCAGCTTTTTGGCACCCCTCAATTGTGTTGTGCGGGGGGGTGATCTAGCTACCTGCCACTGACTCTAAAGGGGCTCAGTCCATACAAATTGCCATAGCCAATGAAGTGAGAGGGAACTCTATCAATGGGTAATATACTGTAAGCCGTTCCCAGAGACAACTCTTCCATCTCTCCTATGATCGTTTCAGGTTTGCTAGTCCGCAGCTCTATGGTGTCGTTCATGGAGAAGCAAACTGACAAGTTAAGACATAGGAATTGTGAATTAAATGTGTGAAAAGTAAAGAAAGCAAAAAAACAGGCATATTCCCGCTAAAAGGCTTCACAAATATCAATTTTATGCAGCTCAGCCATTTTCTTAAAGGGTCTTAAAAACTTATCTCCCCTACCCAGGCGCCCGTATACACATAATCCTTCCAATTATTTACACTGTATTGAAAAGTGAAATATAGTTTTATGCCTTGAATCTCACAATGAATGTAAAGACATCTGCCATACCGTAATTACGCAAGGGGCCATCCAAGCACAAGCTCTCCCATACCAAACGAGGAACATCTCATTACAGAACGAAGCAGCTAATCCAGTTATTCAGATTTCATGTTATGGCAGAACAGAGCACCTAATCCGACCCGGTTATCTTTGTAATTAATTTTCCTTAAAATGTACATGCTTCTATGACTTCTCTAAAGGTACGGGACCAGGACTGCAAGGCATGATGGTATGTATCACTTACTCTTAGGAGATAAATTATTCATTACTTATATTTAATTATAGGCTTACAGATTTTATCATATTTCATTTAATAATTTGCAGCATTTGACCTTTAAGAGCAAAGGATTTACCGTACAGCATGGAGCGTGATGTAACGCATGACAACCAAAGAGATCATGATTGAAAAAATGTTTGTCATAAGGATTTCGTACCCTCAACTGATCCCAAGTTTAGCGTGGTGATTGGTTGAGTTGATTGCGCAAAGTATTGTAGGGTTAATCACTTACTATGGGGTAACAGTCCCCTATATTAAAGGGGTAAAGTGTTGGTGTTGTGCACTGGAGCTAGGCTCTCCTCCGTTGTGTTGTGGTACAGTGCATTAGCCAAAATAAGGTGTAGAGAGTCAGGGGTAGAAAGTTACACTTACGTTTGCTTGATGAAGGGTACAACATTGGAGGATGAAGGCAAAGTCCTTGAACAATAGCAAATTCTTGAATACACTACTGGCGGTGCCTGTAATCCGTCTCAAGCTATCCTTGAAGGATCTACTGCACTGCTGTGATGTCCTCACCAGGCCTAGAGTCTCCAATCTCTGTCCTGCACTACTGGAGGTGTTCACGGCCCTGGAGTCTGTAGCTTTTTCTGGGGAGGCTTTCCATCCATGTAGCTAATCCTGTAACAGCATGTATTCTGCATGTAGTGATCCAGGTACAAGGATAGCAAATCTGCTTGTCTACTCCAGTGTTTCCCACCCTTTTCAGCCTCCGGGCAGCTTTAGACGAATGTAGGCAGCGCAGCGTACGTGCGCACAAACGATGTTTGAAGAGCCTTGCAATCAGCCTTTTGTGCATGTGTCAGCACTAGAGATGAGCGAGCACCAAAATGCTCGGGTGCTCGTTACTCGGGACGAACTTTTCGCGATGCTCGAGGGTTCATTTCGAGTAACAAACCCCATTGAAGTCAATGGGCGACCCGAGCATTTTTGTATATCGCCGATGCTCGCTAAGGTTTTCGTTTGCGAAAATCTGGGCAATTCAAGAAAGTGATGGGAACGACACAGCAACGGATAGGGCAGGCGAGGGGCTACATGTTGGGCTGCATCTCAAGTTCCCAGGTCCCACTATTAAGCCACAATAGCGGCATGAGTGCCCCCCCCCCCCGCACTGTCAGCATAAAGATCGTTCTCCTCTGCCATAGCTGTAACAGCTGTGGCAGAGAAGAACGATGTTTGCCCATTGAATTCAATGGAGCCAGCAATACAGCAGGTTCCACTGAAAGCAATGGGCTGCCGGCGATCGCAGGATGAATTGTCGGGAAGGGGTTAAATATATAACCCCTTCCCTGCAATTCATCCAGAAATGTGTTACAATAAAAATATATACCGGCGTATAAGGCGACGGGGCGTATAAGACGACCCCCCAACTGTCACCTTATACGCCGGGAATACAGCGGAGCAAAGAATAAAAATCATTACTCACTTCCCCTGGCGTTCTGCGGTGCTCCTGCAGGCTGTCGCTACCTCCTGGTCCCCGGCAGAGCATTGCTTTCTGGACGCAGTGGTTGAAATCCCCGCCTCCAGAAACACATGTGCCTTCAGCCAATCACAGCTCCAGCATCAACAACACTTTCCCTGAACTATGTCAGAATGCATCTGTGGCGAGCCGCGAGAGGGGCAGATTTTAATACTCGGGTGACACCTAATCTCGCCAGCCACTCACTGCAGGGGGGTGGTATAGGGCTTGAACGTTGCAGTGGGAAGTTGTAATGCCTTCCCTGTCTTTCTATTGGCCAGAAAAGCGCACAAATTTCTCAGGGAAGAAAATGAAAGTAACCCGAACATCGCGTGGTACTCGTCACGAGTAACTAGCATCTCGAACACCCTAATATTTGAACGAGTATCAAGCTCGGACGAGTATGCTCGCTCATCTCTAGTCAGCACACTTTTTGCGTGCATAGGGCCAGTTCACACGCATGCATGACACTCCCTTTCCGTAAAATTGATTGCCTGTCAAAGCCTAATGAAGTCCAGCTGACTTCTTTACCTGTGTTTTGTGCAGTGTTTCACGCATCCCCTTGCGTATTCGCGTACCTATGGCAGTGTAGCTGCACACAATGCACACAATGCAGGAAAATAGAGCAGAAGCTATTTTTTTGGTGCATGCTAAGTCTGCTCGCACAAAATGCGCCTATGAAAACAAGCCCATTAAAATCAATGGGTTTTATTCTCTGTGTTTTGTGCTTGAACATTTTGTGTGCGCAAACACGGCCATCTGAAAGAGCTGTCAAGGCAGCCTTGGAAAATTTTTTTACCGCGGGGCACCCATACCGAAACTTTTTTCACGATAAACAAAATACAGCAAAAGCTAGTCATTTACAACCTTTAATGAACAAGTTTCCCAATTCATAGTACTCACATGTGAATTTTACAATACTTTAGGGCTTATTTAGGTAATCATGCTTTTCTTCCCTGATTATCACTGACGCATAATGGGACAAAATGAAACCACTGATTTCAATGGTTTCGTTTTCACTGTGGGGATTCTCGCCCGTTAATTGTACTGTGTGAGAAAAGATAGGACTCACCCTATGTTTCACACATGTAGTGAATACTACTTGCACTAAAGATTCCCTTCATTGAAGCAGAACTATGCTCCGTATCGGCGAGCATGGTTGCGCAAATGGACGTCTGTGTTGGGGCTCGAACCCAGAAGCTCCTGTGCTGCCGGCGGCAGCTCTATCTGTTGAGTTGTCCAGCCTTTTGGACAGCTCCCCTGCTGAATCATAGCCTAGTCATTGCCCCTGTTATTTCTGTTTCTGATTTGCCCCGCCCTTCTACCTTGATTGCATTTACTATAAAAATCTGGCACTGTCCCTCCCTCAGTGCATGATTATTGTGCTGCCAGTCAATAGTCAAGCTTTGTCTTCCACCTGCACCTCAGTATTGTGAATTGATACTACCCCTTACTGACCTCTGGCTTTCTTCTAAATATGCTACGTGCCTGCTCCTTTGTACTGCAACAGATATTACCCGTTACCGACCTCTGGCTTCCCTCTGACTACGCTAACTGTCCGCTTGGGTTACAACAAAAGGCTCCAAACCTGCACCAGTCCCTTACAATCTGAAACCACCCTCAGAATGAAAAAAAAAGGAGGCCTGCGTTTTTTTCGCGTGACACCTTACATCTTCCTGCACAGCATTTAAATCTGTGCGTGGATTTTGGACAAACGGCTTCTTTGCTTGCTTTCAATGTTACATGGGGAGAACTGCAGCAGAATGTCTGAAGCTTGTTGGTAGATGACGGAATATTCCATCGAGATTCCAAGCAGGAAAACTTCCAATAACTGTTAATAAAAGTTATTGGAAACTTTTTGTACCTTAATTTTCTAAATTCTTTAAAATACAAAAAAAGTCAACCTTTTTTAGTGTGACACCTGGGCTTACTTCTTTTTGCATAGCAGTGGAATCTGTGGTCTGATTTTAGGCAAAGACAGTCTTAGTTCATCTTCAACAGAAAGTGGAGGGTTTCTTGGTTTCCTTTTGATGTCCATCAGGCATGAGAAGGCTTGCTAAGAAAGAGGTATTAGTGTATCTTGACGCCACTGGAAGCTAGGGGTTTGACAGGAGGAACCCCCTTCTCACACCCCTAGCTCCCGATTGACTCAAGCCTTGATGGTCCTTCTCCATTGCTTTTAGCCAACCCTACTGCCTTAAGGTGAGGGTTGTTTTTCAATTTAGCCTTACATTATCAGCTTTACAGTAGGTAATGTACACCTAAAAACAAAACAAAGCCTTACCCTAAAGCAGCAAGACTGGCAAAAAGCAATGTAGACGCAGCAGCTGTGACTCTCACCGCTGTCTCCGCCGGCGCTTGTCTGGAATGGCTCCCAGCCGGCTGAAGGATGAGCCCTCAGTCACTGCCAATGGCTGTATATTGCATTCTGCTGGGCGGCTGCCCGCTGGGTCATGGAGCCCTGCTCCATGACATCCGGACCCCCGCGGCCATTTACTGCCGATGTGCCACCGCAGATGCTCCTCTTGCTCCTGCTGCTGTCCTGCGCCTCCTGCTACTGTCTCTCGACTCCTACTGCAGTGCTGCTGCACAGTGCGGCCAGCTGTTACACTGTCTGCTCTACCTGCAGAAGGTTAACATCTTGTGGGGGGAGGGGGTCCACCCGTCCTGGGTCTGCTGCTGCCAGAGAAGAACTGGGATGCCGTGCCTGGAGCTGCAGCTTGCTGTATGCTGCTAGGCTCCAATGAAGGCTTTCTTAATGTGCTGCCAGGACCTGCAGCACAGCCAGACATTCAGCCTATCAGGAAGAGGGGGCGCCAGCCCCCTGTCAATCTTGACTTCACCAGGACTTCCTGGTGGTGTCAAGATACACTAATACCTAAGAAAGATAGGATGTGGAGAACAGCAGCAGAACTTTCATTGCTTTATGGGAGATATGAGGATTGAAAACCAGAAAATATCAGTTGCTTCTTCACTAAATTTTATCTTCGGTGTTCGATCACATCTGAGCTCACTTATCTGTTCTTCTTCATGCAGGGTGAATTGTGCATTTGACAAGTCAACTCTGTAAAGGGATTTCTAATCCAGTCATTTAGCTCAGAAGACAAAAAAGTGAAATAATGCTCCAGGTTCTCTGATAAGGACTGCAAATGACTGATTGCCAATACAACTACTTATTTACTGGGCCCAGTGCCATGTGCAACTTGACTTAAAAGGGAAACATTTTTATACTTCCAGAAGGAAGACATTTTTTGCCAAAATTTTCACGTTTGCAATCAAAAGCCGGGAGCTGGTCTGTGGTAGTGAGCGTGTTTCCTTTAGGCCCCTCCATACTGGTGTGCATGGAGTTCAGATCCTGATATATATTGGCTAAGTAAGCCAATCTCTGCACAAATGTTGCATCTTCCAAAAAGCTGGAAAATCTTGCTTTACTGCTGTTCTTGAAGATTTGCAATTCGTCTCAAAGCTCAAACACTCTGGTTAAAACTTTGCCTCTGGAAAGTCACCTGACAGAAGGTCTTTCTACATGTTTTCACACAATTGGGAAAATATTCGTGATTGGAGAGGACGTTGCTTAATAAAATTAACAATATTGACTGTCACATCCAGCACTTGTGTTAACCCCCTTTCTTTTCATTTGTCTTTTTTCAAAATAATCGTCACTCTTTTATTTATCCAACTAGCTGACCCGTCGCGCGTTGCTGCGAAGACAGACAGACATACATTCATTCGTTTTTATATATCTAGATAACAACCAATCACAGCGCAGCTTTCATGTTACCTCAGTGGTATAATATATAACAACCAATCACAGCGCAGCTTTCATGTTACCTTAGCAGTATAAAATATAACAACCAATCACAGCGCAGCTTTCATGTTACCTCAGCAGTAAGAGGAATAACAACCAATCACAGCGAAACTTTTATTCTGCCTCAGCAATATAAAAAATAGCAACCAATCACAGCGCAGCTTTCATGTTACCTCTGCGGTATTATATATAGCAACCAATCACAGCGCAGCTTTCATGTTACCTCAGTGGTATAATATATAACAACGAATCGCAGCGCAGCTTTCATGCAACCTCAGTAGTATAAGAAGTAGCCACCAATCACAGCACAGCTTTCATGTTACCTCAGCAGTATAAAAATAGCAACCAATCACAGCACAGCTTTCATTTTACCTCAGCATTCTCAATATCCAGCAATTGTCTTGCCAAACGTTCAGCGGATGCATCATTTTCTGGTTGAACACTCATCCCGTTGCTCGTAATGCCTTTTGGTTTTGTGCTTGAGATGGAAATCAAACGATCTTTGTCTGGGGGGCATAACTCTCGACGATGCTCGCACGCGTGGCACCTATCGTAGGATAGTTGTACTATGCCAGTAATCTTCCCAGGAGTGTACTCAGCAACTTCCCAAAGTCTCATGGCGATTGGATGAATGGTGTAGTAATGCATAAAGGACAGACAGACAGACATACATTTATATATATCAGGAAGTGAGAGAATTAGATTCTGTACGTAAAATTTGGACGCTAATTGTTTTGCGCTTAGAATTGAATAATCGAGTTGGGACCCATTAGCTTTTCCTATTTATGACATATTCAATGCCCGTGCCAAATTTCAAGTTTCTATGTGAGAAAATTACATTCCGTACGTAAAATTTAGACGCTAATTCTTTTGCGCATAGAATTGAATAATGGAGTTGGGACCCATTAGCGTTTCCTATTTATGACATAATCAATGCTCCATGCCAAATTTCAAGTTTCTATGACATTGGGAAGCGAGAAAATTAGATTCCGTACGTAAAATTTGGACGCTAATTCTTTGGCGCATAGAATTGAATAATCGAGCTGGGACCCATTAGCTTTTCCTATTTATGACATAATCAATGCTCATGCCAAATTTCATGTTTCTACAACATCGGGAAGTGAGAGAATTAGTGGCAATGATGGAAATCGAACGATCTACGTGGGGGGGGGGTGTAACTGTCGACGACGCTCGCACGTGCGCCATTTATCGTAGCATAAATGTACTATGCCTATAATCTTCCCAGGAGTGTACTCAACAACTTCCCAAAGTTTCATGGTGATCGGATGAATGGTGTAGTAGCGCATAAAGGACAAACAGACACGCAGACAGACACGCACGCACACAGACATACATTCAATTTTATATATATAGATGACGCAAAAGTTCTTGTTTCTATGGCACAAACTGCAACAAAAGTGACATGATAACTTCATTCTATGGGTCAGTACGATTTCTACAATACCAAATTTATGTAGTCTTTCTTTTGCTGTACTACTTTTATTTATTTCCAAAGATATATATATATATATAATTTTTTAATTTTTTTTCTGCCGCCATAACTTTTTATATTTCCATCGACATAGTTGTGTCAGGGCTCATTTTTTGAGGGATGTCCTGTAGTTTCTATTGGTACCATATTGGAGTACATACAACTTTTTAATTGCTTTTTATTATATTTTTTCTTGGAGATGGGCTAACCAATAAAGCTCAATTCTGAAGTTTACTTTTT
Organism: Eleutherodactylus coqui; assembly: GCF_035609145.1. Taxonomy (NCBI): domain Eukaryota; kingdom Metazoa; phylum Chordata; class Amphibia; order Anura; family Eleutherodactylidae; genus Eleutherodactylus; species Eleutherodactylus coqui. The sequence continues at coordinate 72,392,364 of NC_089837.1, read as the reverse complement.
TCTTCTGGTGACATTCACCGTGCATGGTAAATAATGCAGTACTTTTACGAATGCAGCGATACCAAATACGTTTTTCGGTATTATTTTAATATAAATAAGGGCAAAGTTTTTTCTTACCTTCATTACGTTTTTTTAAAATAATTAATAAAACTTTTTGAAACTAATTTTTACATTTTTAATTAACCCCCAGAGGGGGACTTTTTAACATTAGGCCTCATTTACACGGGCGACACAGCATCGCTGAGAGAAAATCGCAGCGGTATCGCATCGCTGGTTCGTGCGAAATTGCTGCATTTTCTCAGGACAATACCGTGATTTTGCTGCGCTACAAGGTCCTATGTGATGCTACAAAGTCACGCGACTTTGTAGCATCACATGAGAGGATTTTCGGGGAGGGGGGGGTAGCTTGAAATATAAGCCCTACCCCGAAAATAAACTGTAGCTGAAGAGGGAAAAAAAAGTATACATCACCTCTCCCGTGCTGTCAAGGTGCCGTCGCAGCTTCTCCCCAGGTCCCAGCACTGCTTCTCTTCTTCATCTTCTGGACGGGGAGTGAAAAATCCCTGCCTCTTGGAAGTGCTGACTGTGATTGGCTGACGCTCAGTGAGACAGCTAAGGGGTGACATAAAAACACCTCCGTATAAATACTCATTGTAAAAAAATCGTGTGGGCATTAAGGCTCTAGTACCCTGTTGTACCACCTCTAGCTTGGATACAAGATGTGATACAGGTTGGCATGGAGGCTCTAGTACCCTGTTGTACCACCTCTAGCTTGGATGCAAGATGTGATACGGGTTTGCATGGAGGCTCTTATACTCTGTTGTACCGCCTCTAGTATGGATACAAGATGTGATACAGTTGGGCATGGACGCCCTAGTACTCTGTTGTACTGCCTCTAGCTTGGATACAAGATGTGATACAGGTGGGCATGGAGGCTCTAGTACCCTGTTGTACCGCCTCTAGCTTGGATCCAAGATGTGATACAGTTGGGCATGGAGGCCTTAGTACTCTGTTGTACTGCCTCTAGCTTGGATACAAGATGTGATACAGGTGGGCATGGAGGCTCTAGTACCCTGTTGTACCACCTCTAGCTTAGATACAAGATGTGATACAGTTGGGCATGGAGGTATACAGGTTCTGTCTGGTATCCTGCAGCATATTGCTCCACATTTGCTGTTACTGAGCTTCTAGATGATCCAAACTCATTGGCTGTTGAAGTTAGCAACCCAGATGGTCCCATATATTAACCTGTCAACCGGGCAACCACGAAAGTGTGACAATGATATGGAGGATCCTGTGACCCCCTGTGTGTGCGGCCGAGCATTATGTTGCTGGAAAATATACAGGAGATGTATACTTTATATCAGCTTTACATATCTAATTACATACAGGAGATATGAGGTATCTGCAGCCCTATCTTTGGGTGTGCCCTCGCATCGCATCTCCCTTTTTTTTCAATGGGGCCGGTGGCAGCATCTTGCCATGTACGCAGCAGTATGAAGAGTGTTGGAGACAAGAACTTCACGGTGGAGGAAGCAGTGGGAGGTTATAATGTGAGGATTTTTCTTATTTAAATAGTGTGACAAAACCTTTATGTGAAACAACCATGGAGAGGGCGGCATCTGTACAAATCCCAACACAACGACTCCAGGCTATACTGTGAGAATCGTGGTAGGAAGAAACAATATCAGAACTATCCTGACCTCTGGTCCTATCCCAAAGCTCCTTACAGTAGCACAAGTCTTCTACTGATTCACAGACATTTACAAAGCGCAAAGGTTTTGTGTTTTAAAAATTCGTCATATCTATTTATTCCTCCATTTGCAGTGAAAACTTACTATTTTGCAACTTTGCTGCCATGGCATTTTCAATATCATTTGACATGTCACTTGTACGCCTACTAATGGTTTTATTTGGAAGAAGAACTTTTTCAATCTCCATTTCTGCCAGCTTTGCTAGCATAGTTCCCACCGTCAGCTTACATGCAGGCATTTTTAATAGAGATGAGCGAGCGTACTCGGTTTGGGTGTTTTTGCACTCGAGCACCACTTTTTCCGAGTGACTACTCGGACGAAAAGATTCGGGGGGCGGCGGGGGGCGGCGTGGTGGAGCGGGGGGTAGCAGTGGGGAACAGGGGGGAGCTCTCTCCCCCCCCCCCCACTCCCCTCTGCAACCCCGCCGGCGCCCCTCAAATCTTTTCGTCCGAGTAGTTAGTTACTCAAAAAAAGCAGTGCTCGAGTGCAAAAACACCCGAACCGAGTATGCTCGCTCATCTCTAATTATTAAGCTTTCTGCAAAAGTATAACTTTTCATTATTTGGGCAACCAGCTCTGCTACTAAAAAAAACTTGTCTCTTGAGACTTTTCACTTTTCTTCTAAAACGTTTTACGCTGTTTGGTTTGTGAAATCATGAGGAAACAAAAATAATTTACAGATTTCCTAGAGAAATGGCCAAGGTTTGTTAGAAAGTGCCGTTTCAGCTTGGATGGTACCATTGATTCATTGGACAACTTTTTGCCACAAACCACACACATTGGAGTGGGACAGTTTTCTGTACCATTTGCTATAAATCCAATGACAATTTAAATGTCACAGTATTGCTGATTTTCTTTTTAAAAATTTTCTTCCCTTCCTGTGCTTCACCCCGCTTCCTTATCACTATCCTCTTCTTCGTTACTCTGATTTCTTTTCAAGTACCTCAGCATGCTAGAAGTCATTTTTTGCCTACAAAAGACAGAATGAAAACTCAATCTGGCCTCCCAAGCCATTAACACATTCTCAGCCTGGAAGCTGTGGCACCCCTGCCGAGGCACACCGGTTAGGAATCACTGGTCTACTCAAAAGTAGGCTTCCATGTCTACTTCTCCTAGGCTGGAGGCAAATCAGAAAGTTTCCTCATATGACCAAATTCAACCTCTAGCCAGCAGAACTCTACACTTAACTCTATGTGTATGCTTGGTTTATATAGACTTATCTCCAGCCACTAACCTAGTTCAGACTGGCCATATGTGTGAGACTATAAACTGATTAAACCTAACTGTACGGTATTAAAATAGGCCATCATGTATTATATAGTGAGTCATAGTCATATGAAGTTCAGTAAGCACTTGAAAAGTATAAGCAAACATTCGATTCATGCTTGTAGTACTCAGGATGGCTGCTATCAATAATACTAGTAATTATTAGGAAATTATAGTACTAGTGTTTCTGGTGGCGCAATGCGCCACTTACTAATATCAGATAGTGAAAGGGATTTGAGTTGTAAGCACATGGCTGCTGTTTTAGGGCCTGTGATGACATCACCGTCATTACGCCTCTTGGGTGTTTGATAGATCATAGCTCTGGTCATGCACGTCACACACACACACTCTGCTATATGCATGTCACACACACACTCTGCTACATGCACGTCACACACACTCTGCTACATGCACGTCACACACACTCTGCTACATGCACATCACACACACACAGCTCTGGTACATGCACCTCACACACACAGCTCTGCTACATGTACATTGAATACATTGTTCATCCCATACAACAGGGATCACAACCAGCACAGCAGAGTCTGATCACGCCCTGGTGATGTGACCTCGGACCTCTCCCACACAAGTGACTTGACATCATCACGTGTAACACACACAGTCACTGACAGACAGGTGGTCATTAGCATTTTGATGGCATTCTGCAGTACAATCATGTTCATGTGTTAACATTGAAGAGACCATGTCACTCATAAGAGCACCACAACCCCTTCGATCAGTTGATCATCCTGAACGGTGGACCCTAACGATCAGATATTGTTGGCCTATTTTGAGGATAGACCATCAATTTTACAAGGTCGAATAACCTATTTAACCCTTTTCAATCCACAGTCTGACATCTTCAGACATTCTGATTGAAGACTGTACAGCTCCGATGTCGGAAGACGTCCGGCAGGGTATTCTTACTGTATATTACTGGCTGCTCTGTTGTCGGGGGCATCTCCTGTATGTCCCATACTGCAGTACTGGCTCTAGCCAGCAGATGGCGCCATTGTATAATGGCAGAAAGAAAAAGCCCTGTAGGAAACCCTGAATCCAAAATTCATTTGCAAAGGGTTAAGTCTATTGAGCAACAATCTTTGTCAGTGGTGTTCCACGTGCCACCAAACTACTCCTATTTCTGATCCGACCAACCAATAGTAAGGCCAAGGCCAATCGATACAAGTAAATGCACAATTTCTGTGACTATAGCTCCAATCTAATAACATTTTCATATTTCGAAAACCTTCAGGAAAATACCATCTTTTCTCTAACGGTGCCTGAAAACGTTCTAATGCAATTATTAGTAATTTTTTCACTAAAAGAGCAAAGCGATACTTATAAAAGTAATACGAATTGCAGGTTCTTTGAGGATATGAAATTAATTGCCATCGTAATAATGTGTAATCTCAGTCGTTTGCCACATCCAGAGAAGACAAGGATCATTAACAAAAAAATCCGACATAAAACAGCTGGTGTTATGGCAGAAAGCAAAAGAGGTATTAATAAATGGTTCAATTCAGATTATTGAAAGTGTAATTTCATTAAAAAAAATGCATTGTCTTCTCCCTGTTATTCATCTGTGGATTTGCAGAGTTTCAGCGAGATAAAACCAGGCGGCTTTTTTTCCTCCTTCTATAATTCAGCGCGATTCACGTGTCTTTATCCTGCTTTCCTTTCTGCATATTTTATCTGGTCTTTGTGCTGCGGCTGTTGCTAAAACAAAGGAATGAGTCACCCGTACTTTGCTACAGTGGAAAATTCATGTGTCCTCAGAACATAAATTGATAATAACATTCACAAACTGCGGCTTACAATATTCAAATATTTTCACTCGATTGCGGGAAAAGAGTCGGCTATTTCATTAGGAAACAATGTAATATCAAAAATACTCAAGAAACATAACTCCAACACCATCATGGATTCATTTTAAGGCATTTCAAAATTTTAACCCCTTAACGCTCCAGGACGGACATTTACGTCATGGAGGTTCGGGGTTTGTATGGAATCGGAGATCAAGCCAGCTCAATACAATGCCGATGTCGGCTGTTTTATAGCCAACATCGGCCTGCAAAAGCTCTGATCAGTGGATTAAATGCCCCCATCGATGTTCCAGGGTCCGAAATGAATAGATTGAGGGGAGCCGTTCAATTGGCAAGGCAGCTGGGGGCCTTCTGAAAGCTCCCAGGGCTACCAATGCAGACTGCCAATCAACATAGTAACATAGTATGTTAGGCTGAACGAAGACAATGTCCATCTAGTTCAGCCTGTTTCAACCTCCTTGTTGATCCAGAGGAAGGCAGTCATGCCTGTGGTGTGGTTTGATAGATTACTTGTCAGATCACGGTATAATGTAATACTATGGTATTGCGTTATACTGCAGGAGCGATCAAACCATTGCAAGTTCTTGTCCCCTATGGGGCTTAACAAAAAATTCAAAGATAAGTTTGAAAAGTTTTATTAATTATTAAAAAAATAAAAAGTAATAAAAGTTCTAAAAAAACATAGTTTGTCATATTTATAGTATAAAATATAAATAAAGAAGACCCAAACCATCTTTGGTATTGCTGCGTCCATAACAGTCTGATCTTTCAGAGTAACGCATTACTTACCCCACACAGTTATTGATGTAAAAAAAAAAAGCGCCAGAGTTGCGTTTTTTTTGTTTTGTTACCCTATCTCCAAGAATATATGTAATCAAAAGCTATCAAAAAGTCATATGGACTCCAAAATGGCACCAATAGAAACTATGAGTTGTCCCGCAAAATACAAGCCCTTGGGCAACTATATAAAAAAAAAAAAAAAGTTCTGCTTGTCCGAAGAGGGGGGCAGAAAATCATTGAATAAAAGATATTGTATATTTTAAAAGTAGTCCAACAAAAAAAAACATATAAATTTGATATTGTAGTAATCATACTGACCCATAGAATAAAGCTATCATGCCATTTTTGCTGCAGTGTGTACATCGTAGAAACAAGACATCCCCTACCCAAGATGGTGGAATTTAATTTTTTCTCCCGGTTTCACTCCACTTATTTTTTTTTACGTTTTTCAGTACATTATATGGTACATTAAATAGTACCAGTGAAAAATACACCTTGTCCTAAAAAAAATGTATAAAACAATTTTACTCTGCCATAAAGAATACAAGGGGAGATCCTGGAGAGCTACAAAACCTGGTGCTTATAAAATAACTTGAGTAAAACAGAACTATGCTCCCAACCGTACTAATCGGTGTGGGGACACCACTAGCCACCTTAAGTGGCTAATATTAACGCAAAAAATTAGCCAGGAGAGATTCCCCTCCATAGGCCTTTCCCACAGCACTAGACAGCAAAATAACATCAAGAAGGGAGTCAGCAAGGTGGTGCCATACCCATCAGCTTTCCCCCACCAACCAATATAAAACCGACTCCAAGGACCACCCACCCGCCACGCTGCCATGACAAAAAACATTCCCCACTGACCCAATCAATGACACCACACTCCAATGCACCAAAATTAACACAAGGAAAAGTGGGCGGGACTTTCCACTATCACCTCTACCTAAAATGGTGTCCCCTGTCCAGTAAACATCCCCTCTTGTACTACCCCCACCCTTCATTAAACTAACCACCTGCTTTTTACCACCTGTTATACTAACACTCCTCTCACTACTCCTCACATTTCTTAACCTTTTCCTGCCTGTTCCCTAACTACCTCCATCATGCGGGCCCTTCGCCCATGGTCCCTGTGGGCCGACCCTATTGCCCCTTTCTTTATTGCTGTTGCCACTTTTTTAAACTTCTATAAAGCTCATTTAATTTTGACGTTTTGGGGGGCATTATATTTGAGGATGTGGTGAAGAGGCCTGGTCTTTATCAAGGGGCAGGGCAGAGGTCTGTAAACTTTTTTAGGCTGTCCATGAATTTTGGTTTATTTATCCTGAAAAACTTACTGAAGACGTTGGCAACCCTGATCCTATCTTGATCATACTGTATTTTTGAATGCAATTTTGAACTAGGTAGTAGTCCACTTATGTGGTCTAACCCTTAATGGCCCAGTTTCTGTTATTCCTACACATTTTCATTGCATTATAGAATTACTTACAGTTGACCTGGTTAGCTCTTGTAGGAAAGAATTTGATTAGATACCGTAATTCACTGGAAGAGTGCCATTCTGTAAAGTGCCAATTCTTCAAGGTGACCTAATGTTTCTCTATGGAGACCAATTACATTTTTGTGTACATGTTAGCAACAAGTGTGGCCAAAATGGCCAAAACCACCAAGTTGTGACATGCATATAAATAAATAGAAAATGTTTTGCCTGATTGAGATCCAATGATGTGTAGGTCAATTGGACATACGATGTATCAGATATTCTAAAAAAAAGTTTTTGGATATGCGAGCAAATATACCGAGGTCTCAACAAAGAATTACTCCAAAAGATTAACCCCAAAGGAATGACTAACCATCCAATTGACTCCATTTTACCAACACAAGTTCAGTTATACTTAATGTATAAATTCACATATTTTATGCATAAGGCAGAGCTATCTTCTACATAGTCTTCAAAGTAGGAAGTGATTGATAGCTTGACAGAAGATGAATATGTTATTCTATGGAGTCAATCAATACACATTTTTCCAGTGCAAATTTTCAAGTATTGGTTTGGCATTCTTATGCTAAGTGTATCAGCAAAGCAAAGAGTGAAGTTTCTGGTTTCTAAAACTTTGAATATGCAGGGTATCTCTGACGATCAGCTGTTCGCCTGGCCTTTAGTTGTTGATAGCCATTTAGTCGTTCACGACCCTCGGCGACCATGTTTTTCGGTTTTGCACCACTTCTTTCAGCTGTGTGATATCCATGCCAGTGTCCGCTTTGACAGCATCGGGCATCGTGTTCTTTGGTGGCCGGGTTTTCTTTTGCCGCTGATCTGTCCAAGCATTATAGATTTTTCTAGTGACTCTGCCCCCATTACATGGCCAAAATATGTGAGTCTGAGTCTGGTCATCTTCCCCTCCAGTGATATATCGGGTCTTATACTATTCAGGACTTCTCTGTTTGTTACTCTCACCATCCAAGGCATACACAGCAGCTTTCGCCAGCGCCACAGCTCCAACACATCAATCCTCCTTCTATCAGCATTTTACACAGTCCAGCTTTCACAGCCATACAAGGCTATGGGGAAAATGGTGGTTTGCACTATCCTACATTTAGTTGCTATACTGATATCCCTACTTTTCCAGATTTTGCCCATGTTTAGCATTGTGCTTCACCCCAATGCTATCCTACGTTTTATCTCCAGCCTGGTCAATTTTCAAACCAAGGAAGATCAAGTCTTGCATACATTGTACAGCCCCATTGTCGATTTTGATCTAAATTTGGCTGATTTTTTCAGTTGTCATAATTTTAGTCTTCTTTATATTCAGGTAGAGGCCCTTTTTTCACTTTCAGTTTTAATCTTACATATCAGCTGTTTCAGACCTGCTTCTGTTTCTGTAAACAGAGTTGTGTCATCTGCATAATGGAGATTGTTGATGCTTCTGCCACCTATTTTTACCCCGCTTTCCAATTCATCTAGGTCCATTATACGCATGATGACTTCTGCATATAGGTTAAACATGAAGGGTGAGAGGATGCAGCCCTGTCCAACACCTTTTCCCCATCCCCAACCAATCTGTGGCCCCATACTGTGTTCTCACAGTGGCTTCTTAATTGCTATAAAGTGATTTTATGAGCTTGACTAGATGTGCCGATACGCCCAGCTCTTGTAGGGTCTGCCATAGCTTGTCATGGTCGACGCAGTCAAAGGCCTTGATGTAGTCGATGAAGCACATGTAGATATTCTTTTGGTATTCTCGGGCTTTTTCCATGGTCCATCGCAGGTTTGTAATATGGTCACATCTTCGCCAGAATCCTGCCTGTGCATCAGGGAGTGACGCTTCGACTGCTGATCTGCCTTTCCTGTATAATTTTGAGAAGGATCTTGCTTGCATCGCCTGGCCTACCGTCGATCAACTATAGATGACCTATTCTGAGGACCACTCATTAATAGTGAAGTCCCGAAAAACTTCTTTAATACCTTTTGCAAAATAAAATAGAGATTTGTAAAGTTTTTTACTTTATCATTTTAACCTCACATCATTTTAGTCCCACTAAGGGAATTTAAACTTTTAACCTCAAATCATTTTTATAGTCCTGAGGCTATATCTACTGAAATCTGCATCAGATGTTCCATGTGGACTCTGCCTCAAAATCAGAGGCAGAAATCTGCTGCTAATTTGTCACAGATTTAAGGCTCATTTACACAGAAAGACAATCTTTCAAACAATTGAAAGATTGACAGTTTCAGCTATCATTTTGCATGAAGTACTAATGGGCACTAATGCCCATTAGAACTTTATCAGCTTCATTTTTATGTAAATGAGCCTCTAGGAGCTTCTTACAGAAAACAGCAGGTGGTCCGTTCTTTGCTTACAGCTTTTTTGTTCTCTCAATGGGCTGTCAGCTGAATACTATCTAATCAGCTGCTCCATGCAGAACACAGCGTGCGATCTGTGTTCTTCTTCTCTCCGGCTGAACGATGGATTTTATGCTCCCCTAAAAATCATCATTCAGCCAAAGAGTGAAAGATGGAGGCATTTATACACAACAATTATCAGCCAAAAGTCACCATTTGAGCGATTATCGTTGCATGTAAATGGGGCTTTATACTTCCAACTACCAGGTTCTGCATGCGGATTTTGTTCTGTTAAAGAGGAAAATCCATGTGTGGTTTTCTCAGCTTGGAAATAACCTGAAGTAGTTATATGTTACAACATTTTTTCGCATGCAGATTTTATATTCACACATGTAAAAAAACACATCAATGAATGGGACACTTACATGATGTGGATATGGCTTGCAATCTGTGTGTATTCTCTATGGACTCCATGATAAATCAGTGACAAAACTCTTCTCTGTAAATGTACCATAACAGGTTTACAGATGCAAAGACGGAAGATGGAACAATACATCTACAGCACCACCTATTGGAAGGCAAAATTCCTGCAAGCCAATGTCAGACTTTTTAGGCAGTGAGCTGCAGAAGTGTTGTTCCACCTTCTCTATTTGCATTGTCTAAAAAGTCTGACATTGACTTGCAGGAATGCTGCCTTTCAATAGGTGGTGCTGAAGAGGTGTTGTTCAATCTTCCCTATTTGCATGGATTACATTATAAGTCTCCTCACACACCTTCTATGTGCTCTCCTTAAGAAGAAACTATATCCTTCCTGACAGAGGTTTACAGATATGGCATGCTTGGCAACCTTTGGTAGGCTGCTGGTTTTTATCACACCAATTAGTACCCTATGATCATATTGTAGGGGTACCAAAGCAGTTACATAGGGAGCCCCCTCCCTTTCTCGAAACCACATGGTATCATTCGATTATGGTAGATTAAACACAGCTATCGTTAATCTCACGTTGATATACAGAGTGACTCAAAGTGTGAAATGCCTATATAAAATGAAAATGGTTTGGCAAATGGTAATCCAATTTTGCATACAAGCTGTGGGGAAAGGGGGAAACCTGTTAGAACATGTCACCAACATAACAGCCATTTTGAACGCTGCCATCTTGGATTCAACTCTAATTATTCCAGTAGGAAGGTAGGTGTTTGATATATCAAACTGGATGAGAATTTCACCAGAAACATAAGGGTGTGCTTAATTTTAACATAACTTTATTTGTTTTCATGTCAACACAGCGATTTTTCTTCATTACAGGCAATGTGATTAATGGCGTTATCTCAAGCAGAATGTGTTGAGATCATCTTATGACCACAGATTTCAATCAATGACACTTAACCAAACCTCCCATCACCAAAGGTGCAGTTGCCAAACGAAACAGGCTCTGTCGCTGATAAACCAAAATCTGAAAAGCGGTTGCTGATTAGAGATGAGCGAACGTACTCGGATAAGCACTACTCGTCCGAGTAATGTGCCTTATCCGAGTACCGCTGTACTCGTCTTGAAAGATTCGGGACGCGCTGCGGAGCGGGGAGCTGCAGGGGAGAGCGGGGAGGAACGGAGGGGAGATCTTTCTCTCCTTCTCTCCCGCCCGCTCTGCCCCGCTCCCCGCTGCGACTCACCTGTCAGCAGCGGAGCGCCCCGAATCTTTCAAGACGAGCACAGCGGTACTCGGATAAAGCACATTACTCGGACGAGTAGTGCTTATCCGAGTACGTTCGCTCATCTCTATTGCTGATCTTTGGTCATCCAGGTTTTCGATGATAACATGTGCTTTGCTCACTTGACATAGGAATGATCTCAAAATGTTGTGCTTGAGATAATGCTTTCATTTACATTGCCTTTAATAAAGACACATCACTGAGTTAACATGAGAACGAATAAAGTTATGTTAAAATGAAGCATATCACTATTGTTGGTGAAATTCTCTGCTAGTTTGATGCATCACACTATATATTTGACAAAATTTGACTTGAATTCAAAATGGCCGTCATGTTGGTGACATGGCCTAACAGGCTTCTTCTTTCCCCATAGCTTGTATACAAAATTAGATCACCGTTTCCCAAACCATTTTCATTCTATATGGGTGTTTTTACACTTTTGAGATACTCGATATGTACAATATAGGCATTATAGTTTGAAAAACAATCTCTAGATCCCTCATAGATTCCCTGGCGTGGATGTCACATACCAGTAATATTGAACTGTAAATACGCTCTCAGCCGCACTACCTGGATGCATTACTTATTGTAGTGCCATATCTATTTCCCTTGTCGGCACCAGACTGTCTGTATCTATGATTCTTTATAATTGATCGCTTCTTTCTCTTGAGTTGCCTAGCAACCATCGCTCTCATGCTTCCTGTCATCTTACTTGGGATTTCCCTATATTGCTTCTTAATATTCATAAATAAATATCTCTAGCTCAGAATAAGGACAGACATGACATTTTACCCGGCATGATGTAACTGAAACCCAGGACTCATCTATTACTAATCCCATACATTGGCAGAAGCATTTAGGGTCAAGCAGTAATGCAGCAAATTAAAGGAATAATGTAATGCAGTTTGCTTCTCATCTGCACTCTACTGCAATGCTGTAATTTGGAGTTTGGTTTAGTCTGAATCAGTTCAAACCAAACCGGAAGTTCATAAAAACCCTTAAAACTAGTATTGAACAATGTCTAAGAATGTGGTGGTCCTGCAATGGATGTGACTCATTGCTGTCTCGCAGGATTGGAGTCCTAGGTTTAAATCTAACCAAGGATAACATCTGTACGGACTTTGGAAAACTTCTTTCTTTTGGAGGCGAAGATGAAGAACGAAAAGATCTCATTCTTCTCCTTTTTCTCCTCCTTCTGTTGCCTTGCTGCAATAACGTCCTAGGTCCATGCAGATGTTGTTTTTGGTCAGATTTGAACCCAGGACCCCAATGCTGCAAGTCAACACTGGTGACCACTGAGCGACCCCTATTGAACCACCACTCCTACTGAGCCTTCTACATGCCCTAAATGTATGGCATGGGGTGGGAAAGGACTAAAGAGGAGGCTTTCCATGGACATACATATTGCATTTCCACTTGGTGGAGAGATTGCAACCCTTCAGTGACTATTTTCTGACAGCTGCAGTGCAACAGCATTTTAGAGCTCCATATGGTTCTGCTGAACCAAACTGACATCATCATAGTGACCCATGTTAGCTTTAGTTTGGATCATTACCAACCACCGGAGATCCTGATAATACGATCATAAAAATGAAGCCATATTACAGCCATCTGAAAATGGCCTGACTGCCAACACTCAGACCAGACCATGCCTTAAGATTCAATACTATGAGACGTCTACCAGGAATGGCACTGACAATCTACTCTGATACATCATTTCTATTGTAAGTGTTTGTTTTGCAAGGGTTGGTCCAACAGAGTACCAATGGATCTTCCAGTAGGCCCAGGCTCAGAAACAATAGAGAGTCCCATAGATCCAGCAGGAGACAACCTGTTCTATAGGATCATGCTCAATGATTTCTTAACATGGCAGCAATGGTAGCATGAAGAGCTCTAGTATGACTCCCAATGGATAGATTTGGCCTATCTCTTGTCTGTGGAAGGAAATGACCTAAAGGAGAGCTTGAAGTTGCTGCCCATCTATTTTCTGTTCATGCAACAGCTCAGTTGTATGCTTTATTAGCAGAAAAAAAAGAACAGCTTTATGATGAGGACAGGAGTGTAACTTTAGGGGAAGCAGAGGATGAGGTTGCACCCGGGCCAGGAGCCTTAGGGGTGCCATAAGGCCTCTCTTCTCCATATAGGGAGCCCAGTACTATGAAGAAGGCATTATAGTTGGGAGCCCCGTTACAGGTTTTGCATTGAGGCCCAGGAGCTTCAAGTTAATCCCTGAATGAGGATTAGTTTTGGGTTGTTGAGAATAATACATTTTCATTATAATGGCCGTAGATCTAAATGATTGTTGTCAGTAGGATACATGATCTATTGGTAGTCTTATGCAGGACATAATGTTAAATTCTACCATCAAGGGAAACGAGGATCAGACAGGATGGATAATAATTTTTGTATGTTTTCACCAGGAAATAAGTGGTATCTTGGATGCCCCTCCGCTTCCTACTATTGAAATAAGATGACAGTTCACCAAGCCAAATATGACTAATTGATTGTAGAGTGTGATAGCTGTCCCAACCATGGCTGGCTGTAGGAAAAAAACAAAAATAATCCTCAAAATAGTAGGATCTACAGTGCGTTCAGTTGTGTGTGAATTTTGGAAAAGGCACAATAACATACCTATGAACAATTGGACCTCTTTTGACATCATTAGGACTCATGCAGCACTGGGGCGAGGGGTAGGTAGCTGTCTTGGACTCCTCTGAGAGAGAAAAGGGGAGCACAATTGATGAATAAAAAAATAATACTCATCAGGCTGCACTGTAGGCATGCATATGTAACCATATATAAACATGTGAAATTATAATTATAACTTAAGGGGAGGGGCCACATGGAGCAAATGAATAAATGACAGCTATAATACTGAGTGTCAAGGATTGAGGGTAGGAGGCATATTTTGAAAGTACTGTTTAGGGTTGTGTCTAACTGCACTGACATCGTGCAGTTTTCGTTAAGGAATCGCTGATCGCTGATCGTTCAGCATGCTACAACATCAGCGATCGGTTATCAGGAATTCACAGCGGGATACAGCTGATACTATTGTTTCAGCTGTATACCGCTCCTTGAAGACCGTCGGGGTATGAATAATAGAGCTGTCCAGCAGTGTTCTTCATACCCCGCTCAAAGCGCTTGGCTGTATAACAGCCAGGCGCTCCGAGCAGAAAACAGCTGGATGCAGAAGACAAGTGGCCCGCTTGTCTTCTGCATCCTCTGCTCGGAGCACTCAGCTGTATAACAGCTGAACGCTCTGTGCAGAGAACAGCTGGAAGCAGAAGAAAAGTGGCCCCGCTTGTCTTCTGCATCCCCCGCTCGGAGCACAAGGTGATCACTCAACATTTGAGCGATCACCTTGCGCTGTAAAAGCACACAACGATTATTGCTCAAAAGCTGCTCAAAATATTTTATTGATTTATAATCATTGTGTCTAAACCATGCATTAAAGGGGTTGTCTCGCGCCGAAACGGTTTTTTTTTTCCATAGGCCCCCCGTTCGGCGCAGGACAACCCCAAGGGATGTGTTAAAAAAAAAAAAAAACATATTACTTACCCGAATCCCCGCTCTGCGACGTCTTCCTTCTTCTTCCTTCACCAAGATGGCTGCCGGGATCTTCACCCACGATGCACCGCGGGTCCTTTCCCATGGTGCACCGTGGGCTCTGTGCGGTCCATTGCCGATTCCAGCCTCCTGATTGGCTGGAATGGGCACACGTGACGGGGCGGAGCTACGATGACCGGCTCTCCGGCACGAGCGGCCCCATTCACCAGGAAGAAGACCGGACTGCGCAAGCGCGTCCAAAAACGCCAGAAGAAAGCAAAATTAGACGGATCCATGGCAACGGGGATGCTAGCAACGGAGCAGGTAAGTGAATAACTTCTGTATGGCTCATATTTAATGCACGATGTACATTACAAAGTGCATTAATATGGCCATACAGAAGTGTATAGACCCACTTGCTGCCGCGAGACAACCCCTTTAACTTAGATGGCATCCTGTGTGAAATTATTTTGGCACCTTTTTTCCCATCTGAAAGGCATTCTACTTGAGCAGAAAACAGCAGGATAGCAGTATGCCCACACCAGAACAGCTCAGAGAATAAATACTGTACTAGAATGAAGCTCATAACATAAATACGGGTCCAGAAACAATCCAATAACATAAATACAGCACAAGAACTAAACTCATAACATATATACAGCACCAGAACCAAGCCAATAACATAAATACAGCACCAGAACCGAGCTCATAACATAAATACCGCACCAGAAACAAGCTAATAGCATAAATCCAGCACCAGAACCAAGCTCATAACATAAATACAGCACCAGAACCGAGCTCATAACATAAATACAGCACCAGAAGCAAGCTAATAACATAAATACAGCACCAGAACCAAGCTCATAACATAAATACAGCACCAGAAACAAACCAATAACAAAAAATACAGCATCAGAAACAACATCAATATCTAAATACAGCATCAGAACCAAGATGATAGCATAAATACAGCCCCTGAACCAAGTCCATAACATAAATGTAGTAGCAGAACTAAGGGATTCTTTTACGGGAAAACAGTTGGTCTGGCAAAAACACCTCCAAACTTCAGAGGGGTGGAGACAGCCAGGAGGAGGGTAATTCATGTAACTCCACAACATTTTAGTGCATAAAGGATAATCATCTAGCCAGACAGGCCTAAGGGTTTTAATCAACCCAGCCTACATCTGCCCGTTCACCTTGCTTACAAGCTAGCAGCTGGCGTCCTGTGTAATTACAACCATCGCACGTGGCTAAGGGCTTAAACAGATAGACATGTTTTAGCCCCATTGATTTCAATGGTTTCGTTTTCACTAGCAGGATTCTCACCCGTTAATAGTACAGGCAAGAAAAGATAGAACTTGCCCAATCTTTCTCGAATGTAGTTTTCCTATATGTGAGAAAAATAGGCCAGGACTTATCTTCCCTTTTTTTTTTCAAACTCGCACGCAATAGCGGGGACTTAGAATAGTCAAAAAAGCCCCTAGTTCATGCGCTAATGCACTCTGTAGCTGCGAGCGTATTAGCGCACGCACCCATGTGTCTTTGCCCTCTGGCTGGCCATGCTTGTTACCTTTGGCTCATGCACACATTAATGTCTTGTACATAGACCCAGTACCACAGTAGAGTAGCTCCAGGAGGTGTCTCGAATACGTACCCTTAGGTGTCTCGTGTGCCACCATATGGTGTCTCCATAGTCTAGCTAAGAAAGCCTTACTAATACTGCATTTGCTAGAGCATGACACAATTCTTTTTCTTGTGAAATCCAAATGTAATTTAGCCAAATGTAAAAACATTTCTTAGCCCTTAGCCTAAGAAATGTTTTTTTTTTATTTCCATCTTCGGATTGGTGTATTGTGTTTTTTCCATTTTCCATGGCAAATCTTTTCTTTCGGCTTTAGTCCAATGCTGCGCTGTGAAAATGCCTAAATTCCCTTTTTCAGTATTGCAAATGGAAAAATCCTGTTTTATGTTTATCTATTTTTTTCCTCTACAAAAAATGTGAAAAATCTCAGTAAAAAAAAAAAAATATAATTATTAGCTTGAAATATTTTTCTCGCCATCTACCAACAAATTGTTAATTTTTGTGCCAGCGGCAGGTCATATATTCTTTTTCTTTATCAGCTGGAAAAGGATTTATATTATGTTGTCGCTGGTTTTAAATAAAACATCTGCTATGATGACTCACAGTTAAATGCTTCCAGGTACATTGATAACTTACATTAAAAAGCGCGGTGGAGAGAGATGAAGGCTTCCATAGACACATGCACTGCAGTAAGGGATATTAGAGGGAGACATAAGCCTCAGGAAACTCTAAGGAATAATGACTAATACATTCTGTATGACTCAACATCTTGATTGGAGACATGGCCCAGACTGACTTAGTTTGTGCTGGATGAGATTGTGAAGGAGGAATTCATTATTGATGGGGCTATTTATAGGATTCCTATACCTTCATTTACATCTTTACATTTGGAAGATTTTGTACTTTATTTTAAAAAGTTTTTCTAGCCCAAGGCCAAATGCAGACGGCTTGTTCTATAGTATAAAATACATTTCAATGGCTTTTTTGTATGGCTTTTTGTACAAGAAGTTTTTTTGCAGAGGTTTTTTGCAAGGCATATTGAAAAGTCTATGCATGTAAGCCAACGAAAAACACCATTAAAATACTGTAGACATTTTCTTCATTTACCATAGACTTCCAGCAATTATCTGGTAGCAGTATATAATCCTCCTCCAAAAAAGCACAAAAACACACCATGCAAAATATGCCAAAAATGCTGCAACATGCTGTGTGTCAGGGTGCATTCACACGACCGTATATCAGCTGGGTATTCACGCCGGCCGATATACGGCGTCCCTCTATGCAGGGGGAGGAGGCTGGAAGAGCCGGGAGCAGTGCTCTGAGCTCCCGCACCCTCTCTGCCCCCTCTCCGCCCCCTCTCCACCCCTCTGCACTATTTTCAATGAGGAGAGGGGGGACGGGGGCGGGGCTGGACTTAGCTGGACTTTCCTGGACGTAGCCCCGCCCCCGTTCCGCTTCCTCTCATTGCAAATAGTGCAGAGGGGTGGAGAGGAAGCAGAGAGGGAGCAGGAGCTCAGAGCACTGCTCCCGGCTCTTTCAACCTCCTCCCCCTGTCTGGCACAAATACACTGACTTACTTGGGCAGAAATGTGGGCCGAGGTCAAGGTCCTTGGCGGGGTGAAACCCTGCCATGTTTGGGCACTCAAAGACTTCCCATTTCGGTGTTGAGCTATCTGACACCTACACAGAATGAATTGTGTAAGGACACATGGATTTCCCATTGCTATGTTAATCGCGGCACCTTGGGTCACACAAGATGGAGGCTGGGACCGAGCCTGACCCTGGGCCAGCTCACGTGCTTCCCACACAGAGTATTGCTGCATTGTAGAGATGTGTAGAAATGCTGGCACCTGAGTCCCTACGTTTGCAGCTCCAGACAATTTTGTGACGGAGGTGGCACACGATTGGAATGATGATCGTATGTCAATTTATCATCAATTCTCAACAGCATTGTGGGCTATTGCCCACACTTTCAAAGAGGGTCGCTGCCTGGCCCTGCCAACCCTCTGCAGTGTGTGCCTCCAGTTCCTCCTCATCCATTATGCACCTATAAACAGACATGAGGTTGGTGTGGCTATGAAGCGAGCGTGTGGCATGAGGGCAGCTGAAGGCTGCGCAGGGACACTTTTGTGTGCGCTGTGGACGCAGGGTCGTGCGGGGGGGGGGGGGGGACACAGCAATGCCAGCATGTAACCCAGGAGAAGAGGCAGCAGTGTCACCCGC
Source organism: Eleutherodactylus coqui (assembly GCF_035609145.1). Taxonomy (NCBI): domain Eukaryota; kingdom Metazoa; phylum Chordata; class Amphibia; order Anura; family Eleutherodactylidae; genus Eleutherodactylus; species Eleutherodactylus coqui. The sequence continues at coordinate 72,373,836 of NC_089837.1, read as the reverse complement.
AGGCAGTGATTGTCCCTGGTTGCAGGTAGTGTGGTGCTTAGCTAAGATGTGTGTGCCTTGCTAATGAGGGTTTGTCTGAAGTAAATCGTTAGGGGGGTGTCGCCAGACTCTTGCCCCCATTTTGGCTTAATAGTGGGACCTGGGAGCCTCAGATGCAGCCATGCATGCTGCCCCTGCCCTTCCCTGTCCGTTTCTGTGCTGTTTCCATGACTTTTTGATGTTTTTTGGTGTTTGACAAGTCATCACCTATGCGGAGCATCCGTCCCATACAAAAATGCTCGAGTCGCCCATTGATTTCAATGGGGTTTGTTACTCGAAACGAGCTCTCGAGCATTACAAAAAGTCGACTCGAGCAACGAGCACCCGAGCAATTTGGTGCTCGCTCATCTCAGTAGCGCATGAAAAAAGCAAAAATCATTTTTTGTTTTACCTTTCAAAACGCCAAACTAATTCGCACGAGTTTAAAAATAAAAAGCGGAAAGATAGGTCCAGCCCTATCCTTCTTGCACATAGTATTACTGCGCGAGACTGCAGATAGTGAAAACAAAACCATTAAAATCAATGGTTTAGTTTTGTCCTGTTATGCAGCCATGATTTTCAAGGCAGGGTTTTGCCGCAGGTGCTTTTTAATGCCCATGCCCAAATATTAGCTGTAAGTCAATAAAGGATTTTGAAATGCTCTACAAACTGTGGGACCTATTTAAGAACCCCTGGGCAGCAGAATTATGGCATCCGAAAATCACAGTTTTAGTATAAGTGCCAAAACTGTTGCTTAAGGCAGAGGCGTAACTTGAAGCCCCTGGGCCCCAATGCAAAACCTATAACAGGGCCCCCAACTATAACGCTTTATTCATAATACTGGGCTCCCTATATGTAGAAGAGGGACCTTATGGGCCCCCTAAGGCTCCTGGGCCCCGGTGCAACTGCATCCCCTGCATCCTCTATAGTTACGCCCCTGGCTTAAGGGGTTTGTATGCCCTAAAAATAGTATGTGTGTGGGGGTTGTTGCCCCAAACAGCTTCACGACCTGCAAACAATTTGTCTGCAGATATTATCCCTCTCTTTCTCTCTCCCTCAAACAACAGTCATTCAAATACTAACTCAAATGCTCACTGAAGCGACTATCCCGAAAGACTATTTGGATGATAGTTGTCCAGTGTCAAGCCACCCTTAGCCTGACGTGAGAAACGACAATCTAAGTGTATGCCCCTTTGTGGTTTTTGTATTGCCTGTCTTGGCTCTATGGCATTATTAATAGTGATGAGCAAACTTTTGAAAAGTTTGGTTCGTCCGGTTTGCTGAAGTATTGCAAAAAGTTTGGCTGAGTTCGAATTAGTTGAAACTGAACTTGAAGTTCAGCAAAACCCTAAAACTGGTGAATAACACCTTCTAAGAGCCATACAAGCCCTGTATAGCATTCTCAGAGTGCTATACAAGGCTCTTATGGCTCTAAGACAGTGTTATGCACCAGTATTCAGGACTAAGGTTTTATATGCCATCACTGCAGGAAAAATATTGATAAATCCCTAGAAAATGCTTCGTTCTGTGTCACACAGGTGGAAAGAGATACTTAAAAAACTACTCAATGTTGCCTGGCAACAGGGGTAATAACAAAACACAAAGGCAACACTGTGGCAAAGCTGATAAATGCATCACAATACTTTATCTGTAGCCCAACTACATGTACGACTACTTGTGCAAACTTTGGAAACTAATGTGACTTCAGCACTCATACAGACACATTTCAGTCTATACATACTGTACTGCAGGAACTATGCTCATTATCTCTGTTGGCACTAACTGGATGAAGTAGAGTATTTGTTAACTACCGTAATGGAAAAGCCATCAAATATAAGCTATTAAATATATAACGTGCAACATTTAAATTTACGTTCACTGGACATTTTAAGCTCTAAGAAAGCCCACAAAACTTCCTATAACCCCTTAGTGACCAAGCCCATTTGTGCCTTAATTTTGGAAATCTGACATGTGTCACTTTAACATAGAATAACTCCGTAAAGGTTTTGCATATCCAAGTGATTTTGACATTGTTTTTTCACCACATATTGTACTTCATTTAGATGGTAAAAATAGAGCGATAGAGTTTGTGTATATTTATGTATATTTGTGTATATTTATTAATGTGTCAAAATTGGGAACATTTTGAAAAAATTGTCATTTTTTCAAATTTTCAACTGCAATATCTTAAATATGTGCAAACATTCCGTACAAATTTTTAATGAGATATATATTTCCATCTGTTTATTCTATTCTGGACGCACATTGGAAAAACTTCAGTTTTGTTTAACCATTTAAGAGACATACAAATTTAACCTTGATACATTTTGAAGAACACTTTGTTTTCCTACACCAAGCCAAGATTGCAAAGGCTCATAGATATCAGAATGATAGATACCCCTACAATTGACACCATTTTAAAAACTACACCCCCTAATATATTAAAGGAGGGGTACCGCCATCCCCCCTCCCCCCGTAAAGTCTCTAGGCGCATGGCTACGTTTGGTTGCCAGGAGCAGTGTGATTTTAAATTACCCTGGCAATTCGCAGCTTTTACGGGTGGGAGCGTGTGGAGAAGCTGTGGTGAGGTCTGCAGATAAATACGGGGGCCTTAGATACGTAATTTCGTCTCCCCTCACAGATATAATCCATCAGGGGAAATGAAACTTAAACTTTTTTCTTTTGTTTAACTTTTCTGAACTTTTTTTTAACTTTACATGATCGCTGTTATCCATTGCATAGCAGCAATCATGTGACCAGGAACCGCACACAGTGGCTCCCGACGATATCTCTCTGCTCTGGGCTACACATGTTAGCTGGGAGCCAGAAAGATTTGACATTTTTCCCAGGAAGCACGCTCTTGTGTGCACGCGCACGACATATTACGTCTGGCGCGCATGCGCAGAAGGCGTCGTCGGGACCGGGAGGCCAGAACGCCGCGGGGCATCGCGGAGGACGGGGCTGAGTACTTTCAGCTGCCCTATTTGATCTCATCCATCAGGACAGCTGAATTTTTAACTTTTATTTACTTTATATTGAGTTTCATATGATCGTCGGCATTCAGTAAATGCCGGCGATCATGTGACTGGGGATGACAGTTCCAGGTTGTCGGCTACCTCTGGGAGCTGGCAACATGGAGCTGTCATGTCCTCAGTTTGCAGAGTTTTAATCCCCGCAGGGAGTATGTTTTTATGTCCCTGGGGATTAAAGTCCAGCAAGCCAGGACGTAAAAACACTATAGGGTGGTCACTAAGGGGTTAAACACCTATTTTCGTCCACATTTGGGTAAGCTCATCCCCTTTTGCACTGGAATCTCACCAAAACAGGATGGTCAGAAGACATGACTGAAGGTTGTACCTAAATACTTTCTTTCATTATAAGTCAAATATAGTATTCCTATGATAATACTGAGCACAGAGATAGAAATTATTGTCACGGGGCCAAAGACAGAGAAGTTCTCATAAAAGTCCTGTAAAAAAAAGTTTCTAAAAAATATTAGACATTTGAAGAAAAAAATTGCCAGAGGACTCCTATAATGATAGATTGTACTCATTTAGCCCTTTGGACCATTGAACATCTTGGATTCTTGTTAATTAGAAGATTTTATATTATAATGATCATCGAGGACTTCATGTGAAGAAAACGTGATTACAAACTTTGCCAGTGAACTCTCCAGAGTGTGCCATGAGTAATCTGTTGATATCTTTGCAAATCTATGCATCATTGATTGAGCTGCCAGGCAATCCAGGCATGTACTGTGGTGATAGTGTCTGTTATTGGGATTCTCATTATGCGGAGAGCTGAAATAATCCATTATAAGAAAAAAAATTACGGGTGGGCTCTGGTTTCCAAGGTGAGACTTGCTATAGTCAAAACAGCCTTATCAGTCATTATTTTCTCTTCACAGCAAAAACCTTTCTAATCATTTCATAGTAAAGAAGCATGGAAATTAGCTCTCATCTAAAAGGAAAAAAGTATGCCTGCTAGTGCCAGCTATGGAAGAGAGCTAATTTGCCTACTTTTTCTCCCATGAAGCATTGCCAATAAGACTCCATACACCAGTCTCCCCTTAAAAAAATATAAAAAGTTACATCAACAGCATCCTACTCAACCAGTGAACCCTGCTCTGTACTGTCCAAGGACAAGTATACAGAAGCTGCCTACAGATGGGTGGCTGGCTTACCTAATATTCTTAGTCATCTTGTTAAATAAATTCAAAAGTTGGACGTTGACTTACAGAGCAACTACCTCCAATAGGTGGCATTAGTAAAACAGTTTTCTTCGTTCTGGAAGAGAGCTAATTTGAATATGTTTTCCCCATGAAGCATTGCAAATAAGACTCAATACACCTGTTAGGTTGTGCTGCTGGGATTTGTAGCATTATAGTTACTAGGAGCACATTTCCACAGGTGTGGCATGATTGTGCTGGCTGGGTGTGGTGATCTCCTGCTAGCCAATGCCCCTAGGTCTTTGCTCACATATATACCCAGCTCCTGTCAGTGTCTGTTTGTTGTCCAGGGTGAGCAGTCATATTTTCTTCTGCATTGCAGCTTGCTGTGTGACTTGTGTCCTGTTACTTCTGTGTTGCAGCTTGCTGCGTGAATTGTGTCCTGTTGTCTGGGCTGTTGCTGCTTGCTGTGTGAATTGTGTCTGCTGCTGCTGGATCATGCGTCTCGTTAGAGTAGGGACCGCGGGACACAAGGACCCTTGATCGCTGGGCTCGCGGCTTAAGTGACTTGGGCAATTCACAAACTAATCCCTCATTTTATATTTCAGCTATTCTATCTGATTTAGCGTGCGGGGATGTTTGGTGAGTGTGTTGTTTGTTTTTTAGTTCTATGTAATGTCTGTTTGTGATTCCAAACAAACAATACACAGTTCTCGGTTCTGTTGGTGTTTCTGTCAACATGTCCAGTCTGTAATCTGTTTTAGGTCCCTGTGTTTGTGATATCCCCGTCTTTGGGCACATTCGTGTAGACCTTGCGCTTATTTACCCACACAAACGTAACATAATGCACCACTGGGGGGCATTATGTTGGCATGCATTATCTTAGTATGATGATATGCATTATGTTAGTATGCATTATTATGTTGTATGTTGCACTATCTTGTGTGCATCATGGCCTATGTCTGATCCACCTGTCCCCTAGTTTGTGGACGCCCCTTACTGTCTTTGTATGACTACCCGTCCGTGGGTGGGTGAACGCCCGATGTCCCCTGGTAGGCAGACTTTAGGGTTTGTTTGGTCTGTTTTGCCTGTCTTGTTTTTGTATGTTACTGTCAGTTTCCACCTGGTTCCGTGTACCTCCCTTTAAGGAATGTTCAGGTCCAAGGTTCTAGCGCGGGGCTGCCTTTATCGAGGTGATTGCTCCGCCTATAGGTAGGGCCTTGCCATTCTCCCTGCATTCTCCCATTCTGTGTTCTGAGTTCCAGCTCTGTCCATTACCCATCATGTGTTTTGCAGTCTGAATTCTTTCCCGGTGTCTGTGATGTGGTGAGGTGCGCTCAGCAGACATAATAAATGACCAGCCTAACCATTTGCTGTAGACCCTTGTTGTATGTACCTGTGTTTTTGGCCCTTTCCTGCTGTATGTCCAGTAATAGGCCCCTATGGATAAGTCCTATGGGTTGTTATGTCAGTAGGAGGGTTGCCATGTTTTCCAATCGGGACTAGTGCACTTTTCCTGGCAGGCTACTAAGACTGAGGCCGGTTGTGTAAGGCGCAGTGGTTCTCGTTTTAGGTGCACTATGTGTTTTTCTCTCCCATTTTGCCATCTTGCCTTGGTGTCAGGGCCTTTATAGATAAATCCTGTACACGTGTGCGGTTTGGAGGAGTTGCATAATTTTTTTTATGCTCAAAGGGTCCAGAGGCCCCTTTATTTAAAGGGGAGATACTATTAGGTTGTGCTGCTGGGACCTGTAGTACTCTGGTTTCCAGGAGCACATTTCCACAGGTGTGGCATAATTGTGCTGGCTGGTTATGGTGATCTCCTGCTAGCCAATCCCCTAGGTCTTTGCTCAAATATATACCCAGCTCCTGTCAGTGTCTGTTTGGTGTCCAGGGTGAGCAGTCATATTTCCTTCTATGTTACAGCTTGCTGTGTGACTTATGTCCTGTTACTTCTGTGTTGCTGCTTGCTGCATGAATTGTGTCCTGTTGTCTGGGCCGTTGCTGTTGCTATGTGAACTGTGCCTGGTGCTGCTGGATCATGTATCTTTTTAGAGTAGGGACCGCGAGACATGAGGACCCTTGATCACTGGGCTCGCTGCTTAAGTGACTTGGCCAATTCACAAACTAATCTCTAGTATTTATATTTCAACTATTCCATCTGCTTTAGCATGCGAGGATGTTTGGTGAGTGTGTTGGTTGTTTTTCAGTTCTATGTAATGTCTGTCCGTGTGTCCAGTCCGCAGTATGCAGTTCTCTGTCCTGTTGGTGTTACTGTCAGCACGTCCAGTCTGTAATGCGTTTTAGGTCCATGTGTTTGTGATATCCCCGTCTTTGGGCACATTCGTGTGGGCCTTGTGCTTATTTGCCCACACAAACCTAACAAAACCACTCCTTGATAAGAAAGAGTATCCCCAAAGCATAATAGCAGCGAGGCAAAAGATATTACAATATATAACTCCTTACTGCATAACTTACCAACAACAAATACCACTAAAATAATAATAATAGTAGAAATAATTTGAGGCATAGCATGTATTCTGGATATTTCCCTTTGGAAATGCAATTGGCACAGATACTTACACTGTATAGGATTAATTAGCAAACATGAAGATTCAGAAACATTTTGCATCATACATGGTTGGATAGAGTCTTGATTAATTTTGATAAACTACAAGTGATTATATCTATCAGGGTTGCCAACCAGCCAGAAATTCCTGGACAGGCCTTAAAATTGGGGATTTTTTCTAGCACCCATGAAAAATATTTGATGCATCCATGATTTTCCAAGGTATTTGAATAGGTTATTGTGCTTGTAATTATCATCATTTTACAGCTCGCAGAAGTGAGATGATCATATCAGTATCTGACTTGTAAACACGTATCATTTATAATCTTGGCAACTCTGTGATCACTCCATCAATATCCGAAAGATGAAAGGATTGGGTTGACAGTTAAAACATTGTAATAAACAATTGATATGAAGCAACCTACAATACAAAGATAATAAGCTTCTCAATATACTTACCTCCATTCCCACCAGCACTGACCCACTCCCATGTAGGCCCTCTACTTACTTGCTTATATTATTGTCTCCAGCGATAACTTATGACATGACCTTCATTGCCAATCACAGACCACAATACTGGAGTCCCTACACATGTTACAACAAAGTGGCAGGCTGTCATGGTCCAAAATAGTCAGAGAAGCATGCACATATAATGATGGTGGGAAGTATAACCATAAAGGTAGGTATATTGCTAAAAACCCTATAATACAGGCTTTCGCCTTTCAACTTTTTTGACTTATGGCCATATCTAGGCACACTTATTGTTTCTTATAGTGGTTCTAGTTTTTTGTCTCTGCAACTACATGTGATGATGTGAACCAAAATAGTATGAAAAAATATGTAACTTATTTTTCGCTTTATAAGACGCACTTTTCTTCCTCTCAAAGTGGGGGGGGGGGGGGGGGAAAGTCACTGCATCTTATAAAGTGAACGTGCCGAAATTCGTAGCATCGACATTTGGTTGTTCGTATTAAACGCACAATTGTGCAAACTAAATCACAATTGCACAAACAAATGTGTGATCAGTTACCAGTTCTCTCTTTTCCCTACTGCCGCCCATATGTGCCGTAGATGGTGGTGAAAGCCGGCGGGAACTGCTGCCGCTTCCCCGCCTTCACCAATCGGCTTCTTCACTTCCTCCTGCAAAACAAGCGCCGCTGAGACACGGATTTCCACTGTTTCACACCTCTGCTGCTCCTTCTGCTTCGTGTCCAGGCATTATCCCCCGCACTGTCCCTGGGCGAGTGCAATATATTTTTTTCACTATTTTCCCCCTCTAAAACGTGGGTGCCTCTTATCATCCTCTAAAGCAAAAAATACCGTGATTCCCATTTACTATTTGCAGTTTACCTCTTTACTTTTCCGAATCTAATTGCCATCTTCTATTTACTTGCAAGACTTCTTCAGAATTGCAGATCATTAGCAAGCCAGATGCATATTTCTGCCAAAGTCTGCTTCTCTGTGAGGTAACCACTTTTTGTCTAACTTGCTGAAAGACTATCTTGTTAAAGGCAGCAGAAGCCAAAAATAAAGGCAAAAATAAACCTCCACAGTAGAGATAAGTAAACTTTTGAACAGTTCAATGAATTTAAAAAAAAAGATTGGTTCAAAATAGTTTGAACCAAACTGGAGCTTAATTGATAGAAGGATGATGGCTCAGTGGTTAGCACTGGTGCCTTGCAGTGCTGGGTTCCCAAGTTCAAATATGACCAAAGGCAACAGCTGGTTTGTATGTTCTTCCTGTGTTTGCGTGGATTTCCTCCCTCACTCAATTCTGACAGCGGCATTTAAATGCTCCGATCATCGTTCGGTAAACCTCAATGGCCTCCCCCATAGTGAAATCACGGGCTACTGTTCGGTTGCCATGGCAGCCGGGTGCCTTCTCTAGGCTCCCGAGGATGCTACAAATGAATGCCTATCAAGGTGTGACTGTGGTACACCTTCATAGCCTGCCTGTCAAAATGTGGTACAATGTAATACTATATGAGCAATCAAATTATAGCAAGTTCAAGTCCCTCATGGGGACTAAAAAAAGTTTTATTAATTGTTGGGAAAACATAACAAATAAAAGAAGTTTAAAGAACCCCCACCCCTTTTCCAATATTTACCCCTTAGTAAAGGCCCCATTGCCTTTTAAAGTACTGGCTTTGTGGGCTTTAATCCTCAAGGACGTAAAAACGTGTTTCTCCTGAGGATTAAAGCCCCGTAGGCTGAAGACGTGACAGCTCCAAGCTGTTGGTTTCCGGAAGTAGCAGACAACCTGGAGCTGTCATGTGGGGACATGGGAAGCCCCCTCCTGCGGCAATTCAATCGGCGATGAATCACATACTTGAGGGGGGCTGAAAGTACTTACCCCCATCTTCCACGATGTCCCGCTGTGATCTCTGTCTGTCTTCTCCGCATGCACGCCAAAGAAAAATGGTGACGCATGCGCAGAAGACCGGTTCGCCATGGGACATTTGAAATATCCTGCTTCCCAGCTACTGAAGGTAGCCTGGAAGCAGGAGATGTCACCGTGGACCACGGGGACTGCGGTGACCTGTCCCCGGGCCTGTGATCGCTGCTATCCAATGGATAACGGTGATCACAGAAAAGTTTAAAAAAGTTAAATAAAGTTAAAGTTTCACCTCCCCTTATGGATCGAATCCATGAGGGGAGGTGAAAATGTTCACCCCCGTCCTCTGCGATATCCCACGGCGATATAGACCTTATGTCACCTTCTGCGCATGTTCGCCCAACGTTACTGTGCACAGAAGGGCTCGCACCCCCAGGAGATTTAAAATCCCTCTGCTTCTGGCCAGCATGTGCAGCCTGGAGCAGAGAGATGTCAATGGGGACCGCTGTATGCAGTTCTTGGTCACATGACCACTGTTATCCAATGGATAACAATGATCATGTAAAGTTAAACAAAAGTGTAAAAAAAGAAAAAATAAAAGTTTAAAAAGTTAAAGTTTCATATTACGCCATTGATTTACAGTTGGAGCTCTCCTGTACATCCACCTCATTGCCTCCTTACGTGCCATAAAGAGCGTTTTGAGTGAACTGAACTTTTAGCGAAGTTCGACAGGTTTATTTCATTCAACACTACTCAGCAGTAGAGATGAGCGAGCACCAAAATGCTCGGGTGCTCGTTACTCGAGACGAATTTTTCGCGATGCTCGAGGGTTCGTTTCGAGTAACGAACCCCATTGAAGTCAATGGGCGACTCGAGCATTTTTGTATATCGCCGATGCTCGCTAAGGTTTTCATTTGTGAAAATCGGGGCAATTCAAGAAAGTGATGGGAACAACACAGAAACGGATAGGGCAGGCGAGGGGCTACATGTTGGGCTGCATCTCAAGTTCCCAGGTCCCACTATTAAGCCACAATAGCGGCAAGAGTGGGCCCCCCCCCTCGCAACAATTTTTACTTCTGAAAAGCCCTCATTAGCAATGCATACCTTAGCTAAGCACCACACTACCTCCAACAAAGCACAATCACTGCCTGCATGACACTCCGCTGCCACTTCTCCTGGGTTACATGCTGCCTTTCCCCCCCCCCCACCCCCACGACCCAGTGTCCACAGCGCACACCAAACTGTCCCTGCCTAGCCTTCAGCTACCCTCATGCCACGCCACCCTCATGTCTATTTATAAGTGCGTCTGCCACAGGAAAAGCAGGCACACACTGCAGAGGGTTGGCACGGCTAGGCAGCGACCCTCTTTAAAAGGGGCGGGGCGATAGCCCACAATGCTGTACAGAAGCAATGAGAAATCCAATCCTGTGCCACCTCCATCTGGAGCTGCACACGTGGGCATAGCAATGGGGAACCTATGTGCCACACACTATTCATTCTGTCAAGGTGTCTGCATGCCCCAGTCAGAACGCGGTTTTTTATAAATAGTCACAGGCAGGTACAACTCCGCAATGGGAATTCCGTGTACACCCACAGCATGAGTGGCTCCCTGGAACCCACCGGCGGTACATAAAAATATCCCATTGCAGTGCCCATCACAGCTGAGGTAGTAATGTCATGTTTAATGCAGGTGGGCTTCGGCCCACACTGCATGCCCCAGTCAGACTGGGGTTCTTTAGAAGTGTAAACAGATGCATTTACAACTCCCTGTGGACCCACAGCATGGGTGGGTGCCAGGAAGCTACCGGCGGTACATAAATATATCCCATTGCATTGCCCAACACAGCTGAGGTAGTAATGTCATGTTTAATGCAGGTGGGCTTCGGCCCACACTGCATGCCCCAGTCAGACTGGGGTTCTTTAGAAGTGGAAACAGATGCATTTACAACTCCCTGTGGACCCACAGCATGGGTGGCTCCCTGGAACCCACCGGCGGTACATAAATATATCCCATTGCATTGCCCAACACAGCTGAGGTAGTAATGTCATGTTTAATGCAGGTGGGCTTCGGCCCACACTGCATGCCCCAGTCAGACTGGGGTTCTTTAGAAGTGGAAACAGATGCATTTACAACTCCCTGTGGACCCACAGCATGGGTGGCTCCCTGGAACCCACCGGCGGTACATAAAAATATCCCATTGCATTGCCCAACACAGCGGATGTAACGTCAGCTGTAATGCAGGTGGGCTAAAAATTCATTTGATTACACTGTAGGCGAGGGCCCACAAAAATTGCTGTATCAACAGTACTAATGTACATCAGAAAAATTGGCCCTGTCCAACCAAGAGGGCAGGTGAAAGCCATTAATCGCTTTGGTTAATGTGGCTTAATTGGTAACTAGGCCTGGAGGCAGCCCAGTTAAAATAAAAATTGGTGGAGGTGAAAGTTTCAACGCTTTAAAGGGGTTGTGCCGCGCCGAAACGGGTTTTGGTTTTTTTTCAACCCCCCCCCCCCCCCCCCGTTCGGCGCGAGACAACCCCGATGCAGGGGTTAAAAAAGAACACCGGAGAGTGCTTACCTGAATCCCCGCGCTTTGGTGACTTCTTACTTACCGGTTGAAGATGGCCACCGGGATCTTCTCCCTCGGTGGACCGCAGGGCTTCTGTGCGGTCCATTGCCGATTCCAGCCTCCTGATTGGCTGGAATCGGAACGTGATGGGGCGGAGCTACACGGAGCCGGCATCCAGCACGAGCGGCCCCATTGAGGAAAGAAGAAGACCCGGACTGCGCAAGCGCGTCTAATTTGGCCATTAGACGCCGAAAATTAGACGGGCTCCATGGAAACGAGGACGCTAGCAACGGAGCAGGTAAGTGAAAAACTTCTTATAACTTCTGTATGGCTCATAATTAATGCACAATGTACATTACAAAGTGCATTAATATGGCCATACAGAAGTGTATAGACCCACTTGCTGCCGCGGGACAACCCCTTTAATGAGCATTGAAACGTATAAAAATTGTTTAGAAAAATTATATGACTGAGCCTTGTGGGCCTAAGAAAAATTGCCCGTTCGGCGTGATTATGTGAGGTTTCAGGAGGAGGAGCAGGAGGAGGAGGAGGAATATTATACACAGATTGATGAAGCGAAAAGGTCCCCGTTTTTGATGGGGATACAGAACGATGCTTCCATCCGCGGGTGCAGCCTACGTATTGCTTACGTATCGCTGCTGTCCGCTGGTGGAGAAGAGAAGTCTGGGGAAATCCAGGCTTTGTTCATCTTGATGAGTGTTAGCCTGTCGGCACTGTCGGTTGACAGGCGGGTACGCTTATCTGTGATGATTCCCCCAGCCGCACTAAACACCCTCTCTGGCAAGACGCTAGCCGCAGGACAAGCAAGCACCTCCAGGGCATACAGCGCGAGTTCAGGCCACGTGTCCAGCTTCGACACCCAGTAGTTGTAGGGGGCAGAGGCGTCACGGAGGACGGTCGTGTGATCGGCTACGTACGCCCTCACCATCCTTTTACAGTGCTCCCGCCGACTCAGCCGTGACTGGGGAGCGGTGACACAGTCTTGCTGGGGAGCCATAAAGCTGTCAAGGGCCTTAAAGAGTGTTGGCCTGCCTGTGCTGTACATGCTGCCTGATCTCCGCGCCTCCCCTGCTACCTGGCCCTCGGAACTGCGCCTTCGGCCACTAGCGCTGTCGTATGGGAATTTTACCATCAGTTTGTCCGCCAGGGTCCTGTGGTATAGCAACACTCTCGAACCCCTTTCCTCTTCGGGTATGAGAGTGGAAAGGTTCTCCTTATACCGTGGGTCGAGCAGTGTGTACACCCAGTAATGCGTAGTGGCCAGAATACGTGTAACGCGAGGGTCACGAGAAAGGCATCCTAACATGAAGTCAGCCATGTGTGCCAGGGTACCTGTACGCAACACATGGCTGTCCTCACTAGGAAGATCACTTTCAGGATCCTCCTCCTCCTCCTCCTCCTCTGGCCATACATGCTGAAAGGATGACAGGCCAGCAGCATGTGTACCCTCACCAGTGGGTCAAGCTGTGTCTTCCCCCTCCTCCTCATCTTCCTCCTCCTCCTCCTCCTCCTCCTCTTCCTCACCGTGCTGAGATATAGACAGGAGGGTGCTGTGACTATCCAGCGACATACTGTCTTCCCCCGGCTCTGTTTCCGAGTGCAAAGCGTCTGCCTTTATGGTTTGCAGGGAACTTCTCAAGAGGCATAAAAGAGGAATGGTGACGCTAATGATTGCAGCATCGCCGCTCACCACCTGGATAGACTCCTCAAAGTTTCCAAGGACCTGGCAGATGTCTGCCAACCAGGCCCACTCTTCTGAAAATAATTGAGGAGGCTGACTCCCACTGCGCCGCCCATGTTGGAGTTGGTATTCCACTATAGCTCTACGCTGCTCATAGAGCCTGGCCAACATGTGGAGCGTACAGTTCCACCGTGTGGGCACGTCGCACAGCAGTCGGTGCACTGGCAGATTAAACCGATGTTGCAGGGTGCGCAGGGTGGCAGCGTCCGTGTGGGACTTGCGGAAATGTGCGCAGAGCCGGAGCACCTTTCCCAGCAGGTCTGACAAGCGTGGGTAGCTTTTCAGAAAGCGCTGAACCACCAAATTAAAGACGTGGGCCAGGCATGGCACGTGCGTGAGGCTGCCGAGCTGCAGAGCCGCCTTAGGTTACGGCCGTTGTCACACACGACCATGCCCGGTTGGAGGCTCAGCGGCGCAAGCCAGCGGTCGGTCTGCTCTGTCAGACCCTGCAGCAGTTTGTGGGCCATGTGCCTCCTATCTCCTAAGCTGAGTAGTTTCAGCACGGCCTGCTGACGCTTGCCCACCGCTGTGCTGCCACGACGCGCGACACCGACTGCTGCCGACGTGCTGCTGCTGCTGACACATCTTGATTGCGAGACAGAGGTTGCGTTGGAGGAGGAGGAGGAGGAGGGTGGTTTAGTGGAGGAAGCATACACCGCCGCAGATACCACCACCGAGCTGTGGCCCGCAATTCTGGGGGTGGGTAGGACGTGAGCGATCCCAGGCTCTGACTCTGTCCCAGCCTCCACTAAATTCACCCAATGTGCCGTCAGGGAGATACAGTGGCCCCGCCCGCCTGTGCTTGTCCACGTGTCCGTTGTTAAGTGGACCTTGGCAGTAACCGCGTTGGTGAGGGCTCGTACAATGTTTCGGGAGACGTGGTCGTGCAGGGCTGGGACGGCACATCGGGAAAAGTAGTGGCGACTGGGAACTGAGTAGCGCGGGGCCGCCGCCATCATACTTTTGAAGGACTCCATTTCCACAACCCTATACGGCAGCATCTCAAGGCTGATAAATTTGGCTACGTGCACGTTTAACGCTTGAGCGTGCGGGTGCGTGGTGGCGTACTTGCGCTTGCGCTCCAACACTTGCGCTAGCGACGGCTGGACGCTGCGCTGACAGACATTGCTGGATGGGGCCGAGGACAGCGGAGGTGAGGGTGTGGGTGCAGGCCAGGAGACGGTAGTGCCTGTGTCCTCAGAGGGGGGTTGGATCTCAGTGGCAGGTTGGGGCACAGGGGGAGAGGCAGCGGTGCAAACCGGAGGCGGTGAACGGCCTTCGTCCCACCTTGTGGGGTGCTTGGCCATCATATGTCTGCGCATGCTGGTGGTGGTGAGGCTGGTGGTGGTGGCTCCCCGGCTGATCTTGGCGCGACAAAGGTTGCACACCACTGTTCGTCTGTCGTCTGCACTCTCAGTGAAAAACTGCCAGACCTTTGAGCACCTCGGCCTCTGCAGGGTGGCATGGCGCGAGGGGGCGCTTTGGGAAACAGTTGGTGGATTATTCGGTCTGGCCCTGCCTCTACCCCTGGACACCGCACAGCCTCTTGCAACCTGCCCTGCTGCTGCCCTTGCCTCCCCCTCTGAAGACCTGTCCTCAGTAGGCGTAGCAAACTAGGTGGGGTCAGTCACCTCATTGTCCTGCTGCTCTTCCTCAGAATCCTCGGTGCGCTCCTCCCTCGGACTTAATGCCCTTACTACTACCTCACTGATAGACAACTGTGTCTCATCGTCATCGGCCTCCTCACCCACTGAAAGGTCTTGAGACAGTTGCCGGAAGTCCCCAGCCTCATCCCCCGGACCCCGGGAACTTTCGAATGGTTGGGCATCAGTCACTATATACTCCTCTGGTGGGAGAGGAACCACTGCTGCCCAATCTGAGCAGGGGCCCGAGAACAGTTCCTGGGAATCTGCCCGCTCCTCAGAATGTCTCATTGTAATGGAGTGAGGAGGCTGGGAGGAAGGAGGAGCAGCAGCCAGAGGATTCTGAGTTGCAGCTGTGGACGGCGCAGAACTCTGGGTGGACGATAGGTTGCTGGAAGCACTTTCTGCCATCCACGACAGGACCTGCTCACACTGCTCATTTTCTAATAAAGGTCTACCGCGTGGACCCATTAAATGTGCTATGAATGTGGGGACCCCAGAAACGTGCCTTTCTCCTAATCCCGCAGCAGTCGGCTGCGATACACCTGGATCAGGAGCTCGGCCTGTGCCCACACCCGGACTAGGGCCTCCGCGTCCTCGGCCGTGCCCACGTCCTCTAGGCCTACCCCTACCCCTCAGCATGCTGTATTACCAGGAATGCAGAAACACAACACTGTAATTAAATGTGCCGCTTATTGGCCTGTGGTTGGAGGCTGAGTTTGCTTACGGAACGCCAGGAAATAATTTGGCGCAAGCCTGCTGTAACACTTAGCTGGCTGCGTATTTATTTGGAGAAATACTACCCCCAGCAGACACGGACCCAGAACACTGAGCAGAGTGACAGGCAGGCCAAATAGATTTTTTCCAAATATTTTTTTCAAAAGGACCACTGCGTATATTCAATCTATAATATGTCTTCTGGCCCTGCCTACACAATTCTGTCCCTGATGTGTGTGTCACGGAACTGCAGTGTTGCACTGTTATTAACTGCAACAGACCGGTGATTTCAGAGCCAGGAAATAATTTGGGGCAAGCCTGCTGTAACACTTAGCTGGCTGCGTATTTATTTGGAGAAATACTACCCCCAGCAGACACGGACCCACAACACTGAGCAGAGTGACAGGCAGGCCAAATAGATTTTTTCCAAATATTTTTTTCAAAAGGACCACTGCGTATATTCAATCTATAATATATGTCTTCTGGCCCTGCCTACACAATTCTATCCCTGGAGTATTACTGCAGGGCGCAATGCTCTGCACGGCCGATATACCAAAAAAAAAAAAAAGTTCAACACTGCTAAAAGCAGCCTCCACACTACTGCACACGGTTAGATGTGGCCCTAAGAAGGACCGTTGGGGTTCTTGAAGCCTACACTAACTCCTAACACTCTCCCCACAGCAGCTCCAACACGATACCACTGTCCCTCAGCTATCTCACAACGCATCTGAGGCGAGCCGCGGGAGGGGCCGATTTTTATACTCGGGTGACACCTGATCTCGCCAGCCACTCACTGCAGGGGGGTGGTATAGGGCTTGAACGTCGCAGGGGGAAGTTGTAATGCGTTCCCTGTCTTTCAATTGGCCAGAAAAGCGCGCTAACGTCTCAGAGAGGAAAGTGAAAGTAACCCGAACATCGCGTGGTACTCGTTACGAGTAACGAGCATCTCGAACACGCTAATACTCGAACGAGTATCAAGCTCGGACGAGTACGTTCGCTCATCTCTACTCAGCAGCTTATAAAAACATTTGTATGGTGCAAAGCTTCTTTCAAAACTCAGATCAAGTTTTATAATTTGGCTTGTCCACCAGAGGATCTTCAGGGATCCAGCAGAAGGCCTGTTCACAGACAAACACAATCTTTATTGATATAACTTTAAAAACTTTGGCTGAGGACTAACAAGACAAACAGACAAACAGGATACCATTAAAGTGTATCTAGGTATCTAAAACACTTTAGCTTTTCCAGAATTGGATGAAAAAAATCCAGAAAGATGAAAATGTTAGTTGTCCCCAAAATGCGATACTGCTTGCCCAATTTTTCACTCCCACACCTAAATTCAACCTCTGATGTTAAGCAGAGCTATATCAGATTATAGTGTCAGAGCCCAGAAGAAACCTTGGGCAATGATTAATATTAATTTTGCCTGTTTGATGGATTAACCCTGCAGAAATGGCCGAATCGCATACTTCTTCAGTTAGAGCAGGAGATAACTAATTTTGAGGAACTGTGAAAAAAATATGTCAGAATTTAAAGCCTGGTTAACAGATTCCCCAAAACAAGGGGATCCAATTATGCTGACTAAATGAGGTGGGGTTCGACGCGTTTCAGTTGGACCTACAACTTATCAGGGACCAAGTGGGTCTAATGTCATAAGAAAGGGGAGACTGATATAAATTGTACCCTTCTGATCAATACCCTCAAACCCGAAACACTGTCTAAGGCAGTGCTCCCCAACTCCAGTCCTCAGGGACCACCAACAGGTCAGGTCTTCAGGATTTCCTCAGTGTTGCACAGTGATGTAATTATGGTCAGTGCCTCAGACATTGTCACATGTGTTCTTACCATAGGATATCCTGAAAACATGACCTGTTGGTGGTCCCTGAGGACTGGAGTTGGGGACCCCTGGTCTAAGGGACCATGCCAGTATTTAATACTCCGAAATCGAGAAAAAATTCTCTGATATTATTATGCCTAAAACAGACGATAGTGACGCTACTACTATTGGATGCATACAGTACAAGGGAATCCTAAGGCTGCAATCATCCTGGATCCCTACAATACACAGGAACCCTATGGCTACAGTGGTCTCAGATATCTAATCTTCTAAAAGAAGGGTACAATCCCCTACTAAGATGCTTGATAGAGGAGACTGATAGAGTAAGTAGCATGGCCGCCAGCCCCGATGGTGGACTGCGGAAGGCAACCCCACTTGGTGCTAACTTTTACAATTAAGGCTATATAGAATTTCTATATTAATAGACTTTCTTGCAATGATAGGGTTAAAGAGGATCCTCCCTTTGCAGGTCATTAAAAACCGCATACTATTATAACTAAGCATCTGGCCTTATGTCACCGGAAATGTTATTGAAGCAGATAGCTCTTGCAGAAGTTTACCTTTAAATAGGATATCATTTAAGTGCACACACTTTTCAGTCAGGAAGCTTGTCGCTGAGTCAATAACAAATACATTTTGGTTTTCGATATGTGTGTGCACTTCTAAATGGAGGAAAGAGATGATTCATAATTTCCATTAAGAGGAAACCTGGCTGTGGCTGACAAGCTGCCAAGTTCGGTCTTACAAATATTGTAAATGAATGTTTTCTGTATAAAAGCCCTTCATGCGCTGGTCATTGTTTGCAAGAACAAAGTGTTGAAGGGACCTTCTGGGGGGCAATGGGCAATTTACAAAACTGGAACATTGTGGGTTCAAGGAAAATGAGCAGAATAGAAAGAAAATGCAGTAAATGACCAATTCCTGGAGCTAGGTTAAATGGTCGGAGATGGCCCTCTCCAGCTGTTTATAAGTAGGCCTCCCTTGACCTTATTACTTCTTGTACCGTCTTATATTGTTTAATAGAAATCTTTTATTCAGGCAGCTTTCCCACATACAGATATACCAAATTCACTGAACAAATTGGGCTGGGGAAGAATCTTTTAATAAAAGAAAGCTTGAATTAAATAACTACTTTAGATTTCTTTGTTTGACACCTGGAACCAGTGACCATCTTCCTAGGAAATATTCTGAGATGGAATTGCATACGACACTTTATCTATATGCTGCTGAAGAATACCGGGTGGCTGTATTGTTCAGCTGTGGATACTTTTTCTACTTATTACAGTATTGCTTATGTCAGGCAAGTGGCTATGAAGCTATCTTGCCACACATCAGTTTGGCTGTGGGCTACCTGAGGTGGTAGCACCTGTGGGATCTAGTTTTCATCCTTGACTCCACCAAGTGGGATATGGTCTTTGCTGCAGGGTCCTCAATCTGTTACACACAGATATTCCTGGTAATATGGGTGCAGGAGCGTAGGAGAAAAATATGCAGCAGTCAACAAGGTCAAAACTGAAGGTTAGGGTGGGCAGCTCGCAATACCCTTCAGAGTTCAGAGCCGAGATAAGTCAAAATAGGAAATTCAGGAAAGGAACAGAACCAGAAGAAACACAACCAGGGGCAGTAGGCAGTAGGAGATAAATTGCTTAGGCATCCACCCTAGGGTATGGATGCCCAATACAGGAAGTGCAGGAACAGGATTGGAGAGGGATGGGTAATAGGAGCACCACTGGTCCTTTAAGAGACTACGTGGGAGTGTGTACTCATTCCATGGGCAGAGGTCAGAGTGAGCAGGATGAGTGAAGGAAGCAGGAGGCAGGACCCAATGTACTGAAGAGCCAGCACGGTGGTGACTACCCACAGTTGCGGGAGAAGGTGAGCCACGATGGAAATGTGCAGTGACAGCTTACCAAACAGGTCCATTAAAAATGATTAACCAATAATTGCACCTTTACAGCAAACAATCTATGCTTCAAGTGCTTATTAAGCACATTTTACACTGCTCGAAAATCAGGCAAGAACATTCACTTAAATGTTCCTTTGCTCAATCATCGGCCATGTAAAAGTGAAAACATTGAGCCGCTTAATGGAGAAAACATGCATTTCCATGCCATGTTGGATCACTCATCAAGCATAGACTTGCTCACTGTTTGGTTGTACATCTTCCCATGTAAACTTTGAGATGTGCAGCCTGAAAATCATCCCTAGCTGGTTAAAAGAACAAAAAAAATCTTTACTCACCTCTCCACCGCTCAGACGCGTCCTCCGGCTGGCTCCCCTGCACTGCTGTCCAGCACTTTCAGCAGGCAGGGATTTAAAAATCCCTGCCTCCTGAAAGGGCTGTGCTGATTGGCTGTATAATAAAGGGTATCTCTGTCTCAGTTTCCGTCTAGCACGCCTGCTGACTATCTGACCCTAGCTACTTGTGTGTGCATGCTTGGTTTTAATTGAGGTCCATTCTCACTTACAACCTCCAACATCCCCAGTACCATGTCAGTGATCAATGAACTCCCAAAGTCAGTAGGTGGTTTCTGATCTGAAAAGTTGTGGGATGATTTGTCGCTCTCTGTAGCGATTCCAGCAGCAGTGACTTTAATTGTAGCCTCTGTGATCATGCAGCCTGTCCTACTGCAGACTTCCTTCTCAGTCACAGTTTTTGCTCAGACAGTGGAAAGCAGTACACCCAGTCTCTCAACGGCCTCTTCCCAGGGGCAGGTGCCCCAAGTCCTGCTCTCTCCACTGCAAGCATTAATATAGATTCGTACTAACGCCTTCCTGTTTCCTCCTTCGGTGTCACATATAACCTGCCCTGCCAATGAGTGAATTGAATTTGCAAAACAACCCTTTTCCTGCCATTTCACATACTAGCTATTAGATGGCACCAAAGATCCCATTTATATAAGTCTTGCATTTGTTAGATTATTTATTACGGTCTCATTACTACATGAACTGATTCCTGTGGAATTAATAAAGCATAAATAACCACAAAATGCTCATAACAATCTACTACCCCCGTACAGTAACATGCTGTATGTGGCTGCATAGAGTACAGTCTGCAAATTCTCCTGTACTTTTTCCTGTACTTCTATTACAGCCCTCTCATCCTGTTCACAGTTAGAAATGATTTTCACAACTACAACTAATTTCATGTTTCTTCTGAAATTGTAGGATAATCTTCATGTCTATGACCAGCTTAAAGGCATTGTTTCATGGTAGGAACTAGAGATGAGCGAGTATACTCGCTAAGGCACATTACTCGAGCGAGTAGTGCCTTAGCCGAGTATCTCCCCGCTCGTCTCTAAAGATTCGCTCGAGTAATGTGCCTTAGCGAGTATACTCGCTCATCTCTAGTAGGAACCCAAAGCAGGCCAGCAAGTCACTGCAGGGAAAATGTAGCAGTGCATGGTAACCATTCCATTGAATCATAGTCCTTTTAATGCATGTATGGGCTAGGTTTGCAAGAGTGAGAGCTCTTATCAGAGTGGAGTAGCCCTTTCAATAAGGTCCATACGTCCCAGCAGATAGTGATAGTCTTCATGAGTTGGGTTGCAGTCGCATCTTCTTCAAACAACTGGAATTTCTGGGAATTTCCACCCATTAACAAGTAAACACTGTACTAATTCACACTGCTGATTTATTGATAGCAATTAAAGTAAAGTAACAAGACAATTTTCACTTAATGTGGTCTATTTCAATCAACCAGATGGGGAGATAATAGATTTTAATCCATTAGACAGCTCTGAACCTTGTAGTACATACGGCCACATTTTGTGGTCTCACTTGATGGGATTGTTTACATTTGCATGGAGCATTTTTTCCAATTTGTTTGCTCACCTAAGGCTGTACATTCATTCCCATAGCTGTCCTTCAAGTAATGAAATGCGTGTGCATACTAATTACCCAGCCATGAATACCGTCATGGGACTTACTCCTCAATTATAAGAACCTGATAAAATTAGAATGATACTGACATTATTTTATATTTGATGCACTGCAGGCAAACAGTTTAAGGAAGCAAAGAGCATACTGTTAATAATGGAAAAGCAGAAGGATGTGTAAGAGTCCACATCATAACAATAGAATCCATCAAGCATCATTTTCATGTTATTATAAAGCCCGCAGGAGACTGCAGTAGACAGTAATGTGAATTGCTGCGGTGTTTCTTGGCTTTTTTTTATACTTCACTTGTAAATCTATTGTTTCCAAAAGGCATCACATTATAAATTATACTGCGCTCCATATTCCGGAAGCTGGCAAATACATTGAAGTAGTATGGAAAAGGCTAGAATGCCTATAAATATAAAAATATAAAGGGTCACTATTAAACTGGACTTTATAGATGGATAATGATGAGTGAGAGTATGTATCACAGTACACAGGATGTCCTCTTCTCCCGAGGTCAAGTCCACAAGAACTTTTTCATGCCTACTACGGTAATACCCTATTGGATCATCTGACTTTCTTACTATAGTCTATGTTATTTAGCAAGAATAGTCCGATTTTCGACTGGTCTTTGGTTTGATAGTATCAAGGTCCTTCCAAATGTGAAAGTATAAAAATGTTGAGATGTTTGGACAAGTTCTACAAAATAATGGAACTTTTCCAATTTTCCTTAGCAGCTAAACATGGCAATGGGATAAATGAATGATTCACTTTGTACTAAAGTTCCTGTGTGCACTAAATGACTTCTTTAGGATATGCAAAAGTAAAAAAATATATGATAAACTGTATTAGGGTTCAAAATAACAAATCATGATTTCTCTGCGTTGGACTCCGCTGCTACTTCTGCACTGGTGGTTGTATGGTATCCAGTTGTCTCTGTTTGCACTGCAGTAGAAAGGATATTCTGTCCCAAAATGTGACCATGGAAGCCAATGACTGGTCGATATGGTAGAGTTATTTGTCAGAAGGGTTTACACATCCCCAATATGACTGTAGATTTGCAGCCGCTGTCACTTGTTGGGGTGTGAAAGGGGATTTAGTATTTTGCATTAATCTTGTTGAAGGCGGAAATCATAAATTCGTTGAAAGCTGGATATATTATGTGCCAAACATTAGAAAGCAGAAATTCCATGATTTTCTCTACTTTTTTCGATCCAGTGAGAAAGTCCTCAATCCTAGCGGTTGGGATATCTACAGGTTGGCTTTAAAAGAAAATGTCACCTTCCGTCCTGAGTACCAAACCTACCATGGCCACTTACCATGTGTCAGTGAGCAGATATGAATCACACACTGATTTGACTTTGGGCTAAATCTAGAGGCATCACCTGGGGTATCTTGATTGTCACTGTTTCACCCCACCAATTGGGATCTGGTCTTTTCTGTAAGGGTCCCCAAGCAATTACTCACAGAAGTAGTCTCATTTATGTGGCAGCTGACAGTACGCAAGACCAAATTGCGGTACCTGAGTGTGTGAACAGAGACATTAACAGGGGACTAGCAAAGGTCAAGGCAGGTAGCATAAACTTCAGTATCTGTTAAGGTTGCTGCTGGGATCTGTTGTACTACATAGGTTTTCAGCAGCATAACCTCACAGGTGTGGAATGATTGGGATGACTCAATGTGGTTTTTATATATTGGTCATATATATACCAGCTCCTTTGCTAGAGGCTGCTGGTCTTTCTCCTGTCAGTTCTGGTGTAAGCAGTGTCATGCTCCTGCATATCTGTGCAGTTTCTTTTCCGTGTGAACCCTGTCATGTTCCATGTAAACTGTGTCATGCTTCTGCATTACTGTTCTGGTATATTCTGGTGTGAACAGTGTCATGCTCCTGCGTGTCTATGCAGGTTATACTCTGTGTGAACTGTGTCATGCTTTTGCGTTTCTATTCTGGTATGTTCTGGTGGGAACAGTGTCATGCTCCTGTGTGTCTGTACAGGTTCTATTCCCAGCGAACTGTGTCATGCTTCTGCATGTCTGTGCAACCTTCTCTGTCTTCTGTGCTTGTTCTGTATCTCTAGTGTAAGCAGTGTTTGTTCCTGAAAGTGTCTGTGCAGCATTCAGGATGTTCAGTGTGAACAGTGTCACGCTCCTGCGTTTTTGTGGCTCTTGGCACATATGGTGTGAACTGTGTCTTGCTGTGGGTTCTGTATCATCTAGAACGAGGTAGGTCTCTTGGTCCCAGTGCAGGGTCAATCCTATCAGGACGATCGCCCCGCATTACAGGCAGATTGCCTGGAGTTAGTTGTCTTGTTAGTGTAGGGACCCTCGAGACAACGAGGAGCCTTGAAGTTTGGGCTTGCGGGCTTACGTATCTTGGCCAAAATACAAACAAATACCTCATACATTCTATAGTTATCCCATTTGGTTTTGCGAGTAGATATGCAGGTGAGTTATTTTGAACATTTGTCAGTCAGTATGTTTTGTCTATACATGAGTCATGTCCGCTGTTTCTGAGTTAACTTGTCTGCGAGTTATGTGTCCGGTTAGCAGTTCTGCAGTTCCCGTTCCGGTAAGACCCTGCAGAGTGTTCATGTCCTAGTTTGACGATAACAGTATTGGAGTCAGGCAAGAGGTCAGGGATGACAGAACAGATACAATATGATATACAGTCCGAGTCTGGTCAGGCAAATGGAACAGAGAATAGCCCAATAAAGAAGTCAGAATAGTCAGGAACAAGCAGGAGTCAGAAAACCAGGGGAGCATACAAACACTGATCAGGCATTAACTGGTGGAATCAAATTGCTTAGGTAGCCTTCTTTAGGGAAGGATGTCTAATATAGCCAACACTGTCAAAGAATAGGTTGGGGAAGCATTAACAGTGCACACACTGGCCCTTTAAGTATGAAACCCGGCATGTGCACATGTCCTACAGGCAGATGCAAGGGACTGAGAACTGGTAAGGATGTGGTGTCTGGGAGAGGGGAGTGTGACCAACCATGGCAGTGGTAACAGGAGCTGGTGAGCAAAGATGTTGACCATGGTAGAGCTCCATGACACAATGCGTAGACCTTCAGAGTAAAACATCTCAATTAAATGAGTTGTCTGCTTTGGGCAATCTCTTTTTTGTTAGATAACTGCTCCCAAAGAACATTCTATCATGTATTTATATAGTTCATCTATCTGTCATGTAATAAAATAAAAAGGAAATGATATAAAGGCAGACTAGATGGACCCTGTGGTCTTTTTCCTCTGTCAGTTTTCTGTCTTTCTATGACCACCGCGCTGCCCAGTGATAATATAGTAATATAGTGTGTCAGGCTGAAAAAAGACATATGTCCATCCAGTTCAGCCCTTATATCCTGCAATACTGATCCAGTATTAATGATTGTAACATGTAATATTGTATTGCTCAAGAAAGGCGTCCAGGCCCCTCTTGTACTTTTTTTTATCGAGTTCTCCATTACCACATCCTCAGGCAAAGAGTTCCATAGTCTCACTGATCTTACAGTAAAGAACCCCCTTCTATGTTGGTGTAGAAACCTCATTTCCTCTAGACATAGAGGGCGCCCCCTTGTTACAGTCACAGCCCTGGGTATAAATAGATGATGGGAGAGATCTCTGTATTGTCCCCTGGTATGCTTATACATAGTTATTAGGTCGCCCCTCCAGGTATTGTAGTCCACCCATTCCTTTTATTGCCCATCTTTGTACCGGCTCAAGTGCCGATATGTCCTTCTTGAGTACCCAAAACTGTCCACAATATTCCATGTGTGGTCTGACCAGTGACTGGTAAAGAGATAGAACAATGTTCTCATCATGCGCCCCTAGACCTCTTCTGATGCACCCCATGATCCTATTTGGCATGGCAGTAGTTGCCTAACACTGGTTGCTCCAGTTGAGTTTACAGTTAATTAAATTCCCCAAGTCCTTTCCCATGTCAGTGTTCCCCAGGGGTTTCCCATTTAGTGTGTAATGGTAACATGTATTTCCTCTGCCCATATGCAGAACCTTACCTTTATCAGTGTTACACCTCATTTGCTACAGTTCTACCAAAGCCCCCAATTTATCCAGATCTATTTACAACCGTTTAATGCGCTCTCTTGTGTTAATTACTTAGCATAGTTTAATATCATCTTAAAATATTAATATTGTACTGTACAATCCCTTCACAACATTGTTAATGAATATATTAAAAAGAATAGGGTCCAGTACCGACCCCTGTGGTACCTCACTAGTAACGGTAACCCAATCACAGTATGTACCATTTATAACCCCCCTCTGCTTTCTATCACTGACCAGTTACTTACCCATTTACACACATTCTTGCCCAGACCAAGCATTCTCAGTTTATATACCAACCTTTGGAAAGGTCCAGATACACAAGATCCAGTGACTCTCCCTGGTCCAGTCTAGAATTTACCTCCTCAGAGAAGCTGATCAGGTTGATTTGAGAGAAGCGATCACTCATAAACCCGCGCTGATAGAGTTATTCAGCTAGTTCTTTGAGATACTCCATGATAGCATCTCTTAGAAACCCCTAAACATTTTACCCATGACAGAAGAAAGTGTCCATGTTCATTTTTTGCCCCCCTTTGGAATATTGCCACCACATTTGCTATGTACCAATCCAGTGGAACCCCGTCACTTTAAAGTCTTCGGCACGTATTTTTTTAAAAACCTACAACAGATGCAATTACATTAAAGGGGTTGTCCCGCGCCGAAACGTTTTTTTTTATTATTCAATAGGCCCCCCGTTCGGCGCGAGACAAACCCAATGCATGTGTTAAAAAAAAAAAAACGTTTAGTACTTACCCGAATCCCCGCGCTGCGGCGACTTCTTCCTTACCTTAGCAAGATGGCCACCGGGATCTTCACCCACGATGCACCGAGGGTCTTCTCCCATGGTGCACCGTGGGCTCTGTGCGGTCCATTGCCGATTCCAGCCTCCTGATTGGCTGGAATCGGCACACGTGACGGGGCGGAGCTATGCGATGACGCGTAGAGGGGGCGGAGCCAGAACTCCGCTCGTGCAGAGACCATGGAGACGGGGACGCCGGCAACGGAGCAGGTAAGTGAATAACTTCTGTATGGCTCATATTTAATGCAGGATGTATATTACAAAGTGCATTAATATGGCCATACAGAAGTGCTTACCCCCACTTGCTTTCTTGGGACAACCCCTTTAAGCTTCAAGTCTTTGAGGGTTCAACAAAATATGATCAAACACCTTATATTTTTTATTGTCAGACAGAATGGTCACAGTCAAAGTAGATGCCTGACTAGAACAGATAGTTGAAGAGATCACAGGGTAGTGTACGAAGAATTGAAAGCCATTCATTCACATCCCAGTTAGGACCTAAAACAGCTTTGCCCCTTTATTTTGGTAGCACTTTTGGTTGGTGGCAACAAATTTCACTTGAGTTTCACTTGTTGCAACAGTTGGTGGTAAAAGGTCCTGGGTATAAGTTATTACTGTGCTTGGGGACAATGACAGGTATGGGACTCTTCTTAATAGAAACTTTTTCTGCTTTGTGGGATCCCAGGGTACAGGTTCTAAAGAAACCAGTAGTTTCCACACTGTCAATTAACATGGTAACAAGGAGTAAGTTCTTTTTGGGGTTATGCATAGAAAAGGCCCTCCAAGACTAATTTCCGGGACACCACCTTTAACACTTTACAATCCACTGTCTGATGTCTTCCTACATTCTGCTTGAAGCTTGTACAGCTCCAATGTCAGAATATGCCCGACGGGGTATTCTTACCGTTTATTGCCAGCCACTCTGCTGTCGGAGCCTCTCTGGCGCACACACACCCTTTAGCCAGCAGATGGCACCGTTGTATAACAGCAAAAAGAGAAAGCTTTTTAGGAAAACCCTGAAATCCAAAATCAGATAGAAAAGGGTTAAGGTTATAGTAAGAGCTGCAAGTTTGTATTATTTTAAAATTTTATAATCAATGGAATTGTTATAATGAGATATTTTTGGTTAATATTCTTTTATAAAGAGGTAGTTACATTTTCTCCATCAAACAATGGATTGTGTATGATGGTGAGGGATGGGTTATGGTAATATCGAAATGAGATAATGTACTCTACAGTGTTTTAATTATAGTCTAATTGCGTTATCTATATATTTGTATTGATTTTATTGTAGTATCAATTCATTCTGTTGTCATGATTAGGGAATAGCAGATTTCCTTACGGGACCTAACACTAACCGCTCTCCAATAAATACACAAAACTAGATTTTTGGTGGGAAGGCTACGGCAGTTATTTTTTACGATATAAAATATAAAAAACTTTCCAAAACCTTAAAATAAAAACATAATAAATAACATTGCATACTCTGATATAAAGATAGAGTATAAAGTACAGTACCTTAATTAACCAGAAATTTAAAGGGGTACTCCCATTACTTAAAATTGCTTCACCAGTGCTCTGTACTTTCTGGTTGCTGCTGACCAGGACATGTGACTACTGAAGCCAATCACTGGCTACAGTAATGACTTTCTATAGCCAGTGATTGGCTGCAGCAGTCAGATGTCCTGTTCAGCAGCAAGCAGGAAGTACCAAGTTCTTGTGAAGCAATTTAAAGTCATGGGAAACCCCATTAAGGAGTGCTTGCAAGCCCATTCTCTGATGTTAACTTCCTTCTCCACCAAGTCTTTGGTCACTGTCCTCGTTCGTACTGCACCTGCCCAGAGAACCCATTGTAGCAGAGAGATAATATCTGCTGCTGTGACTTTGGCACTAAGTCATAATAAAGTATTATTACAGGGCAGATAGGTGAGAACTTGCTTTTCTAGCCTCTGCAAAGAAAGCCCCATCCCTTTGTAGATAGATAATCCTTCTACACTGTTGTTAGGTCTTGTTAACCCTTTGCAATCCAATTTTGGATTCAGGGTTTCCTAGGGGGCTTTCTCTTTCTGCCATTACATAATGGCGCCATTTGCTGGCTAGAGCCAGTACTGCAGTACGGGACATGCT
Source organism: Eleutherodactylus coqui (assembly GCF_035609145.1). NCBI lineage: Eukaryota > Metazoa > Chordata > Amphibia > Anura > Eleutherodactylidae > Eleutherodactylus > Eleutherodactylus coqui. The sequence goes on along the minus strand of NC_089837.1, from coordinate 72,345,351 downwards.
GGAGAAGCTCCCAACAGAGCGGCCAGTAATCTACAGTAAGAATACCCTGCCGGACGTCTTCTGAAATTGGAGCTGTACAGCCTTCAATCAGAATGTCTTTAGACGTCAGACAGTGGATTGGAAAGGGTTAAGAGGTATTAACTCAAAAGGGTGCTCCACCTAGTGGCAAGATATTTAAAATCCACCTCTACACTTCCTAAAGGACCTCCTCTATATTACAGGTGCTAACCACTACGTCGGGAGTTGGAGCTATCTACCTCCGCTCCGTACACTGTGTTGAGGCGCTGACAGTGGATGTCAGATCAGCTGACTGGCCAAGGTCTCAAACGGAGCAGCTCAGCCAATCAACTATTGATGACCTATCCTGAGGATTGATGATCAATAAAAATTGCCCTTTAAACCTGTGGCTTCACTGCAATCTCTTTTGCTACTATTGTTTCATTATTTCAGTTGTAGTATTTAATCTCCATTGGTGTTTATTCCATTATTGCATCTAAAAGACATGTTTGTTAGCCTTGTTACTGCCGTTTCTATGCATTTACATGAGGAATGGCAAGCATTAGAAACAATTGCATTCTTTTTATTATAGAACGGGCCACGTCCGTGCGAATCCCCCATTGATTTACATTATGCATTCATCAAGGCGACATTGAGGTTCGACGATTTCTGCAATCCAGAGAAAAATATTGTAGATATAATGAAGGAGTTCCCGGCGAGTTATCAGTGTGGAATACATTGCAGTAATGGGAATCATTTCTTAATGATAACTCTCCTTTAATGAAATGTGCAGCACCCATTCATCCAGGGAATTTAATTGCGAAAAATATACATTATTTTTTTCTAAAACGCTTTTCTCCCTAGGTTGCAATTAATAACAGATCTGGAAGTATGAGTAATTTCTATTATACACGTAGGAGGTCCGAGGTAAGAACATTATTTGTTGATTAGGGCTCCACCAAAAAAAAAATCCATTATTTATGCATTGCAGATGTGAGTTTATTATTTTGCAGCCTTTAGGTTATTATTAATGATATTCATTCTGAAAGGGAACATCTTAATGGGAAACGTACTTCACAGTGTAGAATAATTGGCTCTATTTTTACTCCGCATTGATTTTCATATAATTTGTTTCCGATGGCTGTTCTGTTCCCATTGAATATCATAACATTTTCAAAGTGTCATTTTCCAAGTTGTGCACACAGTATCGTTGGCTGTCAGAACTGTTAAAATATTCACATTTGTATGGGGAGAATAAAGGGAATCGCTCGAAAAATATTGTACCTTATAGATAAAAAGCAGCCATAGGACATCCTATTGTGTCACTGTATTTAAATCCACCGTACAAATCGTATTCATTACGGGCATCTAATAGCATATATTACTGTGTTCTCTGGTGAAAATACCGTTGTCAATTTGAAGTGATTGTTGCATGCTGATTTCACTGAAATGGGTAATTTTTGCGTTTCACGGAAGAGAACTAATGCATTTTTCATGTCTTGCAGGCTGAGGCCTGGATAATAATTTTCATCTTGTTATATGATAAATAGGATCACTAGTAATAGCATTATTTTACATGTAGACTTCTACAGGAATTTGATATGAAAATTTAGGAATCTATGAATATAAGGGTGCATTCCCACAAACGTATTTCGGCTCGGTTTTCACGCCGAGCCAATATACGTCGGTTCTCTCTGCAGGGGGGTGGGGGGGGCCTGGAAGAGCCAGGAGCAGGAACTGAGCTCCTGCCCCCTCTCTGCCTCCTCTCCACCCCTCTGCACTATTTGTAATGAGGAGAGGCGGGATGGGGGCAGGGCTAATTCACTGCACTTAGCCCTGTCCCGCCTCCTTTCATTGCAAATAGTGCAGAGGGGCGGAGAGGGGGTGGAGAGGAGGCAGAGAGGGGGCGGGAGCTCAGTTCCTGCTCCTGGCTCTTCCATCTCCCCCCCCCCCCCCTCTGCAGATGAGGACGACGTATATCGCCTCGGCGTGAAAACTGAGCCAATATACGTGCGTGTGAATCCAGCCTTAGGTCAACTTACAAATTGTACAAAAATACAAGGAAAGCTATAGACCTCACATCCCAACAGCATGCAGATTGCTATATGGAGGAGCATTGCACAGGTGCAATATACTGATGGTCAACCACTAACACACCGGACACATATTGGGAAGGGAGGCTGCTTAGTATTATACTTGCACATAGATAACGTTTTCACTGCGGGGATTCCTATCTCTAAAATATAACCTTTATTAATAATGAATAAAAAACCAATCCACAAGCATAAATTAAGTTTCCAACCACCTATTAGGTTCTGGACATAAACAGGAGCCATCTAGAAGGGGCTAAACCCCTAAAGGATATGAATGTGACTACATGGGGTGCACTTTTAGCAACTTGGATCAAGAAGCCGCACAGCGTTTTGACGTGCACCTAAAGTGCCTCAATCCCGTGACGCACTGCTCGTAAGATCAGAGGTTGGTGATTAATTGCTATCCTAAATCAATCTGTTGTCAGGGAAACGACATTCCACTATCTTAGACCCACCGTTTTGGACCCAAAAAAGAATGATCAGTTATTGATAGAGATGGCAGTGAGGTACAGCTATGTCCCTACGATGGAAAATAGCCCAATTCCAAGAACCTCAACTGCTTCACATAGGCCTCAAAGTGGGTTTAACGTAGTACTATATAATTGAAGCTCTATTTCAAATGAACGAAAAGCTTCAGATAAATAGTGAGGTTCAGATGAAAGGCAAGGTTCAAGGTTCAAAGGCAAAGTTCAAGGTTTAACGCGTTTCCACTACAGTAAAGTAGTTTCATCAGGAACCGGTTCTTCCTATTGTAAATGAGAGATTCTAAAATTCCTTTTCTAGCAATGGGTAGTACACCTCTACTGATACCGGAATCCGCAAATTGATGAGAGTGAGAGGTTAAGTTGGATAACTCATGCTATGAGGCTGCATCCTATCAATATAGAGCACCAGGACCCGACCCAGTTCCCCCTCAGCAGCAGAAAAAAATAACGAACTGCAGAAATAGCAGCGTCACCAGCTTTAGTGGTAGGCTGGTGGAATGATCCGCTGGGTGTTTGGTCAGATCTTATAAGGCCATAACCCCACCCACTATCTTGGGGGTATGTACTCCATGAGCTAATCCCCTAGTAATGCATTAGACACCTCCCTCGTAGGTTGAGCCCACTCATCAGATATCCCGTATGCCTCAAATCACTCAGGCAGGCATATCTGGATACCTGTCAACTCCTATTCACATATCTCCTCATGTGGTCACCCGTCGATCTGTCCAATCTGGTTCCTCCATCCTCGATGACTAGATCTAGCAGTTGGACCGATTGCATGGCTCTCCGGCGCCCCAGGTTGCCAGGCAGTGTGGTGATGTCAGCACGCTTCGTGACGTCAACACGCTTGCCCATCACTGATTGGCCGATTAGCCGGGATGCGTCACGAAGACCAAACACCCAGCAGATCATTCGCCGCCAGCCTACCACTAAGGCTGGTGACACTGCTATTTCTGCAGTTTGTTATTTTTTTCTGCTGCTGAGGGTGAGCCACACATTTTGGAGACCCCCACCAGTTTGAGTTATCTGAGGAGGCAGCCCTTGGAAAACCCTGGTTTTCACCCTTACTCCTCCAAGCGGGATATGGTCTTTGCTATAGGTTCCTCAAGCCATTACTCACACAATTGGTCCCAGGTGTCTGGCTGTTGATGTTGCACTTGGGCTTGGCGCAGTACCCGATGCTGTAAACGGGGTTTAGTTAGGGTTGGCAGCACAGGTCCATAAACAATGTCCAAACGGAAGGACAGGGCTAGTAGCAGACAATAACAATGTGCCAAAAACAGAGCTGAGGTCAGGGAGCACAGAAGTCAGAATTGACAGGAACAAAGGCAAAAGGTCAGAACTGGAGTATACAATTTACAGGGGCTTTATCACAATGCTAATGAGAGCAATTGCTTAGGTATCCTGCATGAGGGGAGGATACATAATATAGCAGGCGGTGGCTGGTGATTGGTGAAACACCCGAATTAGGTTTTTTAAGAAAAGTAGCAGGGATGTTTGCAAGCCTTATGGACAGAGAAACGAGAGCATGCAAAAAAGAAAGTGCAGCATACAGTGAGTGACAGATGGTGGCGCCTGACCATGGTCCCAGGAGCAGATGGGTAGGGTGAGCAGCCGTGGGGCGCTTTGACAGGTTACTGTTACTTTAAGAGGTTGATACCAAAAGATAGTGTTGTGACATTGAAATACACTGAAACCTCCTACGGAGTGAAACAATGTTTAGTAAAGTCTATTTTTGATACAACTAGCTGCATTTGTCTTTCATCACTGCCCCATATGAGTACAAAGACTGTCATCACTTAACACTGGGCTATTAGTATGTTTTCTGGTGTATGGCACAAAACCAATGTAAACACACAATTCATGAAAACATATAAACTCTATACAGATGTTGGATGTGATCCCAGGACTGCAGGGCAACAGCGCTAACCACTGGGCCACCATGCTGCACATACTTTTCCTTTTATTTGTTGGTTACTTCCCTAATTGTAAATTGTTGTGAAATTTGTTGGTGCTATATATAAGAAACTAGCTTACCCGTCGCGCGTTGCTGCGAAGACAGACAGACATGCATTCGTTTTTATATATCTAGATAACAACCAATCACAGCGCAGCTTTTTTAGGTTACCTCAGTGGTATAATATATAACAACTAATCACAGCGCAGCTTTCATGTTACCTCAGCTTTATAATATATAACACCCAATCACAGTGCAGCTTTCATGTTACGTCAGCAGTAAGAGAAATAACAACCAATCACAGCGCAACTTTTATTCTGCCTCAGCAATATAAAAAATAACAATGAATCACAGCGCAGCATTCATTTTACCTCAGCGGTATAATATATAGCAACCAATCACAGCACAGCTTTCATGTTACCTCATCATTCTCAATATCCAGCAATTGTCTTGCGAAACGTTCGGCGCATGCATTATTTTGTAGTTGAACACGCATCTCGTTGCTCGTAATGCCTTTTGCTTTTGTGCTTGAGATGGAAATCAAACGATCTTTGTCTGGGGGGGCATAACTGTCGACGACGCTTGCACGCACCCCACCTATCGTAGGATAGATGTACTATGCCAGTAATCTTCCCAGGAGTGTACTCAACAACTTCCCATTAACTTTTCCTATTTATAACATAATCAATGCTCGTGCCAAATTTCGAGTTTCTATGACATTGGGAAGCGAGAAAATTAGATTCCGTACGTAAAATTTGGATGCTAATTCTTTTGCGCATAGAATTGAATAATCGAGTTGGGACCCATTAGCGTTTCCTATTTGTGACATATTCAATGCCCGTGCCAAATTTCAAGTTTCTATGTGAGAAAATTACATTCCGTACGCAAAAGTTGGACGCTAACTCTTTTGCGCATAGAATTGAATAATCGAGTTGGGACCCATTAGCTTTTCCTATTTATGACATAATCAATGCTCGTGCTAAATTTCACGTTTCTATTACATTGGGAAGCGAGAGAATTCGATTACGTACGTAAAATTTGGACGCTAATTCTTTGGCGCATAGAATTGAATAATGGAGTTGGGACCCATTATCTTTTCCTATTTATGACATAATCAATGCTCCTGCCAAATTTCACGTTTCTATTACATTGGGAAGCGAGAGAATTCGATTCCGTACGTAAAATTTGGACGCTTATTCTTTTGCGCATAGAATTGAATAATCGAGTTGGGACCCATTAGCTGTTCCTATTCATGACAAAATCAATGCTCGTGCCAAATTTCACGTTTCTATTACATTGGGAAGCGAGAGAATTGGATTCCGTACGTAAAATTTGGACGCTAATTCTTTGGCGCATAGAATTGAATAATGGAGTTGGGACCCATTAGCTTTTCCTATTTATGACATATTCAATGCCCTTGCCAAATTTCACGTTTCTATGACATTGGGAAGCGAGAAAATTAGTTTCCGTACGTAAAATTTGGACGCTAATTCTTTGGCGCTTACAATTGAATAATCGAGTTGGGACCCATTAGCGTTTCCTATTTATGACATAATCAATACTCGTGCCAAATTTCATGTTTCTACGACATTGGGAAGTGAGAGAATTAGTGGCAGTGATGGAAATCGAACGATCTACGTGGGGGGGGCGTAACTTTCGACGACGCTCGCACGCGCGCCATTTATCGTAGGATATTTGTACTATGCCTATAATCTTCCCAGGAGTGTACTTAACAACTTCCCAAAGTTTCATGGCGATCGGATGAATGGTGTAGTAGCGCATAAAGGACAAACAGACAGACAGACACGCAGACAGACAGACACACACGCACACAGACATACATTCAATTTTATATATATAGACTAGCTTACCCGTCACGCGTTGCTGCGAAGACAGACAGACATTCATTCGTTTTTATATATCTAGATAACAACCAATCACAGCGCAGCTTTCATGTTACCTCAGTGGTATAATATATAACAACCAATCACAGCGCAGCTTTCATGTTACCTCAGTGGTATAATATATAACAACCAATCACAGCGCAGCTTTCATGTTACCTCAGCAGTAAGAGAAATAACAACCAATCACAGCGCAACTTTTATTCTGCCTCAGCAATATAAAAAATAGCAACCAATCACAGCACAGCTTTCATGTTACCTCTGCGGTATTATATATAGCAACCAATCACAGCGCAGCTTTCATGTTACCTCAGTGGTATAATATATAACAACGAATCGCAGCGCAGCTTTCATGCAACCTCAGTAGTATAAGAAGTAGCCACCAATCACAGCGCAGCTTTCATGTTACCTCAGCAGTATAAGAAATAGCAACCAATCACAGCACAGCTTTCATTTTACCTCAGCATTCTCAATATCCAGCAATTGTCTTGCGAAACGTTCGGCGGATGCATCATTTTCTGGTTGAACACGCATCCCGTTGGTCGTAATGCCTTTTGCTTTTGTGCTTGAGATGGAAATCAAACGATCTTTGTCTGGGGGGCATAACTGTCGACGATGCTCGTACGCGTGCCAACTATCGTAGGATAGTTGTACTATGCCTATAATCTTCCCAGGAGTGTACTCAGCAACTTCCCAAAGTCTCATGACAATTGGATGAATGGTGTAGTAATGCATAAAGGACAGACAGACAGACATACATTCATTTATATATATCAGGAAGTGAGAGAATTGGATTCCGTACGTAAAATTTGGACGCTAATTCTTTTGCGCATAGAATTGAATAATCGAGTTGGGACCCATTAGCTTTTCCTATTTATGACATAATCAATGCTCGTGCCAAATTTCAAGTTTCTACAACATCGGGAAGTGAGAGAATTAGTGGCAATGATGGAAATCGAACGATCTACGTGGGGGGGGGGGGGGGGCGTAACTGTCGACGATGCTCGCACGCCATTTATCGTAGCATAATTGTACTATGCCTATAATCTTCCCAGGAGTGTAATCAACAACTTCCCAAAGATCCATGGCGATCGGATGAATGGTGTAGTAGTGCATAAAGGACAAAGACACGCAGACATTCAATTTTATATATATAGATGATGACAAACGCAACTGAGAATCATTTATCTGAACTGAACAAAATATGTAAAGGGACGAGCCAGCAGGTACTCGAAAAAGGCAATGCTCTCTCGAGTATATCGCCTTACCGAGTATGCTCGCTCATCTCTAATTAAAACCATTCTAAATGGCTCCGAATCATATTCTTTTGAATTTATCTTCCTTTTTGTGCCTGTTTTTGTCTTCGGCTTACCCTCCAGCGTCGGTTGGTATACGACCTCTTTCCAGTCTCTCCAATGACTGATTTTATGACTCACAGAACCCCCGTCTCTTTTCAGTGTTGCAAAATACACAACTTTCTATTTCTTATCAAATTTGGAAAATTGTAGGGAAAAAAAATCTAACTAAATGGTAATTTTAATGGAGACATAATGTGTTTATTTTGTGTTCCTTTCCAGATAATCTCACTTTCAAAGCAGTTTTAGTGAATAGATGAATTTCTTCAATTACCTGATAGCTATCAGCCCTCTTGTGAAACACATGGCTCCAGGCCTACGGACGATTAATTTGACAAGATTCTGTTCTGTTTGTGGTTACTGATTACCAGGCAAATCTGATGCATTTGGAGCATGCAGAATATATCATGTCAGTTCAATTACCAATAATGACTCCTGAGTAAAACAGACCCTGAACCATCTGCCTTAAAACTAAATATCCCCATCCCAGTTTGAAGATGTCGTAAGTCTGATTTAAGAGGAAGGGGCCTGGGTGATGTCACTAATGAGATTATGTAATTTACCAGGTACCAATGTGCAAAATAAAGGATGTTCTTAATAGCCAGTGTGTGTTTGGTTCACTGGCATTGATCATCTTGGACATAATGGGGAGATGCAACTATATAATGTTTGAATTTACAAGTCACCCAGACTTTTCTTTCTCTTGTACATATGTACCAAAGTTTAACTTGAAACTTAAAGCCTCAAAGAAAAAGTTTTGTGCCACAGTTTTATTTGCCCTTTCAATGGCTTTTTAATGGGTTCTGCTGTGTTGGGTAATATGACAATAACTTTTCTTTCCAGTGGCTTAACATAAGATAACCATTGCAGAAAGTAGGCACAGTCAATTTAAACTTTGCTACGTTTGTAATTTACATACATGTCTTGCATTTCATGATTCTTTTCCTAGACAAGCCATGTCAGCTAATTTTTCTGTCACCTGGTCACCAAGAGAATCTTACTCTTACCTAATAACTATGTATAAATATACAGAGATCTCTCCCATCAACTATTTATGCCCAGAGCCGTGACGGCAACAAGGGGGCGCCCTCTACGTCTAGAGGAAAGAAGGTTTCTACACCAACATAGAAGGGGTTCTTTACTGTAAGAGCAGTGAGACTATGGAACTCTCTGCCTGAGGACGTGGTGATGGAGAACTCACCAAAAGAGTACAAGAGGAGCCTGGATTGCCTTCTTGTGCAATACAATAGTACACGTTACAATCATTAATAACTTCAAAAGGGTCGGTGATCTGGGGATTATTCCGATTGCCAGATTGGAGGCAGGAAGAATTTTTTTCCCCTTAAATGGGGAAAATTGGCTTCTACCTTATTGTTTTTTTTTTTGCCTTCCTCTGGATCAACATTGAGGGCTAATAGGCTGAACTGCATGGGCATATGCCTTTTTTGGCCTTACATACTATGATACTTCCTTATTTCCTCTCTCAGATGTCTCTGGCAGATGCATATTTGACTGAATCTCTGCCTGCTGAGCGCTCATTCCCAACCTTTTAAAATTTCTCTCAGGAACCCACCGCACTTTGGACCAGGTCCAGACAGAGTGGAAAACTTCTGCCATGGATGAATCTGCTGAAATGGGGAGATTTTTTTCTGGTTCATATGGATAGGATTTTGAAATCCCAATGCATTTGTAGTGTACGGTAAATTATTACGGATTTGCAGTGCAGAATCCACACTGCAAATTTGCCATGTCTGCACCCGCTCTAATTAAATTTTAAAGGCTAAAACAAGTACTATGCAGAACACAGTGAAATTAAGTAAAACCACACATGTCAGACCTCACAATAAATTCTGGCCCCTAAATTAATCAGACCCTATAACCGGACCCCTATAACAATTAAGTCCCCCTTCCAGTAAATATAGTCATATCCAGAGCTTCATGGAGCATTCGTGAGGGAGAAGTAGCTAACTTCTCTTCCTACTTGGGTTTAAAGGGCCACTCTGGTGATTTTTTTTCACTCCTTACGTAGCTATTCCCAGTATATATAAGAGACCCAGTGTTACCTTAGTTAGTTATTCCTTTCTATGTAAAACTTCTTGCTTCTTTCTCCTTAGATGGTCATGTGTTCTCAGTTCTGACCAGCTCAAATAATGAAATTATGCTGCTTGAAACAAATCAATTTATAAGTATGGGGGGTGCTGCTACATGAAATTTACCCCAGAAACTGCTTAGAGGGGGACACAGACACTCTTATCACAGTTACTGATGATGATCACACAGCTCCAGTCACACTGCTATAATAGAGGAGATCACAGCTCATCTTCCTTAGTGTGTTCTTTCGGTTTGTAGCTTATTTACGTGGACATAGAAGGTAATGATAATTAAACTGTTCCTCCAGCAGGCAAAAATAGTGCAGCCTCTAGATAATGCATCATGGGATTGATGTGAAAGTAAAAAAATGTCACTCTCAAGATGGTGCCTGATAAGCATCAGACAGGGGGGGCTGCATTGCGTGGAACTGACTGCAATATACACAGAGGAGTGTGACGGCAATCAAGTGAGGGGGAGGCATGGAAGAAATGTGTTTTAACTTGAGTGGTCCTTTAATAGAAATCAACAGAGACTGCAGTTTGGAGCAGAAATGCATGGATGGAAAAATTAAGATGCGGATTATCTCGTGTCAGATCTTGGATTTTTCCTCATCTTTGCATCTTAAGCATATACCATACTTTAACGTCTGATGAATAAATCTAATATTGTTTGTCAGGTGACATATGGCAGGTTTTTCAATCTGTCTTCCTAAATGCCACACATTATTATTACATTATAATCGCTGGAAGGCAGCATTAATATATAATTACTTTCTATAACCTTGATCAATGGTGACAATAAACACATTCAAAATCTATTTTAAAATATAGTAGATATATAAAAAGCGAGTATAGTTGATGATGAGAACATAACATGGGAAGAGAAGCTGCAATAATAAACCAAGTCCAATGAAGTACAGGAAAAATGAATGAACAGTAATAACACTAGAGACATAAAGCATGTATGGTAACAGGCTTGTCTCGCTCCCTATTAGAGCCTATGAACATTGTAAGGGAGGTCCTTCCCGTGAGAACCCCCCTGACCACCACTAGAACAGAGAGCTTAACAGGCGTGTCTCTCTCCCTATTAGAGCCTATGAACATTATAAGGGAGGTCCTTCCCGTGAGAACCCCCCTGACCACCACTAGAACAGAGAGCTGATAACAAGGAGGCATAACTTACAAATCCCAAGCCACAGTGCAAAATCTGCAACAAAGACCCAACAATTAAGTATTGCGCACGGCAGGTCTCCTCCTATGGGGCAGATAGTCCTTTTAGGTGTCATACGGTTTGAAAGCCTAGGTTAGGCTCTATGTCTATGTATTAGATTGTAAGCTCATATGTAGATGTGACCAATGTTCCTCCACTTAACAATGTAATGTAGCCATATCAATAATAGTAAATGAACACAATTCTGACACTAGCCATCACTTGTCTAGACTACTGCAACTCTCTACCAATTGATATTGCACTAAACAGACTGGCTGTCCAGCAATCCATCCCATCTTGCAGTACTTTTCTGTTCTGTACCCATTCTGTGGAACTCACTGTCTCAAACCATTAAAGAAAACTTTTTACCTCTTTTACACCTATTGGACTGTTAGCGCAAATTTCGCTATTCGATATACTGTGCTTTCCAAATTTGATAATATGTGCAGGCCTGGAGAGCCTTTCAAAGATCACAAGCCTACATCATGTGTCCCCAAAAGAGTCTCTATCTTTATTAAGCGCGGGTAAAACTTAAATAAGTTTAACACAGGAAGTCAGGCAATTTAGGATACAGTTACAGTGAGCTGATAGGTCATTCTCAGAGGGAGGTATTTGGGAGGTAGCTTGTGATGTCATCCATCTGGGAGGAACTTCGGTGAGCACGCTCAGTTCATTCTTGAATTTGGTCTCATGAGAAGAACATCCTGTTTCTCCTCTCTGCTTGTCGAAGACAAAGACATTCCTAGATAGGTTTTTGCCAGTTAAAACCAGTTTGACCAGTTTATCACTGCTCCTTCAGTTCTTGTGGAGGTGGTGGTGGTGGTGGTGGGGTGATGTTTCCTTCCCCCAGAGGTTCAGACCGGAAACACAACATAGCATCTTCACAGTTGACAAAAATACATAAAATACATATAGGATATCTCCCACAGGACCATCCCCAGCATGCTGTCAGCTACCAAACCCTTTCCTGACGTGTATCTATACTTGCCAACAACACTGACATACCTTAGAAAACTTACTTTATAAAACTTCCACATCATGTTCTAATGAGGGCTTAACAATCTAGTGGACATGACCAGTCCTTGCAGTTGCACCCCAAAAACTTTGAAACCATGCCCCATGCGTTATACCCTACATTATCCACACGTAGATGAATTGTAAGTCAAGTGCGGAGTGGTGCATGCACAGTGGAAACTGAGGAATCTGCCAGCAGCAGGAAAAAAGAAACTGCACAAACTCTGGAGTGAGAGGTGTGTCACTAGTCAAAGGAGGGGGTCACAGAGGATACCACTATTACTTTCCTCTGTGGCTCCACGTAATAGCAGTGCTCCTCTCTGTGGCCCCTACTTAGCACTAGTACTGTGAGGGGTTACTGAAAGGTTAATTAGGGGTAGTGGCAGGATAAGGAACAGAACAGAATATGCAGATGTAAGTCATGAATTAAATAATTCTTAATTGCGCTCTGGACCTAGATAGAGAAGAAAAGGGAAAGTGGGTGTCACCGATCACTGGAGGTAACTGCACTGTAATCACTATCACTGTGCAGAGCTGATATATGACTACTATATGGTAACTATCATAGTTATGCTAGAGCTGAGCTGCTATATCTAAGCCTGTCATGTTATAGAGGTTGCCTTATTGAATATAAAGCAACCTATATATAGAATACAGATACATACACACACTACTTTTTGGGAGTGTTAAATATTGAATTTTGCTATGGGGTCCCTGAGTTCTGCATATACCACTAATCATTATAGAATGTCACGATTAGCCCCCAAACAACCTGTGTATTTTTATGAAGCTGTCTATGGCTAGTACCCCAATATGGGGGAATGCCTGTTGCTGGCAACATAATATACAAGGCATTGGCAGATAGTTCCTTAGTACCAAGGGTCTTAGAGCATAGCGCCACAGTATAAGAATGCTAACAGCCAGTTGTCAGTTTATTCATACATTTCCGGGTGGAATAGTAGATGTAAAATCACATGTCGTATTAAGCCACGGCCAAACCCCATGTGGGGGACATTACACCCCTTGCCCCATATTTTTGGGTGAAAAAGGTGGCAATATAAATGGCATATAAATAAAGACTATTATTAGGCATTTTTCTAGTTAATTGAGAATACTTGCCCTCAGTAGCAGCTCTGATGACATACAGCAAGAGTATTGGCAGAATATTCACAGGAAGAATATGCAGGAAATTGAATTTCCGTCTGAAAACTTTTCGGCATCTCTAAGACTCCCACTCTTGACAACACTGTCATTCTTCTTTACTATTCACCCACGTACTGTACTTTAAAGCACCACTTTCTCTCTCATCACTTTTCATTAATATTTCACTCTCATGTCACTGATTTTCCACTCTTTCAATCTGTTCATTCCATTCTTTTTCATACTTATGCATTAAACACATTCTCCATAAACATTCCGCGCACATTTTATGTTCATCTCTATTATACTGCAGTCAGACCGGACACGCTTTCTTTATTCTTCCTGCATCATAGCTATCACATAACAAGTTCTGATAGGATGTGTCTTTTTGTGCTGTGGAAGATAAAAGACACGCCAATCCTGTAATGCAGCCATTCTGTATAGATGCTTACATTCAATATAGATACTTACTTAAATTCCATATAGATAATTGTTTGGCAGCATAGATTACAGACTATATAAATTTAGAGGCTATTAGTGTCTTTAAATAGGTTTTCCGGTTTGGACAATTACCATCCATCTAATGCATCTCCATCTCAGGGATATAGCTACACAGGTAGCATTTGCACCCAAGCGCTAATATCTGAGGGAGCCTAAAGGCCTCTTTGCCACATAATAAGACACAGATATTAAGAATGACACATTATATGAAATACTGTTATGGATTTTGCTTTTAGGCTCAGGAGCTTCAAATTCTGCCTCTACCCCACATTTTACCCCTAAGACCTAATTCCCATGGGCGGATTTCTGCCGCGTATCACGCGGCGGAAATCCGCGGTGTTGCCTCGCAGCTATTAGGTTCTATTGAACATAATAGCGCAATGCTCACGGTGCGGAATTCCACTGTGGAATTCCGCCCCATGAAATCACCAGTAATCACCAGCGGCATGTTCTATTTGCCCCGGGCGTACACGCAGACCGCTTCTATTGCAGTCAATGGAAGCTGTCCGTCACGCTATCTTCCGCTGTAACACACCAACACCTGCATCATATGACGCGGCCATGCATCATGTGACGCTGTGGGCATGTCATGTGACACTGCTGGCGCGTCACATGACACTGCCGGTGCATCATGCGCTGTACTGCGCATGCGCGTCACACGGGATGCGGGACATCGGGCAGCGGATCCGGAGGTGAGTATGGGGTCTCTGGGGGTGCGCTGTGATGAACTCTGCTGCGGAATTCCGCTTTCGGAGCCCGTCACGGCCGTGGGCACTAGGCCTAAGGCACTCCTTATTTCCGAGCCTCTGGTTGTTTGCTCATTTCTTTTTTTTTTTTATCAGTCTAGTCTTGGTTTATTATTCATCTTCTTTTTTTGTTTTTATGTCCTAGTACCATCTGGTTCTCAGGGATAGTGTTTAAGATAGGGTCACCAATAAGAATAACTAAGCTCTACTGATGAAACAATGGGGCTATAGTGCCTTACCCAAGCACTCTGTCTCTTTGGCTGTCTTTGTTTCTGCCAGCTTCTCTTGGCAGCTAAAGACAATGACACAGAGGTCTATAGACATCTTCTACTCACCTCTATGCATCCGAGTGGAGCCAACAGGCAGCAAAGACATCTGAAGGAGCTACAGCCCCTTTATTTCAGCTACAAAGACCCTCCTTGATCAAAACTTTTCACATGCCACTTTGACATATCAAAAGCTTGTAAAAAATGCAGTTACTGTTTGGCCGCATGCACACACCAGAGCCGCAGCGGAATCCGGCCCTGGCAGCAGCGGTGTCCGCGCGTACCTATTTTCTTGAATCTTCATCTGTACTGCGGAAGATCCACACGGCTCGCCGACAGACATGCGCAGTACGTATTTTTTTAAACTCCTGCTTTTCCCGCGTCATCGCCTAGGCAAAGGGCCGCGGATCTTACGGCTTCCATTGACTTCAATAGAATCCGTCTGCACGTAATCCGCTCAAAAATAGAGCATGCTGCGATTTTTTTCATCCGCGAGTGGAAACTGCAATTGGTTTCTGCTCGTGTGCATGAAGAATCATTTTTGCATAGCATGATATGGGTGGTATTTGCTGCAGAATCCAGAGGCGGACGCCCGCTCTGGATTTTGCAATTCAAACCCCCCCATGTGCATTCACCCTTTATGGATAATAGTATCTGGTATTAGGGTCAGGGAGAGATTAGGGAAAGATACAGGAAGAGCTACCATTAGGGATAGGATTCCTCTGGTTGCTATATCAGTTCCATACCATCTACTCCAGTCTTCATTGCCAGTTTCATCATCTTCATCCTCATCATCTGGTTACCATCACCTTCTGCCCTTGTCATCCAATGGCGAGTCCCTGGTTTTCTATTACTGTTTTCTATTGTGTGAATATGTACTTTATATCTATTATTCTTTCAACAGTCCGGTTGTTACACTTTTTAGCTCTACTGTAAGTCTTGAGGGTAAGTCTTGAGTACTGGCAGACAGTGTTAATACCTAGAAAAGGTGACTGCTATAGGTGAAGTCAATTTCTGCCATTTAGTGTTGAGCCATCATCCTTACAGGGCTTTGTATATACAGAATGGACGACTATACTGTGCAAAATATATTCCCTTATTCCGATTTCTTTCTATTCTTTTATATAGAATCCATATTTCTACATTATATAATTTTGTACTGCCATTATATAACTCCATTATATTTAGAAATCGGATGTCAGTAAGTTGGATTGACAGCTAAGATAGAAAATTGGAAAGTGTGATTATTATTGTGCCACTAATAAGTACAATTTTAGAGTTAGGCCATGTGTCACTGTGTCGGGAAGGAAAATTTCATATATAAAAGACGATATATGTCAAGCATATGAGAAGATGAATACTTCATCTGTGTTATTACCCTGCCCTAACAATCCTCGGATTTGTCATGTTCTAGCTCTAATAGGCTCAGAGCTACCAAGTCATTTGTACTTTCAATTCCAACTTTGACACTTTCAGTGTTTTGCACATTCTGCTTGTTAACTTCTCTTCTAAAAATTATGTTATGATGACGATCCTCTAAATACTAATTCAACCCCAAATTATTTCCCAGCAAAGGAGCTGTCAGTCAGACATATTATTAAATGTGTTGTCTCATAAATACAACCCCAGTCATGGGTACAGCTCCTGGAACCCCTGGTGATCAGCTGTTCTTACCAGTCTTTGGTACATTATGAACATATGTTGGTTACTTCTTTTGGGGCCTGAGGGAGTTGCTTAAAACTGAAGACTACTAGAGATGAGCGAACGTACTCGTTTAGGGCGATTTCGCAATCGAGCACCGCTTTTTCCAAGTAACTGACTTCTCGGGCGAAAAGATTCGGGGGCGCCGGGGGTGAGCCGGGGGTTGCAGAGGGGAGTTGGGGGGGGGGGAGAGAAGAGAGCTCCCCCCTGTTCCCCACTGCTACCCCCGCTCCACCACGCTGCCCCCCCCAGCGCCCCTCGATGCTTTTCGCCCGAGTAGTCAGTTTCTCGAAAAAAGCGGTGCTCGATTGCGAAATCGCCCTAAACGAGTGCGTTCGCTCATCTTTAAATCCTACGTGTCAAATTTTTCACAAACACTGTTGATGTGTTCTCTGGTTTTAGTTGTTCACTTTTCCTTCTTTTCTAACTAGCTCAGACCGGCATGAAGGCTGCTACCAGCTATGATCTGACTCATTTGCTGTTCCAGCATCTTTGGCTCCTCATTTTGACACCAAATGATGCCCATGACATAATTTACCCTCAGCCAAAATGCTCTTCATGCCAGCCACAATATCCCTTTGACAGCCATAATGGCCCTTGGCAACCACAGTGTATCATGCCAGCTATAATGCTTTTCATATTAGCCACAGTACCCTTATGCCAGTTACAAAGACCTCGATGCCCACATATGTCAATCTCAATGTTCTATGACAGCCAGAATACCCACCACACCAGCTACAATTCTGTCTATGTCAGACACCGTGTCCCCATAACAGCCCTGTTGATTTTCATGCCAGCCACAATGCCCCTATGACACTCACTGAGAATAGAGAATGAAACTTTATCAATTTCAAGGTTGGTGGTGGGTACCAGTTCTCAGATCTCAAATAGTCAGACATGTCTAAATTATGTCCCCCTTTGATTTTGAAACCCCAAAAATAAACTTTTTTGCACTTCTGATTGTTTTTATCCCTAAGCCTTAAAGCATTGATTAGTCTAACCAATCATCTTCTATTATTTTCTAGAAGAGCTTATAAATTCTTATTAATACTCCGACATCTGCCACAGTGTACTACACCTATTCCCGAGTGCCGCTGTAATTAAATGTCCCCATAATTGTTACATTTCGACAAATACAAGACATTCTCTTTGTACAAGTCTGACACCTCCATTGTGGAAATGTACTGTACCTGATTAACAGATCCCACTCATTTCTGTTCAGTGAGTCATTGCCATTGTATTATTTATAGAATGCCTAACACTTGAAGATCGCAGCTACCTATCTAACTACAGTTCATACAATGAGTTTGGTTTTCTCTTCTTTAGGCCGGCTGCACATGACCTGGTCAGATTCCGCAATGCAAATCTGGCCATTTCAGGTTCTGTTCACATCTATAGTGCAGCCTCTGTTGCAGATTTTGTGGTTTTTGATGGGAAATATAATGCTGCATACATCAAACTTTTTCCCATCCGAATGCCGGACGCCTTGACAAAACCTACTAATGGGATTTAATGGTGTATGTCAAGCATTGCTGGTGTGCATTGTGCCATAGAACCAGCAAAGTGTTATGGCTTCCATTTATAATATGCAGATGTGATAAAATGCAGATGTGAACAGAGCCTTACAGTGGTGCAGCCTTCGAGGAGCAGGTCCACAGTCAAGGAGATGGCGGGGTAAAAAAGATTTCTTCTGTCACGGTGGCTCTACCATTTCCTTCCATAGGGGTAGCTTCAAGCCACTGCTGGGGTAGATCACAGGGGAATAGTAACCAAGAGTTACCTCAATGTCCGTAGTCACTCGTGACGCCACCGCTCCGTCCTCTGCAGTGAAGCTTGTCATTGTAAAATAACTTAGTGCACACACAGGGTTAACTTTTCTGAACAAAACCCAGAACGATCAGTAATGTCCGTTTGCTGAAACTTCCACAACAATTTCATAATAGGCTGGCACAGATACAGCAAAACAAGGTGGTGTGACAGGGAGGATACACAGGACAGTGTGATCCCGCTCCTGGTGACTCTCTTACTTTCTCTCCAACTCTCTACCGATACACACTCATGCTGACGGTGCCAGAACATGCCAAGCAACGATTCCTCTTGTCACTCGGTACTTAGTGGTAGCACCGGCACATTCTGGGTAGAACAATGGCAGGCCACGCAAAAGGTAATCGCTCAGCTTCCTCCATTCTTCACATCCACACACAGACTAATCAGGTAGTGTCTGTGTGTGGGCAGACTCTCTCAGCCATCTCCTAAGCTGACTCTCTCACTTACCAATAGACAGAAGAAGGCCCTTGCACTACTCCTTGCAAAGACATATGTATTTTGCAGTCACATGACATACAACATGATACATTTTCTAGACATAACCCAGACATTAACGCATTCACTGCTGCAGAGGTGCAATATACAACAAATGCATATACATTGAAGTCACTGACAATACGATTGCATGGGACAAACACATTTAAACTTATGGAGGGGCCCCGTTAACTCTACGCCACTACAGTAGCTGGATCTCATAAGCAGTGTAGATCCTTCTCACTAAGCTACAAGTATAGAAGGTGAGCCAATGCCTCGTCTCTGTGCTAGGTTATGATGTATTTACAAAGTCAAAGCCATTCAATTGAATCCTGAAATGATATATAATATACCATTATTTATACTGATGGCTCAGTCTAGCATGGTTTCAGAACAGTGCAAGGAACCTGCAGATCAACAAAGGTGTCAGAGCATAGCTATAAGGACCGCAAAGGTAGCAGCTATACCAGTGCCATGGTGCTTGAGCCCAAATGCCCTTCTTGCAAATTAAAAGATACCAGTTTTATAAATGTTGATATTAATAAAGTGATTCACCTAGTCCACAGAAATCACATTGCTGTCATCACCAGTTATCCCCCTCCACAGGGTGATAACTTGCTGAGTGGTGGGGGTCTCACCACTGAGACCCCCACTACTCCCAAGCACAGAAGTCCCATGTTCCTCGTTCTCCTCACTGTAGGCTTACTGCACTCCCTGCTGTGAAGAGGAGACTGAATGGAGCGCTAGTCGCTGTACTTTTATTGACTGCTGTTCTATTCTTTCAATGGGACTGCCAGAGATAGCTGAGCGGCAAGTGCTTGGTATTTCCATCAGTCCCATTGAAATGTATGGAGCAGCGGCCACAGAAGCTTGGCCAGTGCTCCATTTATTCTGTCATCACTGCAGTGGGTGATGCAACACTACAGGAAGAATGGGATATGCAAGCCTTGTCTCGGGATCAGTGGGGGTCTCAGGGGGGAGACTTCCAAACAGCAACTTATTTTACATGGATAGGGGATAACTTGTGATTCTGCTACAACCCCCTTAAATGGCGTAGAAGTCATGACAATAAAAAAAGAGAAGGACTTGGGTATTCTGATTAGAAACAAACTAAGCAGTAGTGCTCAATGTCAAGCAGCAGCTGCAAAAGCAAATACGATTTTGATCTGTATAAAAAGTGTGGTGAAAACCCAACAATGTAATGCTACCTTCTATAAATACCTTGTAAGACCATATTTTGAGTATGGAATTTAGCTTTGGGTTCTACATTATATAAAAGAATATAGGAAGCTAGAAAGGATTCAATGGGGGTGACTAGATTTTTTAAATCATGTGGGTGGTCCTTCTTATAATGAGAGGCTAAAAAAATTGGGTTTGTTCAGCTTGGAAATAAAACTCCTTAGAGGTGATCTCATAAATATACGGTATGTGTTGTCAGTACAAAGTACTGGCACAAGAGTTATTCTTCCCAAGGAATATAAAATGGACCAGGGGACATTCATCATGTGTGGATGAAAGGTGATTTATGCAAAGAACCTATGTAAAGAACCTACATAGGAAAGGGTTCTTTTCAGTTAGAGTAGTCAAACTAATGGGTGCTCTACACCAAGGGGTAGTAATTAGAGATGAGCGAGTATACTCGCTAAGGCACATTACTTAAGTGAGTAGTGCCTTAGCCGAGTATCTCCCCGCTCGTCTCTAAAGATTCGGGGGCCGGAGCGGGTGAGAGGTGAGTTGCGGTGGGGAGCGGGGGGGAGAGAGGGAGAGAGAGATCTCCCCTCCGTTCCTCCCTGCTCTCCCCTGCCGCTCCCCGCCCCCCGAATCTTTAGAGGCGAGTGGGGAGATACTCGGCTAAGGCACTACTCGCTCGAGTCATGTGCCTTAGCGAGTATACTCGCTCATCTCTAGTCCACACCATTGTGCGTGTGGTTTGGGCGTCTTCAGACCATCTTGCATATTAGACACGTTTGTAATTACAAGTCCATGTTCCCGGGTAGTTCTCCCAGATTTGTTAGCCATATTGTAATTAGTATTTCTATATCTAATTTCAGTTTAAGCATATACAGGTATATTTCATGGGATTGGTATTCCATATTTTGAAATATGTCAGAATGGACAGACATGTCTTTGACTGTCATTCTCCGGGGATGTACAGTAGTTTACACTGATAAATTCATCACTTACTGCCTGGGGTAACTAGAAACTGCTACACTTCACAATGAAATATACAACACAATAGTTTCCTTCAAAGATATTTTCCAGGTTAAATAATTTATTTAGCCTTTGGCAAGAGGTAAATAAACCGGAGGGAGCCTCCCGGCTAAGTATCACTTTAATAAAACTGTCTGAAAAAATATCCCCTACCAATAAATGACCAAGTAGGTTTATGACAGAGGACTAATGAAACCACTATGCGTACAATGTTTCCACCATTGTCACACGTTGATCACTAATGGGCAGTCGTTTAATTAGTGTGTTATTATGTGCTGTTTGTAATGATGATTTGCTGTCATTTATTTACTATTTTAGATTTACAATGAACACTGTGAGTAACCGGAACGATATATCCGAGGGACTCTTCATTGGAAGCAGGGTCTTCATTAAATCCAGGGATAATTAGCTATAACCATTAGAACTGTTGTGTCAAATATCTAATTATTATATGTTCAATTAATTATACTCACAAGATCTGTAGTATGCTTTTCTGCAGACCATGCAATGGGCCCTAAAAGCGAAAACGGCTCTACGTGCCTTTTTTTCATTGATGGGGTTGTCAAAATCCATTCTATTAAGGCCTTATTCACATGACTGTACAACCTTTTTCGGTCGCTGATTTTATATGTTGCGTTAAAAGATAGGTCTTGCCCTATCTTTTCTCGAAATACACAGGAAGCTTCCATACACTTCTATGGAAGTGGAAAAAAATTGAGGGGGAAGGAGTTCTCCTGCGTCCAAAACTGTGAAAAGAAGACAGCTAGCTCTATTTAAGCATTAGTAGTCATTCTGAGGATTCCGGCTGATCGATGGATTTCCACATTGCGGTGTATTTTTTTGCCGATACACAGAAGCCACCTGTGTGAAGGGCGGGAAATACGCTAATTAAGATGGGGACTCGATTGTGGTAATTCTTCATGCGTGCAAAAAACAAGGCAAATGGCCGAGCGTAAAAATGCATACGGCCGTGTGAATGCGATGTGAAGGCGCATGTGAACATTCTTGGTGCACATACAGGAAGCATTTAGGTTCAGAGATACTGCACGATCCATGATTGCTACTCAGTTTGCTACAATAAGATCAGGATTTCTAAACAGGTTTCTAGATAGATCAGAGATAGATACAGAGATAGATAAGAGTCAGAGAGATACAGGGGGTGGACACAAATATAAAAACAACATACGAAATACATGCCTTAAGTTACATGGGATTATAAATGTTATTTCAATAAAAACATGTAGATGCCGATGTTAAGTGCAGGTAATATGAAAGATGCTGCCGGACAGAAGAGAACGTTTACCCGAGCAACAAGGATCCATTAGTAAGGGGTTTGAGCCACTCAGCTGCTGTTACCAGCTGGCCTCCAAAACCACCCAGAGCAGAGCAAGAGGTGAAGTAAACACAACTTTGGTGAGAAAGCTCTCAGCCAAGCTGGGGTCAAAGAGGAAGCTCAGTGCTAATGATTAAAATCTCATGCATTTTGTGTGGTGCTTCCATATTTTTGTTCACCCCCTGTAGATAGATAGATATGAGATAGATAGATAGATAGATAGATAGATAGATAGATAGATAGATAGATAGATATGAGATAGATAGATAGATATGTGATAGACAGATAGATAGATAGATAGATAGATATGAGATAGATAAATATTAGATAGATAGATATGAGATAGATAGATATGAGATAGATAGATAGATAGATAGATAGATATGAGATAGATAGATAGATATGATATAGATGGACAGGAGATAGATAGATGATAGATAGATAGATAGATAGATAGATAGATAGATAGATAGATAGATAGATATGGGATAGATAGAAGATAGATAGATAGATATGAGATAGATAAATATTAGATAGATATGAGATAGATATGTGAGATAGATAGATAGATAGATAGATAGATATGAGATAGATAGATAGATATGAGATAGATAGATAGATACATAGACAGATAGATAGATATGAGATAGATAGATAAATAGATAGATATGAGATAAATAGATAGATATGAGATAGATAAATATTAGATAGATATGTGATAGATAGATAGATAGATAGATAGATAGATATTAGATAGATAGATAGATATGAGATAGATAGATAAATAGAAAGATAGATATGAGATAGATAGATAGATATGAGATAGATAGATATGAGATAGATAGATAGATAGATATGAGATAAATAGATAGATATGAGATAGATAAATATTAGACAGATATGTGATAGATAGATATAGATAGATAGATAGATGGATAGATAGATAGATGGATAGATAGATAGGTAGATATGAGATAGATAGATAGATAGATAGATAGATAGATAGATAGATAGATAGATAGATAGATATGAGATAGGGAGATGTCCCTCTGAAATACTACATCAGCTTAATAAAGGGCTTATGCCCAAAACATTACATTTGTAAACAACCGGAATTTTGGAATAAAGTAATCAAGAATGTTTTCTCTAAGTCTAAAATAGTGTGTGCTGTTCAATTCTTGCTTTTAGCCTTACTTATAACTAAGGACATAGTTTGTCTTAAACGCGTTGGTGTTCTATTCACTTTTCAATGAATTAATTAAGCTACTGGATTTTAATTATCACTGGTGATGGACTTTTCCACCTTCATTTCCCGAAATACATTATTTATGTCGTCACAAAAAAGAATGTAAGAACCACTTTATTACATTTCAATATAGTTATACTTATCCTCGAAGGCTTTCTTAAAAAAAAAAAAACTGTGATGCCACATATAGACATGTCAATTTAAAGGGCCACTCCAGTGATTTTTTAAAATGTTGTTCATTATGTGGCTAACCCCCAAGTATATGTAAGAAAACAAGTCTTACCTTGGTTAGTTTTTATATTCTTTCTCAAACTCCTGGCTTTTTTTTTCCTCTGAGGGTCATGTGATCGCAATTCTGACCATCTCAGATCTACCTTGGTTATGCTGTCTGAAACTAGTCAGTTTCTCAGTCTTTGTGATGTTATTACATGGACCATACCACAGAAACAATGTTGAAGGGGGCACAGGCACTCCTGTTCCAGTTACTGATGATGATCACACAGCTCCTGTCACACAGTTATAATAGAGGAGATCACAGATTATCCTACTGACAGTGTTCTTATTTAGCTTACTTAGTTGAATCTAGAATTTGATGATAGTTGAAGTATGCCCCCAGCAGGCAGAATGGTACATCATCTAGCTAATGCTGTGCTGATGCATCATGGGATTGATGTGAAAGTGAAAGTAAAAAAAAAAAAATCACACTCAAGATGGTACCTGATAAGCATCAAACAGAGGTCTGCACTACAGGGAAGTGGCAGGAATACACAAAGGAGACCTCCAGAGAGTAACAGGCAATCAGATAAGGGGGGGGGCAGGGATGAAAATATAGATTTTCACCAGAGTGGACCTTTAAAATTATTATTTAAAATGTTGGACTACAGTTGGGTTAAAGAAATCAAATAATTTGGGTCCAAAATTGGCTTTGAGAGGTTACAATTGGGAAATCAGATTGTATTTCCCATTGGGAACAAGAACTGATGTGAGTAATCGCCTTATGCGTAAAACGCAATGAAAAATGTTGTCACTGTACGAAGGCAATTAAAAAATGTTTATTTTTAATTTATGTTTACGATAGTCTGGAACAAAACAAGAACTATATGAGAAAGAGCATGAATTATGCAAAGCCCGCTGAAGCCATTATTTTAAGTCTTTTCAGGTAATTAAGCATGAAGGCCTAATGTATACATTGTCCTTGAAAGTTCGTTGATATATTTATAGCCGTGTAGGCCTGTGGCTATGTGTTATACGCTACTCACTAATATACGCTGGTTACATCTAATTCTGGTTTTCGGCTGATAAGTGAAACTAATATGTTTGACGGCATTTGTGATCCGTCACATGAGCGGCCTGGCTTTATAACGTGCCATTCAGGCTTAGGACTATTCTTAGAATACAGAAGTGCCACCGTGAAAACAAAAAAGAAAGGAAAAAATCACCTAATTACCCTGCTAAAGCTGCAAAACAGTATTTGCATATAAACGATCAACTCTTTTTATAGCACTTGTTTTGCTTATTAAAATGTAAGTGTGACAGGGATTTTAGTTGAGGCTTGGCTTCTGTTCAAAACCAGGGCCTGCAGGTGCACTTAACTCTTGGCTGACCGGGTCCGGCATGGTACCGTGCTGTTATCCTATTACATTAATTTTACTGACGCTCATAAAATGTAACTTAACACAATTTTTTTGTATCATATCCATAGAATGATAAAAATAACTGGTTATTTTTGATACACGGTGCACCGCCAACCACCGGCAACCGTGTTACCCTCAACTCCAGCAGCATACACTCCTATTGTCCAAATGGGCACTTACCTTCTGCTGTTGACATAATTGGGATAAGGTACAGGATGACACAGCATTTCTGTTTGTTGTTAAAAGGGGTGATCCGAGTTATAGTTTTTTTTTAGTAAAGTATGTTCCCCATGCAAAAAAATAACAAATCGGCATATACTTAACCACCCCGCTTCCGCTGTGTTACACTCTGATGCTCAGTCCTCTGCTGTTACTTATTTACAGGCTGCAGTCCCGAACAGTTTACGGAATTTCACAAAGGCTACAGCCAATAACAGCTCAGCAATTGAGCACTGGGCTCTATTATTGGCTGTAGCGCCTATAAATGTAATATCAGAGGGAGGACCCGATGCTTGGGAACCAGAGAGAGTGGAGAGAGGTGAGTATATGCCGATATCTTATTATATTGCATGGGGAATATACTTATACTAAAAAAAATATAACTCTAACCATCCCTTTAAGGGCTCAGTCAGACGGGTGTTTTTTTTAATGCATGATAGATGCATTTGCTATTTACATCTATTGAGAATTACTGCTTTTCCATGAAAGAGGTCATATCTGTGTGTTCAGTGACAAGGGGACTCACCGCAGGCATGAAGAATTCACCTGCCACAGCTGTCAAAGCTGTGGCACAGGAGCACGATGTTCTCCCATTGCTTTTAATGGGGTCGGCATCTTTGTAGCCCCATTGAAAGCAATGGGATGACGGCAAGCCCTGCAGTGATTTTTAAGGAAGGGCTATAAATATAAGCCCTTCCCTGAAAATCATCTCTAGGTGGTGTTAAAAAATGAAAAAAAAATATATATATATACTCACCTCTGTGGGGCTCAGGCGTGTCTGGCCACTTAATCCTCCTGCACTGCTCTGAAGCTCTTTCAGCAGGCAGGGATTTAAAATCCCAGCCAGCTGAAAGGGCTGTGTCTAATTGGCTGAGTGCTCAGCCAATGACAGGCAGCGCTCAGCCATGTATTGACTCTCATCAGTCAATGTCTAATCAGACAATCAGAGACAGCCTTTTCAGCGGCGGAAATTCTAAATCCCCGTCTGCTGAAAGAGTTTCAGAGCAGTGCAGGAGGATCAAGCGGCCAGACATGCCTGAGCCCCACAGCGGCGGAGAGGTGAGTATATATATTTTTTATTTTTTTTTTACACCCCCTAGGGATGATTTTCAGGGAAGGGCTAATATTTAAAGCCCTTCCTTAAAAATCACTGCAAGGCTTGCCGGCAGCCTATATCTTTCAATGGGGCTGCAGAAGCGCCAGCCCCATTGAAAGAAATGAGAGAAAATCGTGCTCCTGTGCCACAGCTTTGACAGCTGGGGCAGGGGAGTTCTTTATCCCTGTGGGGTGTCCCCTCATCACTGAGCACTGTGACAATGCTGTCACAGTGTTCAGGGATGAGGGGACTCCCCGCAGAGATGAAGAAATCCTCTGCCACAGCTGTAGCAGAGGATCACAATCTTTTCTGTATGTTCTCAATGGGACCAACGCTGCTGCCGCCGGCCCCATTGACCACAAGGTGAAACCCCTGGATGTGACAGCAACCATAAGTTTTTATATCCAAGGAATCCCCTGCTGCGGCTGTGATAGCGATGGCACCGCACTTTATGTGCAAATTTTAAAATGCACACAGGTGCGAATTTTACAACATGCCGGCCACTTCAATGACCCAATTTTTTGACGCATACATGTGCATTTTTTAGCGCAACTAAATGAATTAAAAAAACGCCCGTCTGACTGAGCCCAAAAAGGGTTTCCCACACGCCATTCTCAAGTCCATCTAGTGAATATATCAGCTATTTCCATAGATACTGAATGCACTAGTTTCTACGCATGCAGACTACTACTCCATCACTAAACATACTTGAAGACCATCATTCTTTTGAACCCTGGGGGGCCCATCTGGCAGTTCCCAAGCAATCATAGATATATACATATGTAGTGGAATATATGTACATATATACATGATCTATCCTGCAGTTAACTGACAAATGTGTATAATAGGAAAATCCCTTTAACAGGGTTGTATGCCTTGTACAATCCTTTTTTAATATTTTACTATCTCCCCAATACAATTATATCAGGATGTCTCACTGCTGGCGACCTCAGTGATCAGCTGTAATCTGTGGGGGAACATTAAAGAGTATATTCAATTCTTCTGCAGAGCCACTGCAGGGCAAATGAAGTATTGAGTGGCGCCCATTGAAATAAATGAGCTGGCTGTGTAATGCATGGACAGACTGGATCTTCCAAAGGTAGAGAGGCAACTCTGTGTAGCCTCTCTTTTCTCTGACTTTTAGACTAGCATATTTAACTCCTCGTTGGGTCCATTTTTTATGGACAGTAGTACAAAACTAATGTAAATTTATGTATCTATTCACATGACTACTTTTTAACAACCTATTTTTGTCCATTTTTGCTTCCATATTGGTACTATTTTCTATTGGGTAAATACGAATTGGTATTTTCCCAGTAAAAAATAAAACTAATGACTAAGGATCAGCCCTATTGTCATCTGCACAAGGAAAAACTAGAAGCAATGGGATGAAACTGAAAGGGAGGAGACGTAAATTAGATATTAAGCAGTGTGGGTGATCAATGAGTGAAACAGGTTGCCACGGGAGGTGGTGAGTTCTCCTTGAATGGGAGTCTTCAAACAGAGACTGGACAGACATCTGTCTGGGATTATTTGGTGAGTCTTGCATTGAGCCGGGGTTGGACCCGATGACCCTGGAGATCCCTTCCATTCTATGATTCTATAACTGCAAATACGGAAGCAAAAACAGATCAAACAATGATGAAATAGTGACATATAGTTGCAATGTGTTACAATACGCTCATCTGAAACTGGCCTAATTGAGTTCTTGAATCTGGGACTTTATTCTATCAATATCTGCAGGAGTCACTTATAATGAAGATCCCACCAACAGCTTACTTGAAAAGTTCATGGGGTGAAGATGGGTTTTTAATGTAGAAGGAGGCCTAACTAAAGCCACAGGGATGCGATGACAAGGATCCTATTACCCTAAATAGGTCCCTGCCTTGTTTATACTAACAGACAATAATAGATTGGAATACAAAGGTAATATACTTTATTTATTCTACCCATTTACGTGGCACATACATATCTTACAACACTGGATACAGATTGTCATCACTTACACTGAGCCCTGTCCCCATGAAGAAAAAAAGTATAAATGATAAGAAATCACAAATATACTAAATGGCTTTGATGAAAATTAAAAAAGAGACCATCACCAAGGAAAAACAAATTTAAAAAGTCTATATATACAGGATTTATCAAAAAAGGTGTGACCCATTGGCTATATACTATGAGCAAGTTCTGAAATGTGAATATTTTTGTTTTTCTGACAGCTTCCCCCACACCTGGCATTCATGTTCAAGTATCCCAATTTATCTTGAAATGACCAAATATGTCAAAGATATCTGTTTAACACCAAAGAACATCTGTTTGGCACATCTTCATATGTAGTCAACTAAGCTAAAGAATGCAAGAAATTATAGCTGCTTTAGTGAGTAGACAGCCATTAAGATGCACGTCTGTATTTGCATATGATTAAAAGCCTAAGTAAAAAACTAAAAATTCAGGCATGGTTGCCAGAGGCGCAACATTAAAATTCCTGGGACCAATGCAAAATATACAACAGGGCCCTCCACCTATACTGTGTTCTATGTAATACTAAAGTCTCCTTAGGTGGAAGAGGGGCATTTGAAAACCCTCTGGCACCTGTGACTGGGTGCGAGTAATACCTCGGCACACCTCATACCTCCTCATGACTGTAGTCATCTCAATATTCCACTTCTTCCGTTAGATACTCACAGAAGTCCAGGAATTTCATATACTGATGTCACCTGATCAGTGGCACTGTGCTCACTACATGCCGTTAGGTACCGGACGATGGAGTGTGCTGACAGCGCAAAAGCTCCAGAGGTGAGGGGAGCACTGAATCTTCTGAAAGCAGCTGCAGATACGCAGCTGATTTAGAGTTAAAATCTACACAATTGGTGCTCCATGCTGCAAAATTTGTTACGGAATTTTCTGCGGTAATTCCACAGCATTCCACAGCTTCACGTAAACATAGGCTAATGGTCCCTGTTTCCACTAATGACTTTTTGTAATAAACTTACAAAAACAGGAACCACAATTATTATGTCTTCTTTTTTCATGAACTCGAGAACTAGGACGAGACCCGCGAGTGGACATAACCCATCAACTGACAAACACCGAAAACACTTACCCAGCATACCTGCATGCATAAACAGATGGAATCACTACAGTATGTACAAGGTATTGGTTCATATTTTGACCAACATGCTTAAGCTCACAAGCCCACGACAAGGGTCCTCGTTATCTCGTGCATCCCAATAGGGATGGCCCCATGCTGGAATCGAAGGACCTAGCTTGACCTAGATGGAAAACAATTCAAGCAAAACAGGACACAGTTCACACCAACATACAATGGAATGCATACCACACAGAACAGGACTGTTAACCTCAAGTCCAGCCACCTATACAGACACACAGCCGCGGTTTCAAAAGGTATTTACCACAGCGGATTAGCCGTCCCATGTGGACGAGATTTCTGAGAAATCTCATCCACATGGCTGGCTAATCCCGAGATTAGCGGCCGCGGGCGGTTTTGCCGCGGGCGGATCTGCTGCGGCAAAACCGCGGCAAATCCGCCCTGTGTGAACCCAGGCTTATAGTTCCTGAGCTGTGTATGCACCAACAAACTTTCTGTGCTACTCGTAAATTTGCTTGTGATGAGGCGGCTGTTTTTGGAATGGACACCAGAATTCACGTTGCACTTGAACAATGGATTTACAATTAGCAAACTCTTCTGTAGTGTTGCCGTTTTCCTATAAACTGTAAACAAGAATCAGAGCTGCATCTGGATAGGCAGACTGACTCCCTACTGGTGTTTAGCCTTTATCTATTATCCATACTATGTATATTGCATTAAGTTTATTGCAATTTTCTCAAAAGTTATTAACATTGTTGATACTGTCACTTCAAGGGAAGTTACTCATTATGGTATGCAAATGGAATATGGTATGGTGGCTGAGTTTGTTGGGGCACGTGATATCTAGGAGCCGAGTTGGTACTCCTACGAGACCTGGAAAGAAGGACGTTGCTGAAGAGAACGTTGCTAAAAGCCTGAGTGTGTGCAGACATAACTGGCATAGTGGTATTATCCCTGTTAAGTGTAAAGCCGTTGCCAGCGAGACAGAGCCCGAGTTCTGCCAGATGAGTAATGCCTGGGGAGCGCGATTACTAGAGACTTTATAGAGCCAAGCAATCTGTCACACACATCACTATTGTAGTCAGTCTTACATTTCACCATTGTAGTCCCCATTAAGGGTTTGTTCTGTTCCGTCAAGCCAAAATGAACTTCAATAGCAGTCACTTGTTCCCTCGGATAGTTGTAAAAATATTAACGAGGTTGTCCAGGGGTTCAAGTATTTGAAATATAGTGAATATAAAAAGTTTACACACCCCGGTTAAAATGCCAGGTTTTTGTCATGTTAAAAAAAAAAAACAACAAACATGAACAATTTAAGATTTATTTCCACCTTCAATGTGACTAGAGATGAGCGAGCATACTCACTAAGGGCAATTACTCGAGCGAGCATTGTCCTTAGCGAGTACCTGCCCGCTCGGAAGAAAAGATTTGGGTGTCGGCAGGGGGAGGGGGAGCGGCGGAGGAGAGTGGGGGGGAACGGAGGGGAGAACTCTCTCTCCCTCTCTCCCCTCCGCTCCATCCTTTCTTCCAAGCGGGCAGGTACTCGCTAAGGACAATACTCGCTCGAGTAATTGCCCTTAGTGAGTATGCTCGCTCATCTCTAAATATGACCCTTTATCTGCACAATTCAATTAAAAAACTTTTTGCGTGTTTTTGCGCACAGAAAAATGCTGTTCACAAAATACGGAGGATACAACCCATTGATATCAATAGGTTCATTCTCATTTCTATTTTTTGCATGCATGATTCTCGCAAAAAAGAGGGCTTGCTCTATGTGCACCAAAGAGACCCATAGTGGTGGATGGGAGGTACACAAATCCATACATACGTATCATACGTATGCGTTGGTATATGCAAAACGCTGTGCCAACCTGCGCCCACCAGCACCTTGTTTGGCTTAATAGCCATTTAAATCAAGGTGGGGTGATTCCCCCACCCATGTGAACTAGCGGTGCCTGCGCAAATATGCATAGCATTGCGCGTAAGGCATGTCCGCAAAGTACACTCGTTCTCTGTGCAAAGAAGTTGGGCAGGAGTGACTGTATTTTGCAATAAGCTCATGTGACGCCGCCCTTAGGGTGGAAAAGAATAGTAATGTATGTGGTTGCATAAGTGTGAACACCTTCTTATATTCATCTAGTAATTCATCTTTGTCTGTTTTTTTTTTTTTTTTAAACCTGACATTCTAACAGGGGTGTGTATTTTATATCCACTATACCAGTAGGAAATGTCATCAATAAGAAGAACAAACATCCTAGAGCAGCGGGGGACCATCTGAGCATCAGGACTGGACCAGCAAGAGGTTCAACATCTGAGAAATGTGGTTTTTTTTCAAATTTGTAACAATTCCTGAATTTATTGTCATTACTTAACCCTTGTACAACCCCCTTAATGGCCTATCATCCTATTTACTGTAACAGTACATGCAACATGCAATATTCGAGCATTTGGAAACAACTTTTCTTGCCCTTGGCATTTAGTATCCCAAATACACAACTGCAGATACACAACAGTGTTGCCAATTAGCAAAGTGTCAGTGATGAATGCTTTTAATACAAGACATCGGAGTGTTTGCCCATGACTACTTGGCAGGCAAAGCTCTCAATATCATCCAATTCTTGACTTATTCTGATTGCTGGAAGCTCTGGTGCATTGAGGCCATACGGCTGTGAAATGAGAGTTTTGCATTGGAGTAAATTGTATTAATCAAGAATTGGTCAAGCAACGGCCCAGATATTTAGAATGTGTCTGCGGATGACTCGAAAGACTGACTTTGGTATTGTTATGTTACTTTCATTACCCCTTACCACCTCTAGAAATAATAAGATTGGGGAAATATAAACCACAGTTGGACCCTGTAGATCACTTTCCAGTCCATTGCCAGCCTTGTGCACTTTTCCTGGTCTGACAGTTTCATTGGCTACCACACTATATGTTGCATATACAGAATTAGTCACTAAGAGAACTTCACGTTGAATATACAAACCAATTTCTGTCCTGCCTCATATGAAGAGAGGGAAATATGGACTGTATACAACTATTGCCATTGAAATATGTCACATTGTATTGTCACCAGAGATGTAATCTGAACGTTCTGTTCCTTGATGCAAATTCTGTAACAGGCCTCCATCTTCTAGTATTATTTCTAACACTATTTATGTAGAAAAAGAACTTTTTAGCCCTCAGGCACTGGGGACAAGATGTTACAGCTATCTCAGTGATTAGCACTGTTTTCTTGCAGCATCGGGATCTTGGGTTCAAATCCAACTAATTGGAACTTTTGCATGGAATTTCCATGTCGTCCCTGTAATTGCATGAGTTTCCATTGGGTTTTTCGATTTGCTTTTTCACTCCAAAGGTTTAATTGAAGCTGGTCCTTCTGTGCAATTTTGAGTAATCACAGAGTGACTACATGGAAGTCAAAGAAACTGCATATTTTGGAAGAAGAACAACCATTTAAAGCTTAACTTTTTATTATAGCTCCTTAAAATATTCCATGACTAAAATACATTGGAGAAAGAAGAGATGGAAGAGGTCAGACTTGCCCTGTTCTGACCCAATCACATGACCTTTCCTATCAAAACACTGGTATAACCGCCCTGAGAAGGGCGATCCTAACAGGAACCTCCTGTCAACGTCCTGTCATTGGAGAAAAGTCTCTTGAACATCTTTAGGACAAACTGGAATGTTCTCTCCGGAAATATGATTATGGTCCAGCTTCTAACAAAAGAGTGCCGACAGCACAACCTGATGCTATAACAAGCTTGACAGGTTTATGCAAGAGTCACGTTTAAGGGATCCGATTCAAAGAGATCCATAATTTAGTCCTCTATGCAACGATAGGCGTGACAGCATCCTAGGTGCAATTTAAAAGTATCCTTTATTCCTTCAAATGGCAGAGAAGTGATGTTTCAACTCATCGGAGTCGAAACGTCATCTCTCAGCCATTTGGAGGAATGAAGGATACTTTTAAATTGCACCTTGGATGCTGTCACGCCTCTCTTTGCGTATGGTCCAGCTTCTTTCAGAGAACTCACCAGATGTTTGTAGAATGAATGGAGGAAAATACCAGCAGAAGTGTATCAGATGTTAGAAGAAAGTATACCATGGAGCATCTGATATAATTAAGGCCAAAGAAGATCCCACTAAGTATTAACATATGTAAACAAATACTACTTTTGAGTCTTGCTCAGGAGTCCAATTACTTTTGGTAGGATAGTGTAAATAAATCCTTTGTACTCAATGGTTGTTGGGATTCATTTGGGGTTAGAGATATACTTCTTGTTTATAACCATTGCAATGTTGTCCCATACATTCCAGTTACATCTGGTTGTATTTAAAGGTGTAATCAACCTAAAATTTTGACATACCCTATAGACATGTGAATAGATCACATCTTCTATGTTTGTAGAATTCCTTAAACTTTAGAGCAATCAAATCCAAGTGGCATCATCAACTAAAATCTATGAAACATGATATGAATGTCTCATTCCTTAAAACAATGATTCCCACTAGAGATGAGCGAGTGTACTCGCTAAGGCAAACTACTCGAGCGAGTAGTGCCTTATGCAAGTACCTGCCCGCTCGTCTTAAAAGATTCGGGTGCCGGCGGGGAAGAGCGGTGAGTTGTTGGAGTGAGCAGGGGGGAACGGGGGGAGAGAGAGTGAGAGAGATCTCCCCCTGTTCCTTCCCGCTCTCCCCCGCTCGAATCTTTTGAGATGACCGGGCAGGTACTCGCATAAGGCACTACTCGCTCGAGTAGTTTGCCTTAGCAAGTACGCTCACTCATCTCTAATTCCCACACATGAAGTGGCTATGGCTGCGTAGTACAGGAACTTAATGCTCTTTTACATGGGTCAACTGTAGGGCCAGAGCCTTCCTTCGAACACTCATTTGTCCAACAATCAGGCTGTGTAAAGGGACTAACAATCAGCAGACGAACAAGTGAACCCTAAAAATGCTCTGAGATTGGCGTCCATCTCTCCATCAGTACAGCCGGCCAATGGCGATGAATAATCATAGTAGTGATCATTCATCCCATAAGTAAGCCCTCCTGTGAAAGGTGATAAAATGTGCGCTGATCACCATGTATGTCAATTAGTCCTCGTTACATCGATCCAAGAACAAGATCCAAGAGGACCTAAAACTTTCTGAAACATGATACTAATGTTGAACATTTTTTTATGCCACTACCAGAGGACTAAATCCAATGTTTGACTGGCCCTAAAACTGCCATTAAACTCATAAAAAAATATCTCAATGATATCCAAGATCCAATTGATAACTGCGATGAGCACTTGCTTTTAAGCTCCGCAGAATTATGTCGACACTCGGATCAATGATTGACTTAAACAATGTGCAAAAACAAATAATTCTGAGTGATTCAACTTTCTCCGGTGGTAAGAGCTTTGGTGCACGGCTCTACGTGAATGATGACACTGTAAGAAATAATCATGAATGTGATCCCTCAGCCAGGATTCAGCAGGAGAGAACTTTTCAATGCCATAAATCTTTAGAGTTTCAAGGAGAGTCTATTTATTCAGGTGCTGCAGCTTCTCACTGGGGAACCTTATTGTTTCTTACAGAATGTTCCTCTCGTGATTTATGAAGAGAATTTGCACGATGGTCAGTCATGTCTTCCATTGTTTATGCTTCATAAGCCAGTCCCTCAAATGCTTCTTTCTCAATCTGTATTTGGGCTCTGTTATGAGTTGCATAAATCTACCACCATGATATTTGATATTATACTAAAATGAATCCATATTTACACTAGTTTTATCATCATTACCTTCTCCATGGTGCACGTTCGTTGGGTAAATAGGCTGACAAATCCCTTAATAAAATATGGAAAGTCTTGCTTTGCAATGTCTGGAGTCTTAACCTTGTCCAATAAATAGGACGAAGAAAAGCACATTTTAAGAGATTGACTCATCCAAGATGATCACTTGTAGGTTCTATCCAAGCAGGGTAAGATGTAAGATTATGTTGCAATGGAAGTTTTTAAAGGGATTGATCAACCATATTAGGGAATTAAAGGGGCTGTGCTAAGATGCACAACCCCTTCGAGCATTCAGGTCTTCGGAAGATCAGTTGTTGTTCGCTCCATCCCCGCGGAGAGTTGATTTTACAAGGAAAAGCCACGGCCAGCCTGACATTTCCTACAGAGGAAATGCAGTATTACAGGATGGGGAGGGGGGGGGGGGGGGGTTAGCATTAACTTGTTAGTAGTGTTTTGCTTTGTTATGTTAGTTTTTGCACCATTTCTTACAGTCATGGCATGATTATGTTTGTCTACCATTATAATGAAAAGGGCCATAATAACCATTAACCACACTGAGAGGAATATTTGGGGGGGGGGGGGGGGGGGACTAATGGAATGGTACCGTCTGGGTATAAAAAGAGAAAGTTTGGCATAAAAGGGGTGTTTGCTGTTGTTGACAGCAAAGTGCAACATCGGTGTGAGAGGTTAGGCATAGTGAGAAGGTCCCAGTCATAGAGAAAAGGTGTTTCTAAGCAATGCGAGGTGGCGGCAGTGCCAAGAAAAGTGGAAAAGGGGGTGTTTTGCTGTGATTGTTCAAAGTTTAATGTTCATACATGCTACTTATGCCTAGGTGTACATGTGAAAGCTTTCTCAAAGAGATCAGAACCAAAGAGAGTTGACAAATGGTCAGTTAAGGCACAAGGGATGTAGCGGAAAGTAAACTTTTTAAAAGTTCGGTTTACCGAATTTCAGTAAAAAGGTCAGTTTGGTGCAAATTAGTGCAAACCAAACCGGAACTTCACCAATACCCCTAACAGCAGTGCATAGCCACGAAAGCTCTGTGTAACACTCTTAGGTCACCTATGAGTCTATATGATTACTTTTGAGCTGTTTTTTAAAGCAAAGTTACTGTCAAAGTTACCGCTGCTAATAAAAAGAAAAAAAGGAAAAAGAAGAAGGAAAAAAAAAGAATTCTAGTGGGTTCAGCCGAGACAAACTGCTTGTAGTTGTAGTTCATGCCAAACTGAACTTTTGGCAATGTTCGACCTGAAACAGGGTTCGACTGTTTCGGTTTGCTCAACTCTAATGGGATGATTACATGTTCAACTGCTCATTTTCTCACTTTCAGTAGAAAAAAAAATGAATGTGCTGCTTTGTCTATGGGCAGTATGTCGTAGGGAAGGAAGATCTCAGCAGATTTCCATACTATTTTTGTGGGCAAAGATCTCATATAACTTCTTTTCTTTATGAATGTGCAAAGTTATCTGCCTATAGCAGCATTGATAACGACCCAGACAATGAAAATATTTTGTTATTTATTGTGAATGGTGAGCGCCGTAAAAATAATTGGAAAAAGCAAACGCCAGAATTGCCATTTTTCTTTTGTTCACCTCCCAAAAAAAAGCAACAAAAAGCAATCCAAAAGTCATCTGTACTTCAAACCAGTGCCAGTAAAAGCTACAACTCTTCCTGCTCACATAGCCCCACTGCCGGAAAAATAAAAATGTCACGGGTCTTAGAATGCGATGATGCAGATTCAATAGTTTTGCTTTAAAAAAACACATGTTTTTATTGTGCAAAACTAGTAAAAAAAAAACTATAAAAACTTGGTATTACAGTAATCGTGCTGATCCAGATAAGACAAATATCCTGTTATTTTTACGGAATGGTGAATTCTGCAAAAAAAAAACAAAAAACAATGGTGGAGTTTCCAGATATATATATTTTTTCATCTCCTCTTCAAAAAATGTAACAAAAGTTCTGCAACACATTGTCCAAAAAAAAACAAAAAACAAGTCTACTTACGGCTATGTCATTGAGTTATGGCTCTTGCAATGCGCCATTAAAAATCGCTTGGTCCTTCAGGCAAAAAATAGGCTGGTCACTGAGGGGTTAAGACCCTACGCATAAGATACTGTACTAGGCCTAAGATATTCTGAGTATTTCAGGTATGTCAGGCCGACACTATAACATCTGTTTTTCAGTTTAGCGGCTTCTGCTTTTGTTGCGTGATTGGGTTAATTGTATATTTATAGTGACACAAGGATTTGCCCTTAGAAATGCCACTTATCGTCAGTCATCTTAGCTTGTCCTAGTAAACCGCAGAGTTTGAGATCGTTGTGTCTCCAGACATCTCATTTGTTTCTATATTGCTTCTTGATAAACCGCTCTTGGAAGTAAAGTACGAGAAACACTGGTTTCCAACAGTAATATTATTCTGATTATTTTCGAGAGGACACTTAAGTTTAGAAAAATATTTGAGTCAAATCTCAGCACCTCCTAAGATGGAAAATAAGATGAAAGGCACATAAATCTGAAAGTACGCTCAGATGGATGATGTTTTCTGTATATCTTCATATTTCCGTGCCTAATCACATGTACAGTGGGACATTGACTCCAAATCACTGAAACACCAAAGAGAAAAAAACACATGCCATTACTATGCCATCACGATGGATATTATCCCACTGTTTGACATCACTGTTGGCATAGCATCAGAGCTAAAATGTAGTTGAGTGGCTTACCCTGGACTGTGAAAGAAGTGTGAGCATTAAAGGAGTTATAGAAAAACAACTTATACCAAGTATCCTAAGAGTAGGTGATAAAAGTCTGACGGGTGGTGGTCTCACTGCTGAGATCAACACTGATTCCGAGAACGGAGGTCCTGTGTGCCCCTCTGCTCCTGGCTGTGGATTCACTGCACCCCACACAGGGGATTGAATGGAGTGTCGATTGCATATGTGCAGTGCCGCTCCATTTATTTTCAATGGGACTGTCAGAGATGGCTAAGAGCTTGTACTTGTGTTTCTATCAACCCCATTAAAATGAATGGAGTGGAGGAACTGCCACTTTATTCAATCTCATTGTTACTGCCAGTGGGTGTAGTGGCCCTGCAGTGATGATAAGAGGGCAATATGGGACCCCCATTCTTGGGATAGGTGGGGTCCCTGTAGTGGAGCCCACTTTTAACACCTATGCTGTGGATAGGTGATAAATGATGTTTTTGGTTCAACCCCTTTAGCTCTATATAGCAACATCCCTGTGAGCTTTATCTCTATTCTTTGACGTCACTGTGAACATTATCATTGTGTATTAAAACAAAACACGGGGGGCAAAATAATTCTAAATATTGCATATCCTGAAGTCGTTTGGTTGCAGAAGTGGGGTCTGTTTCGACTGTTTGCAGGGGGATCATGTGGTTACCCACTATGTAAACTTGATGAAGATGCATCTTCAATAATGGTCCACTGTTATCAAAGAACACGGATAGTTAAGAGCCAAGAATGAATTAGAGGAGAATATCAATTGCCTGCTGTTTCTATTTCAGAGCATAGGGAAGGACAGTGCCAGGCCACCAACAAAATCAATGGAAGAGGTGGGACTAGGATTTTATTGGTCAGTACAACTTTTGCTTTTTTTATTTAGTCCATATTACTGTTGCAACATATTCCACAAAGTTAAACAAAGTATCCAATCTACTTACACTTTATAGCTCTAGGACAGTGATGTTGAACCTTTTAGAGACCGAGTGCCCAAACTGCCACCCCAAACCCACTTATTTATAGCAAAGTGCCAACACGTCAGGGGGCGGGGCTTATCACAACATATGATTTTTACCTCCGTCACTATAAAAACGACAGGGCCCCTTCAAAATAAACAGGAATGAACGTCCTGTGTTTTATTTCCAAGCTGGAGCCCTGGAGTACCATTGGTGCAGATTTTGACTGGAAATCAGTTGCGTACCCGCAGCTGATTTCATACTATGTGGCACTCCCCATCACTTCCTCCATAGACTTACCGCTGTCAGCGCCCCCGGCTTCCGGTTCTCAGCGGCCTGTAGTGGCCTCACCTGACCAGTGGCACGGCATCTGATCAGGCCGCTGGGAACCGGAAGCCGGGGAGCGCTGACATTGGGAAGTCTTCAGAGGAGGTGAGGGAGAGCGACGCATAGTATGAAATCAGCTGTGGATACGCAACTGATTTCTTGTCAAAATCTATAGCAATAATGAGGATTTTGACTATTTTTGATGCAGAAATTGGCATGGAAATTTTCACTGCAGACGTTCCACAATGTTTCCACCATGTGTAAACATACCCTAAGTCAGCTTGAGGTATGCTGCCATGTGCAGAATGGCCTCAGTACTTATAGTGTCCCCCACAGTTGCCTCAGTACTTATAGTGTCCCCCACAGTGGCCTTAGTAGTATTAGTGTCACCCACAGTAGCCTCAATAGTAATGTCACCCACAGTGGCCTTAATAACAATAGTGACCCCCACAGTGGACTCAGTAACAAAAGCGACCCCCACAATAACCTCAGTAGCAATAGTGACCCCTACAGTGGCCTCAGTAAAAATTGTGACCCCCACAGTGGCCTCAGTAGTAATAGAGACCACAGCAGTGGCCCCAGTAGTACTAGTGACACCCACGGTGGCCTCGATAGTAATAGTGTCCTCCACAGTGGCCTCAGTAGTAATAGTGTCCCCCACAGTGGCCTCAGTAACAGTAATGACCTGCGCAGTGGCTTCAGTAACAATAGTGACCCCCACAATAGCCTCAGTATCAATAGTGACCCCAACAGTGTTCTCAGTAGTAAAAGTGACCCCAACAGTGGCCCAGGTAGTAATAGTGTCCACCTCAGTAGTAATAGTGACCCCAACAGTGGCCCCAGTAGTAATAGTGTCCCCCAGTGGTCTCAGTAGTAACAGTGACTCCCTACAGTGGCCTCAATAGTAATAGTGTCCCCTACGGTGGCCTCAGTAGTAAGTGTCCCACACAGTAGTCTCAGTAGTATTATTGACCCCCCAAAGTGGCCCTCAGTAGTGATAATAACAGTAGCCCCAGTACCCCCTCAGTAGCAATATTAACCCCACAGTAGTCCCAATAGTGATATAAACCCCTCTCAGTAGCGTCAATAATAATAGTAACCACCTCAGCTGCCCCAATAATAATATTAATGCTTTCAGTAGCCCCAGTCGTAATATTAACCCCTTCCATAGCCCCAGTAGTAATACACTTACCTCTTCTTTGTAATCAGCGCCTCTCCTCCTCTTCTTGGCGCTGATCCCGGGTGCAAACTGATGTCAGTGTTTGAGGCAGAAATGACTCCTCCCTTGTACTCTCCTGCGGAACTAAGGAGGGGAGGACTCAGGGGAGGAGGATCACGGCTGCACACTGACGTCAGAGTATGCGCTGGGATCAGCGCTGCCAGCAGCGTTGCTGCGTGATTACCGGCGGGGAGCTGTGGCACCCCAGACAGTAATTACTACCGTGGTGTGCAGCCGACGGCAGCACGTGCCAGCAGGGAGGGCTCTGTGTGCCGCCTCTGGCATGTGTGCCATAGTTTTGCCACCATTGCTCTAGGAAGTTCATAGATTGTTGATTATAAATGGTACATGTTAGGTGGGGACCCTGTAACAGATTTCGCAGTGAGGCTCATGAGCTTCAAGTTACATCTTTGGTCTCAGATTTGTGCATTCATTTTTAAATTGCATGTCATCACCAGAAGTCTGACTGATCTGGTTTATTATTTACTGTTTTTTCCGTTGACCTTCACTTCTTCTTTCCTACCCATCTGCTCATTTTATTCTGGTGTTTGTTTTCTTCAGCATTTCTTCAGTGCCTGGGTAAAGAGTCTTTTATTAGCTGATGTACTATGCTCACTGGTGTATAAAACTATCACCCTATTATTACACCCTGCAAATAGTCCAGTTTAATGTTTGCAACGAAAGCTAAAGCACATCCACAAATATAATGAAAATATAAACGTGAGCTTAAATAATCCACAATCAAATCATTTGCAAATGTTCCTATGTATTTCATGCTGTATTCACACTACAATAACACTTTTCAGATAAAGACTAATGTAGTTCAATGAACTGAGAGATATTATTTAACCAATTAACCCATACCTGTAATTTCAGAATAAACTGCTGTGTGTATATGATAAATGACACTATAGATCGCGCCATTATATAACTTGTATCCTGCATGTATCATCAGTTTTTTCCTCTGCAGACTGTATATCTAATCCTAAGTTCTTTGTTAGCTGGTGGGAGGAACCTTCTGTTAAACTGTGTTCTACACACTGCACAGAGAAAACTGCATATCCTGTTCTATAACTCTCTGTAGCACACACAGAGACATATCAGCATCACGGAGGACACTAAAGAAGGACTGCACAGTGTAGATGTGATTCCAGTAGCTGTAAATTTACCATAAGCGTTCTGAGCCATGTCCGTGTGAGTCTTCACAGGGAAAATGAACTTGCAATTGTTTGATCACTTCTGCAGTATGATGTAATACCATACTATTACAAAATACCATAATTTGATCTATCAGCCATGCCACAATCTATCAGCCATGCCACAAGCATGGCTGGATAGGCAATCGCAATGGTAGCCCTGGGGGCTTTCAGAAGGCCCCCAGCTGTTGTGGCAAATGAAAGGCACCCTGTGTTCTCATCGTTGGGCGTCATTCGAACCCCCAGACTTTAATTGGGGCATTTTTAAATGTTGTTGTCAAAATTCATTGTGGCATAACAGCCGTGATTAGCGCGAATGTTGATTGCAGCTTCTGCGTGCAGATGTCAGCTGTAAGACACAGCCAGCACCCGCATTGCATGGAGCAGGATTGGATCCCGATCCACCATCATACAAACCCCAGACCTCCATGATGTAAATGTTTTGGTCAAATAACAAAAGAAAAATCTAAATCAAATCAATATTTGTTATGACCACCCTTTAATTTCAAAACAGTATCAATTCTTCAAGGTACACTTCTGTACAGTTTTTAAAAGAATTTGGATATATACATGCTTTCAACCCCTCCTGAATTCTTTGGAACAGTCCTGGATTTGGCTTGCTGTCCTGGAGTCCTGGGCAGCAGGAGGCATGTCCCATCTCTTCAGTCATACGCTAGGCCCAAACAGGTAATTCGTTGGGACGGGCAGTCAGTGGGCCGGACCTTACTACATTGTATAAACTGCCCTGTATTATTAGTGCAGTTATGAGGTACATTGGATGAAGGACATCATAGTCACATGACCATCGCAGGTCCTTCATATAAATCATCGGCAGACTGCAGTGGAGGTAGGAGAGGAGCCTGTATAGCAGAAGCATCAACCTGACAGAGTCTTTAGTCTTTAACAGGAGGATGGGAGTGGCCTTTTGAGGGCATGGCTAACATAGAGGAGGAAAGGAAATGAGAGAGAGGAGAGAGTTACAGAGATAGGGGGCGGAAAGGGGAGAGAATATGAGATAGAATGAAAGAAAGAATGGGAGAGAGAACGAGAGAGAGAAGAAAGAATGAGTGAGAGTAGAGAGAATGAGAGAGAGAATGAGAGACAGAGGGAGCACAGAGTGGAGAGAACAAGAGAGAGGGCAGAGAATGAGAAAGAAAAGGGGAAGAGAGAACAAGAGAGACAGAGGAGAGAGAAAAAGACAGAGAAGAGAGAGAATGAGAGAGTCACGGAGCAGAGAGGGGAGAGAACAAGAAAGAGATGGGAGAGAATGAAAGAGAGAGAAGAGAAAATAAAAAAGAGAGAGAAGAGAGAATGAGTGAG
Organism: Eleutherodactylus coqui; assembly: GCF_035609145.1. Lineage (NCBI taxonomy): Eukaryota > Metazoa > Chordata > Amphibia > Anura > Eleutherodactylidae > Eleutherodactylus > Eleutherodactylus coqui. The sequence continues at coordinate 72,302,205 of NC_089837.1, read as the reverse complement.
AGTAGAGAGAATGAGAGAGTAGAGAAAGTGAGAAGAGAAATGAGAGGGGGCAGAGAGGGGAGAGAACAAGAGACAGAGGGGAGACAATAAAAGAAAGGAGAGAGAGAGAGAATGAGAGAGACAGAAAAGAGAATGAGTGAGAGTAGAGAGAGCGGAAGGAGAGAATGGGAGAGAGAGGAGACAATGAGTGACATGGAGCAGAGAGGAGAGGAAACAAGAAAGAAAGAGGAAAAAGAACGAGGAGAGAGAATGAGCGAGAGGAGAGAGAATGAGAGAGACAGGGGGCAGAGAAGGGAGAGAACAAGAGAGAGGGGAGTGAATGAGAAAGAAAGGGGGAAGAGAGAACGAGAGAGAGCGATAAAGAAGAGTTTTTTTCCCTTTCTTTTCTTTAAAACACGCACTGTGCAGTATAAATAATATGTTAACTTTACTCATTGGGTTAATACAACTATAGTAATGCCAAATGTACATTTTTTTCTTAGTTTTTTTTTAACTACTTTGGCATAATAAGAACCCTTTTTGTATGATTGCATTAAACAACCCATAACATGTATGTTTTTCCCCTGTGGTGGGTCTTGTGTATTGCGGGATGAGTTGTAGTTTCATTGGTACCATATAACGCTACATGTGACTTTTTAGGCTGCGGTCAGATGAGCGATTTTTTTAGCACATGAATATGCGTGGTTAAAAATCGGCTCTATTAGAACCAATGCAATTCACTGAGGCAAAGGGACGCAAAAAGAAATTTTTTTTTATAAATATTCCCCCAGTGAATAATTAGAACCAATGCTTTCCAATGAAAGCGGTCACATGTCCGTTTTTTAGAGGTTCAAAATAATCGCACCTGCAAACGATAGGATGGAGGCAGAGGAATTGCAATTCTGGCATTTTTTGTATTAGACCATTACCTTGCAGTATAACAGACATAATAGTTTTATAGTGCGGCTCTTTATGAAGGTGGCAATAGCTAATATGCATTTTTTGTTTTTTTCATGACAAGGGAAGTTTTGTGTGGCAGATTTTTTTTTTAAATTTAAACCTTATTTAGCTTCACTCTTGTCTCTTGAGTGGACTACTTATACACGTGTCCCAACTATCCCAGATATGGCAGGACAGTCCCAGAGTCAGTCACTATTACTGTGAGGGGATACTGAAGGGCACTATTACTGGATACAGAGGGTGTAGCTTAGTACAAAAGGGGCATGGGCTGTCCTACAAACTTGCTGCCACAGTTTTCCTTCTTTGTTGCTGAAAAGTTGGGATATATCTATCTATCTATCTATCTATCTATCTATCTATTTATCTATCTCTCTCATATCTATCTATCTATCTATCTATCTCATATCTATCTATCTATCTATCCATCCATCCATCCATCCATCCATCTATCTATCTATCTATCTATCTATCTATCTATCTATCTATCTATCTATCTATCTATCTATCTATCTATCTATCTATCTATCTATCTATCTATCTATCTATCTATCTATCTATCTATCTATCTATCTATCTATCTATGTGTGTGTACCTAGCCCTTAAATTACTTTAACCTCTTAAGTACTGCTCTTTTCCTTCATTTTCGTTTAACCTCCTCACCTTCCAAAAAATCATAACTGCTTTATTTATCGATTTAACTGTTCGAGGGCTTGTTTTTTCGCTGGACTAGTGGAGTAAAATGGGAAAAAAACGCTATTCCGCCATCTTTGTGTGGGTCTTGTTTTTATGGCATACACACTGCAGCAAACATTGCATAACAACTTTATTCTATGGGTCGGTACTAGAGATGAGTGAGCATACTTGCTAAGGACAATTACTCGATCGAGTATTGTCCTTAGTGAGTATCTCCCCGCTCAGAAGAAAAGGTTCGGCTGCCGGCGCGGGTGACAGGTGAGTTGCGGCCATGAGCAGGGGGGAGCGGGGGGAGGGGGAGAGAGAGATCTCCCCTCTGTTCCTCCCCGCTCTCCCCCGCCGCTCCCCGCCGCTGCCGGCTGTCGAATCTTTGCTCCCGAGTGGGCAGGCACTCGCTAAGGGTAATGCTCGATCGAGCAATTGCCCTTAGCGAGTATGCGCGCTCAACTCTAGTCAGTACGATTATACAATACCAAACTTATATAGTTTAAAAAAAAAAATAAAAAATATCTTTGGAAAAATATAAAATTATTTTCTGCATATAACTTTTTAATTCTTCAATCAACATATCTGTATGAGGTCTCGATTTTTGTGGGACATCCCATAGTTTTTATTGGTTCTATTTTGGAGTATATTTGACTTTTTGATGACTTTTTATTACATTATTTGTTGGAGATAGGGGTTGACCAAAAAAGTGCAATTCTGGCGCTATGTTTTTTTTTTTTTTCCTGCCGTTGTTCACTTTGCAGGACAGGTAATGCATTACTTTGATTGATTGAACTTTTACAGAAGCAGCTATATCAAATATAATTTTATTTTATTTTTAACTTTTATTTATTTTTTATTATAACTATCGGAAAAGGCCTTTTTTTCCACTTTTACTTTTTAGTTTTTTTTAGAATCAATAAAAGTTTTTTATTACATTTTTTTTAGTCCCCAAAGAGAGCTTGAACTTACGAGATAGATAAAAGAACCCCAGCGCTCCAGGAAACTGATCATGAAATAGTAAATGGGGATTTACTTCACAGGGGGGTCCCGTAGGCAAAAGAACCCCCCTCCCCCCAATCCTGGTCCAAATTAGTAGTGCTCCCAACGATGATGTAGGTATCCACAATATTCAATGTGGAGAGAATACGGGAAAAAATACAGGCTAATAAGTCAAATACGTTACAAGACAGTAATTTTAAAAATTACATAAATATTCCAGTGCTATGCGTTTTGGGGTTTCAGGCCCCTTTTTCAAGCTTGGAAAGGTAAAACCACTACATGGGTAAAATCCCTAAAAAGTGGTTGAACCTTTAGTACCAAAACACCCTTGTCCTTAAAGGGGTTGTCCCGCGCCGAAACGTTTTTTTTTTTTTTCAACCCCCCCCCCCCCCCCGTTCGGCGCGAGACAACCCCGATGCAGGGACGTACAGAAAGCTTACCGGAGCGCTTACCTTAATCCCCGCGCTCCGGTGACTTCTATACTTACCTGTGAAGATGGCCGCCGGAATCCTCTTCCTCCGTGGACCGCAGCTCTTCTGTGCGGTCCATTGCCGATTCCAGCCTCCTGATTGGCTGGAATCGGCACGTGACGGGGCGGAGCTACACGGAGCCGGCATCCTGCATGAAAGGCTCCATAGAAGAAAGCAGAAGACCCGGACTGCGCAAGCGCAGCTAATTTGGCCATCGGAGGGCGAAAATTAGTCGGCACCATGGAGACGAGGACGCCAGCAACGGAGCAGGTAAGTAAAAAACTTTTTATAACTTCTGTATGGCTCATAATTAATGCACAATGTATATTACAAAGTGCATTATTATGGCCATACAGAAGTGTATAGACCCACTTGCTGCCGCGGGACAACCCCTTTAAGGGGTTAAACCATCAGTACCTGCCATTGCCATTAATTTTAGGCAGGGAAGCAGCCACAATTACATATACCCTGTTTTCCTGAAAGTAAGACATCCCCTGAAAATAAGACATAGCATGACTTTCCAGAATTTTTGAGAATGCAAAATGATTTTTCAGGCTTTTTGAGGATGCTTGAAATATAAGCCCTACTCCAAAATTAAGCCCTGCTAACAGTTAATTAAAAAAGTCAATTTAAATAGTGTTGAGGGAGATATACATGTAAAAAATCTAAACCTTTTTGAACAAAAATTAATATAAGACACTGTCTTATTTTCAGGGAAACACGGTAGTAATATTTTTTGTAATATAACCTTCACACTTCCCATAAATCAGTGCTCCTGGTGCCTTTTGAATCCAGCAACGCCCCTGCATTATACAAAAATTTGCACTTATTATAATATTCAAATTGCTGATCAGATCTTTCCAGAATCGGACCATGTAGACTCCTCCTTAGGTGGCTGACCCTCCCTTCCCTGCCCTGTGACAGCTTTTATTGCAAAGCAGTAGAATTAAAGGGGTTGTCTCGCGAAATCAAGTGGGGTTATACACTTCTGTATGGCCATATTAATGCACTTTGTAATATACATCGTGCATTAAATATGAGCCATACAGAAGTTATTCACTTACCTGCTCCGTTGCTAGCGTCCTCGTCTCCATGGTTCCGTCTAAATTCGCTGGCAGCTTGCTTTTTTAGACGCGCTTGCGCAGTCCGGTCTTCTCCTTTCAGCACGAGCCGCTTCAGTGTGCTCCCCGCTACAGCTCTTCTGCGCATGCGCAGACGAGCTGTCACTGCTCGGGAGCGCGCTGGAGCGGCCATTCTGTACCATCCTCTGTTAGAGGAAGGTGCAGAGCTGCCGAGCTGTCCGGAGAAGCCACCCAGCTGTCCCGCCGTCCTGGTAAGTGATGGGCCGGGGGGGCTGCCGCTGCGCCGGGGGCGGGCTGCGCCGGGGGGGGAGGGCTGCCGCTGCGATGGGGGGGCTGTCGCTGCGATGGGGGGGGGGCTGTCGCTGCGATAGGGGGGCTGCCGCTGTGTCGGGGGGGGGGCTGTCGCTGCGATGGGGGGGGCTGTCGCTGCGCCGGGGGAACTAGCGCTGGGCCGGGGGGGGGGGGCTGTCGCTGGGCCGGGGGGGCTGCCGCTGTGATGGGGGGGGGCTGCGCCGGTTACCTTCTGCCTGGCGGTGGGTGACTGGTCGGCCGTGTTCACTCCAGGGGTCCGGTCGGCGGCTGCGGGGCGTCTGGTTGCCATGGAGACACAGCTGGCAGCGTCTCGGGAGCGCGCACGTCGGGCTACAGCAAGCGATGCGAAAAGAGCTGGCGGCCATCTTGGGAAAAAGTTTTATAAGTTGCTGAAACGCTGGAACGGTAAGTAGAGACCAGCTAGGAAAGTCATTTACAGGGGTAATTAGTAATGTATGTTTAATTAGGGGGACTGGGCAAAAAAAAATTCACTGCTTCCTCGAGACATCTCCTTTAAGACTCCTAGTAATTCCTCTTAGTGACCTACATTCCCTCCACAGCTTTATGTCCTTTTATTCTTTTCTGTTCTCACATAAGTGAATCTGAAAGAAATTCTGCCTTTCTGTCAGGTGGCACCCAGCATTCACAGACCGTATGTCCTAGCAGAACACATGGAGCTCTTATCACATCCCCTTTGTTGCAGTGTCAACGAGTTCACCGCTAAACATAAACCACAAGTTAATGATGTTGGTTATTTTTATTGCTTGTTGTTAAAAGAAATATCTTAGTGGCAGCAACAGCAAGTAGGTATGATTTACAAGGCACGGCACCTTCAAAAAGACTGTGCCAGGCGACTGCCTGTTTATGGAGGCGGGCTGGTCGAAACAATCCCTGCCCCACCGCCTCCAATCACTTGAATGACTATCACTCCTATGTAAAGCACATGAGCGATAGTTGGGTGGTAGTCCAAAAGATGGCTGTTGGGCGCTTATACACCCAATAGTTGTCTTGTGTAAAGGTACCTTAAGGCTGCCTGCACAGGGGCGGATTTGCATTGCTGAATCTGGGGTGCTCCATCTCTGGATCCCGCAGAAAATATTGTCCATAGCATGCTATAGAAAAGTGGTTCTTTCTGCACATGAGTGGAAATCAATTGCGATTTCCACTTGCAGAGGAAAAATCACAGCATGCTTTATTTTTGAGCTGATTCTGCACAGACGGCTTCCATTGAAGTCAATGGAAGCCATCCAACCCGTGGCTCTTCTGTAAATAACATTGCGGAAAGGTCGTAGGTAGAGATGAGCGAGCACCAAAATGCTCGAGTGCTCGTTACTCGAGTCGAACTTTCAGTGATGCTCGAGAGTTCGTTTCGAGTAACGAACCCCATTGAAGTCAATGGGCGACTCGAGCATTTTTGTATATGACTGGTGCTCCGCTAAGGTTTTCATTTGTGAAAATCTTAGCAAATCACCAAAGTCATGTAAAAAACACAGAAATGGATAGGGTAGGCGAGGAGCAACATGCAGGGCTGCATTTCGGGCTCCGAGGTCTCACTATTAAGCCACAATAATGGCAAGAGTGAGGACCCCCCCCCCCGCGCGCGCGCGCGCTTTCAGCATAAAGATCATTCTCCTCTGCCACAGCTGTTACAGCTGTGGCAGAGCAGAACGATGTTAGCCCATTGAATTCAATGGAGCCGGCAATACAGCCGGCTCCATTGAAAGCAATGGGCTGCCGGCGAGCGCGGGATGAATTTTCGGGAAGGGCTTAAAAATATAAGCCCTTACCTGAAAATCATCCTAAAATGTGTAAAAAAAAAAAAAATTATGTCAGCATTAAGATCGTTCTCCTCTGCTACAGCTTTGGCAGAGAAGAACGATGTTAGCCCATTGAATTCAATGGAGCCGGCAATACAGCCGGCTCCGTTGAAAGCAATGGGCTGCCGGCCAGCGCGGGATGAATTTTCAGGAAGGGCTTAAAAATATAAGCCCTTACCTAAAAAAGAAAGAATTTAGTGTAAAAAAGAATAAAAATGCAGGCATTCCCTTCAATGGAGCCGCTGCTGCTGCCGGCGACTCCATTGAAGACAATGGTCCGCTGGCACACCTGAATTCTTTTTCAGGGAAGGGCTTTACATATAAGCCATTCCCTGGAAATGAATTAAAAGTGATTTAAAAAACAAAAAAAATAGATACTCACCTCCCTTCAGCTGCCGGGGCACAGCTGCGTCTTCTCCTGCTGTCCCCTGCACTGTGGTGGTGAACTGCTGTCATTCAGCTGAGAGCTGCGCTGAGCCAATCAGAGGCAGCACTCACTCACCCATTCATAAATTCATGAATGGGTGTGAGTGGGATCTGCCTCTGATTGGTCAGGCTGTGACCAATCAGAGGCAGCTCATTCAGCAGGCGGGGATTTTAAATCCCCGGCTGCTGAATACTACAGAGAGCAGTTCAGGAGAACTGCCAGCTGTCCGCAGCTGAACTCCGTCTGCCGGGACTAGGTGAGTACATATATTTTTTTTATTTTTACACATTTCTGGATGAATTGCAGGGAAGGGCTTATATATTTAAGCCCTTCCCGAAAATTCATTGTGCGATCGCCGACAGCCCATTGCTTTCAATGGAGCCGGCTGTATTGCCGGCTCCATTGAATTCAATAGGCTAACATCGTTCTGCCGGGACAAGGTGAGTATATTTTTTTTTTACTTTTTACACATTTTAGGATGATTTTCAGGTAAGGGCTTATATTTTTAAGCCCTTACCGAAAATTCATCCCGCACTAGCCGGCAGCCCATTGCTTTCAATGGAGCCGGCTGTATTGCCGGCTCTATTGAATTCAATGGTCAGTGCTCGTTTAATCGAGACGAGCACTGCATGGTGCTCGTCTTGAGTAACGAGCATCTCGAGCACCCTAATGCTCCAACGAGCATCAAGCTTGGACGAGTATGCTCGCTCATCTCTAGTCGTAGGTAATCTATACTGCATGGGAAAATTTGCACTGCGCATGACCGATGGCGAGCCGTCCAGACCATCCGCAATACAGAAAAAGATGATGACTGATAGGTACGCGGGTTGCCAGCCATGGTCAGGGCTGGATTCGGATGCTTAATCTGGCTCTGCCGTGTGCAGGCAGCCTTATATAGAACAATTAAGGTGCATTTAGATGGATCGATTATCATTCCAGAAATCGCTCAAGCAAATGAAATGGAACGGTAATAATTCAGTTTAAACATGAGCCGACCAGTGAGAATCATACGCTTCTCGTTCGTCTTTCAGTTTCATCCGGCATAAAATCATGGTCAGGCTCGTTGGCTTCTCGTTGCATTTAAACACTGATCATTTAGTGTTTCACATAGGAATGTAAAGCACTGGACGATAAGTGAACTAGAAGTTCATGATTTCCAACAAGGTTTTGCCTGTCTAAACAGGTTGGTCAAGCGTGAATCAGCTGGAGATGATGTCACCAGCTCATTTGCTTGTGAGGTTTTCGTTAGGTGTTAAAGGAGCATTAGTCCAAAAAACTAGACAATACTTAAGGGTTGAGTGCTTTACAACACTCTAGCTGATGCTTGACATTGTGCATACACATCATTTGCTCATGTTGGCCTTAAAGGGGTTTTCCCATCCTATAAAATGATGACACAGTATGATCCTAGGATATGCTATTACTTTATAACTGTGAGAGTCCGAACTTTGGGACTCCCACTGATCCTGACAATGAAAGGGACACAGCCTTAAAGGGGTTGTCTCGAGGAAGCAATGAAATTTTTTTTTCGCCCGGCCCCCCTTATTAAGCATACATTACTAATCACCCATGTAAATGACTTTTCTAGCCGGTTTCTACTTACAGTTCCAGCGTTTCAGCAACTTATAAAAAGTTTCCCCAAGATGGCCGCCGGCTCTTTTCCCAGCGTTTGCTGTAGCCCGACGTGCGCGCTCCCGAGACGCTACCAGCTGTGTCTCCCTGACAACCAGACACCCCGCAGCAGCCGACCGGACCCACCGCGGCCGCCGACCACGGCACACGCTCTTGGGCCACAGTCACCCACCGCCAGGCAGCAGGTAATCGGCGCTAGGCCCCGGCTCCCCCGCGCTAGGCCCCAGCTCCCCGCGCTAGGCCCCAGCTCCCCGCGCTAGGCCCCCGGCTCCCCCGCGCTAGCCCCCGGCTCCCCCGCGCTAGCCCCGGCTTCCCCGCACTAGCCCCCGGCTCCCCCGTGCTAGCCCCGGCTTCCCCGCACTAGGCCCCGGCTTCCCCGCGCTAGGCCCCGGGGCCCAGCAGTAGGCTCCGGCTCCCCCGCGCTAGCCCCGGCTCCCCCGCGCTAGGCCCCGGGGCCCAGCGCTAGGCCCCGGGGCCCAGCAGTAGGCTCCGGGGCCACAGCGGTAGGCCCCAGGGCCCAGCGGTAGGCTCTGGGGCCACAGCGGCAGTCCGTCACTCGTCACCCCCGTCAGTCCGTCACCCATCACATACCTGGGCGGCTGGGCGGCACGGCTGGGCGGCTCTGCTGGGCGGCTGGGTGGCTCTGCTGGGCGGCTGGGCGGCACGGCTGGGCTGCTGAAGTTTCTGCACCGTCCTCTAACAGAGGTTGGTAGCAGAATGGCCGCTCCAGCGTGCTCCCGAGAAGTTACAGCTCGTCTGCGCATGCGCAGAAGAGCTGTAGCGGCGAGCACACTGAAGCGGCTCATGCTCAGACCAGAAGACCGGACTGCGCAAGCGCGTCTAAAAAAGCAAGCCGCCAGCGAAATTAGACGGAACCATGGAGACGAGGACGCTAGCAACGGAGCAGGTAAGTGAATAACTTCTGTATGGCTCATATTTAATGCACGATGTATATTACAAAGTGCATTAATATGGCCATACAGAAGTGTATAACCCCACTTGATTTCGCAAGACAACCCCTTTAAGATTCCCTTGCACAGCAGTGTTTCCAGCCACATGGCTGTGCAGGCAGCTGCAACATTTAAAAGAACAGTCCAGGTAAAAAAGTTACGCGATCAGCAGGGTAGGAGTTAGCTATATAATTGGTGAGGATATGACTATTGGGACCCCACCGAGCATGCAAATGGGGTTCCTGAAAGTCCCCAAATGAATGGAGCGGTCGTAAAACATGGCCGCTGCTGCTCCATTTATTTCAATAGGACTGTCAGAGATAGCTGAGTTCTAGTCCTCAGCTATCTCTGGCAGCTACGTTGACATGACTGGAATGGTATTACACATGTATGACCACCACTTAGTTTTGGGTTGCTTGGGACCCCTTTCTTGTGATCACTGGGCATCCTAGTAGTCAAACAGCACGGATCATATGGTCATGCTCTCTCCTGTGTTTATCCACTAACATGTGGGTAGATTGTAAGTTCTTTTTATAGGACAATCTCTTTCAGTAATTGAGGCTAAGTGGAGTACCCTGCACAGCCATGCGACTGGGAATGCTGGTGTGCAAGAAAGACGTAGCATTGCATCCTTGTCATTCTCATGATTGGTGACTGTCCTAGAGATTGATATCCCACGATCATAAAGTCTTGGCATATCCTAGTGATATGCTATCACTTTATAATATAGGAAACTATTTTTAGATGGAGCATCACACACCAGGTGAAGAAAGTCACAATTTTTTGCAGAAATTGGTAAAGGCGTGTCTTCTTCTACACTGGTTAGGGTACAGATTCTCTTTGGGAAACCACCTGGAAGGTCTGAGGAGACTTTTGAAAGTCCATGTGATGCTCCTCTGGGTTGTAAATGGGAGATGTTAGAATGCCTCAGTAGCATCGCATATTACAAGGTAAATTTTCCTATATGCTGATGTCCAACCTTTCAACATGACTGGGAATATAAGCCAAAACCAGAAGGGAAAAGATAACCATGTACAGCCAGGCTGTTTTTTTTTTGCCTTTCATCAGTCTACAGTAGGTTTTTGCCTGGCTGGATGAGACATCTATAATGTAGGAGAGGAGCAATTTCTCCTACATTCAATGCACAAATGAACCACCTTCAATGCACAAATGACATCATCTTTCTTAAAATAGGAGTAGATAAAAGTCTGAGGGTGCCAAATCAGGAGAGAAGGGTGGATGCTGCACAGTTTCGGAGCCACACTCATGAATGGTAGCCACAGCATTGACGGCTTTGTGGCTGGTCGTGTTGCCCTAGTGGAAGAGGATGCCTTCTGACAACTTTCAATGTCATTTCTGCTTAATCTCCTCATGCAGGTGCCTCAACCAGTTGGCGTAGTATGGTCCGGTCACAGTTTGCCCCTTTGGAAGGTAGTCCACCATCACCATGCAACCAGATTTCCTAAAAAACATTGCCGCAACCTTCCCAGCTGAGGGCACATACTTGGCCTTCTTTGATGGAGGGAAGTGGGGTAATATTCCCCCACATCTGTTATGAACTGTTCCAAGAATGTGTCTGCATCAGCTCTAAACAGCTCAAGATTCTCCCCTGATGTGTTCCACCTCACAATCTTTTGGTCAACAGTCAAAAGTTTCGGACCATATCTCGCTGAAGCCTTCTTTGTCCCCAGGGTGTCAATGAGAAGGCAATCAACAGCTGTCTTAGACAAGCAGGCAGCCTCAGAAATCTTCTTCACAATAAATATTAGGTCATTCATGACTACTTTGTGGATTTTCCTTGCATTTTCTGGTGTAGCCACATCAATAACTCATTCAGGGTTGTGGTAATTTTTAATGCTGGTTCTGCCCCTCTTGAATTCCACCATGCAGTTTTTCACTGTCACATAGGAAGGGGCATGGTCTCCAAGATTTGCCACCATTTCAGTATGGATATCTTTTGGTGCTAAACTTTTCTTATGCATGTACTCAATTACAGCTCAGTGTCTACATTTTTCCATTTTTGAAATATATTAGACATTCCAGTCTTTAATTATTTGCGAACAACTTTCAGCAAAATACTCTATGTTCCTTCCTTAAATGGCTAAAAAACATATGAACAAAATTTCATGAGTGTATGTCAATTACAACATAGTCAAGCTAAGACCTTTTGGGACCTCGTAGAAGGTGTGAGGAGACTTAAAAGGCCATGCAGTGCTCACCACAAGGAGAAGCTGTTCCCCTCCTGATCCGTGTAATAGGCGTCTCATCTAGTCTGCCAGAAACCTACTGTACACTAATGAGGGCAAAAACAGTCTGTCTTTACATGATTAGCTGTTTCTTCTGAAAAAAGACTCTGGTTTCGGTTTATATTCCTAGTTATGTCACAAGGCCCGGTAAAAAGTTGGACATTCACTTATAAGAAAGCTACTTTCTTATAGGTGGCACTGCTGATGCATTGTACTGTAGGTTCAGGCCATGGAGGCAGTTGGGGTGATTCCCTAATCACCAGGGGTAGTATGGCCATGACAACTACTGGTGGAACCATGGTTGGAGCAGTGGGGGCTGCTATCATCTGTACAGTGATTGAGGAGTCATGGTAGCTTTATCTGCCATAGCTGGTAAAAGAGAAATTACTGTTTCGTCGCTGGGGTTCTGCCAGCTAAGCTGTATTAGAGGCTGGTGGCAAATGCCCTTAAATTGAGCCTACAACATAATGGGCTGTTTGGAGCTGGAAGGATAGTTAGTGTAGACAGAACTCATTGCTGCTGCCGAACATATCGTAATGAACAAACTTTATCAAAGGTGTAAACAAGTGCTACAATACTAACAGGGCTATATCCAGTGGTCTGAGGGCCATACTTGGCAGCTAGTTAAATATATTGTTATGGTATCCTACCCGATGATATGCCAGCCTGGGTTGCCCTAGAACTTACCCGAAACCCCTGTCCCTGCCTACTTGCCTCCACTTCTGGCTAACCACAGACGGGCAACTGGGCGGCGGTCCCTGCTCTCACTAGGGACCAAGAGGGGGGACTGGCGTACCAAGATGGAACAGGGTAGAATACCGACAGGAAGGGCAGATTAAGAAAACCAACAGAAAATACACACAGACCGAGGCAGATATGATAACCTGGTAGATAAAGCAAAAGCTGACACACAGGAGACTGACAGAGGCAGGATGCAAACACACTGACAGAAACCAATAACTGGCACTGAACAGACCTCACTGCCAGCCTTATAAACAGAAGCCTCCGCCCAGGGGCGGAGAGAGGAAGGGCGACTACCTCCCAGCAAAATCCCATATGGGCTTGTGCATAGAGCTGCACTCACTGGCACGCGCGCGCACGTCACAGCCTGGACCCACGAGCGCGCACTGCATCAACCAGCCACCCGCACCCCTGACAGCCGACGCATGGTAACATATATATTGTGGTAATTCAGTACACAGAATGGCTTTTTGGGGGCAGAAAATGGGCAGATTAGCTGGGACAGCTGTATGGATGTGGTTGGAGGAGTTAAAACCTCCGGCCACAATGCTGCCGAGGAGAAAAAGAACAGAAATAGCTCAGAAGGGGCTGTGAGGGCTGCAGACCCGAGGTCCAGTGCGGACCAAGTTGTGGGAATACCATGAGTTTGACAGGGAAGGATGCCTCCTAGACTGACACCCAGGTTTGATCCCATGTTCTGACATTGCTATGTCATATTGTGGCATTAGGCCACTATGATAGATAGGTTGTATGCCTATGTGAAGTTAGAAGCCAGCCAGGATTTCTATTATTTAATGCATGTGTGTACTGGGACAAAAACAACAGTGTAAAGTTTGTAACCTTTGTTACCTGTTATTGCAACCAAAATGAATGGTACTCCTGAGTTTTACCACCTATTCTGGTCTGGACGTGGGTTACTGAAGTGTGGCCACCCATCTGAGGGAAGGAAAAATGGCGTCCAGATGCCCTCAATAACCCCTAAATTGCCACTATAGGGGCAACTGTTAAGTTCTACATGGATTTTGCCAATGCAGGAACCGTATATTAGCAGGCCTCCAGTTAACTCTCTCTGGTAGCAAAAGCAGTGTCTCAGAAGGAGGACTAGGCCCCATACCCAGGTGCGCAGTCGTGCTGCTTAAGATGAAAAAAGAAAGAGAAGGCATGCAAATGCATTGTACCAGCTGTGTACTAGAAAAGAGACAGGTTTGCTGTGTGCGCCCACTCCGTTTTAGGCATTTAAGGCTGTTACTGCCTGTTGGGCGTTTAACATTGGTCACCTGTATGTTTCAGGCCGCAGGTGCAGAACTCGATGTTTCGAACTACTTCTCTTACCTCCCCCTCGGGTCCTGCAATCCCTTTTCACATATTAATTTATGCAATCCTACTAAAAAACAATTCCTGTAGCAATAACCCCTTGTTTTTCGGACCTTGACCATTTCTTTACCTTTATTTAGGACCAACATGTATATATAATGTCAGGCATCAGCTGGAGTGCTGTAAACCATTGGATGGCGGAACAAAGGAATTTTATTCTCTCCAGTGATGAATCAAGCTTCATCTGCCAGTCTGATGCATGAATCCGAGTTTGCAAATGCCAGGAGAACGCTTCCTTTCTCAATGTGCATTGCCAACTGTAGAATTTAGTAACGGCGGAATGATAGTCTGTGGCTGTTTTTCATGGTTTTGTTTCATAGTCTTCATATGATATGAGTTTATATGCACTTATTATCAAAAAGTCAAGCACCTTTTACGGAGTTGTCGGAATCAATGACTTTATTTCTGCAATGTTGATATAAGTTAGTGATTACAATATCATAGTAAAATGTATTTTAAAAAACTGAACACTTGAAGAGAGGCTGTAGTACCCTGTTGTACTGCCTGTAGCTTGGGTACAAGATGTGATACAGGGAGCATGGAGGCTCTAGTACCCTGTTGTACCGCCTCTAGCTTGGGTACAAGATGTGATACAGGCAAGCATGGTGGTTCTAGTACCCTGTTGTACTGCCTGTAGCCTGAATACAAAATGTGATACAGGCGGGCATGGAAGCTCCAGTACTCTCTTGTACCGCCTCTAGCTAGGATACAAGATGTGATACAGGCGGGAATGGAGGCTCTACTACCCTCTTGTACCACCTCTAGCTTGGAACAAGATATGATATGGATGGGCATGGAGGCTCTAGTACCCTGTTGTACCGTCTCTACCTTGGATACAAGATATGATTGGGGTGGGCATGGAGGCTTTAGTACCCTGTTGTATCACCTCTAGCTTGGATACAAGATGTGATATGGATGGGCATGGAGGCTCTAGTACTCTGTTGTACCGCCTCTAGCTTGAATACAAGATGTGATACAGACGGGCATGGAGGCTCCAGTCCCCTATTGTACCCTGTTGTACTGCCTCTACCTTGGATACAAGATATGATACAGGTGGGCATGGAGGCTTTAGTACCCTGTTGTACCGCCTCTACCTTGGATACAAGATGTGATACAGATGGGCATGGAGCCTCCAGTCCCCTATTGTACCACGTCTACCTTGGATACAAGATATGATATGGATGGGCATGGAGGATCTAGTACCCTGTTGTACCACCTCTGGCTTGGATGCAAGATGTGATATGGGTAGGCCTAGAGGTATATAGGTTCCATATGGTATCCTGTGGTATATTGCTCCACATTTGCTGTAACTGAGCCTTCAGATCATAGGCTGCTGAAAGTTTGCGTCCCAGGTGGTCCCATGCATGTTCTTTGGCAATAAATCTGGTAACTGGGCAGCCATGGAAGTGTGACAACATTGTGGGGGTATTCCTGCTGGAAAATGCCTCTTGTCGGTAAATGGTTCAGACTGACACAAGGGCATGTAACAACGGTGCTGCCTCTCTCTGGATGGTGGACAATGAAACAGTTGTACCAGCCCAAGCTTGACAGATGATCAGGCGATCCTCTCTACTGGTGGTCTGTCGGTGGCATTGTGAGCCCAACCTCATACATCCATTGGTCCAAAGACCTTCTGATAATCTGGTCAGAATCGCCCAGGTAGTGGGTAGTCTCTTTGGTTGCATAGTAGAGGCATACCTAGTGGTCAACAAGCTCTACACAAGTGGAAAAAGAGGTCACTACACACAAGGAGCCTCCGAGAGCCTTTTTACAGGCCAAGGGTGGAACCACTTTTAGGGCCTCAGGTGACAAGACCGTTCATCTAGTCACATCACAACTCTCATCATTTGCATATCTGCCTGAGATGTAACTGCATGCCGTGTTTTGCAGCAAAATGACAGACAACTCCTTCTAGGTACTTGATTTGTTTTGACAAAGAGTGTATTTTCCACTGCAACATATTCTTCCTGCAATAATAAACTGTGCAGGACTGAGTGCATGACCAAAGTCTGCTTTACTTAGTATTATACGATCTTCCATAAGGTTCTAGAAATTGTGCGGGGCAGAGTTCAGAGGTTTAACTGATTATGTGTTTTTAAAATGTAACTGGGGTCACTGAGGTTAGAGCAATAAAGCAGAATATATGAGCTCAGTAACCTGCATATACATAATACCCACAATGCACCATTTTTAATAACTTTGATGTATGCTGCATGCAATCCAAAAGAAATTCTCTTATCTATTCAGAATGGAATCTCTGTTTTGTGTGGAACAACGTTCCTTTCTAAATGTGGGTTTCTTTACAGAGACGAGAATATATTGAGTCTGACTTTGACAAAAGTGTATAATTAAACTTGAACTGGGTTGAACGTGTTGAGATAGGCAAATCTAGTTTTCCACTTACTGCTTTTAACAGTCTTGTTTTTTTCCAGTCTTTCTGTTTTCTAAGTTGTGTTTGTGCATATAAAATGTATATTTATTTCCTACAATTCAAGTAAATTAATGAACAGGATTATTTAATAATTATGTTAGGAACCGGCTCATAAAGCACTTAGTTTAATTTAAAAAGAAAACGGTTAACCCTTTCCAATCCAATTTGTATCCTGGTTTTCCAAGGGGGCTTACTCTTTTTCTGCTGTTATACAACGGCGCTATATGCTGGCTAAAGCCAGTACTGCATGAGGTGACACGTTGGATGGGCTCCGACAGCAGAGAGGCTGGCAATATGCAGTAAGAGAACCCCGACGGACGTCTTCCAACATCAGAGCAGTATAACCTTAAGGCCTCCTTCACACGGGCGACACCGCATCGCTGCAAGAAAATCGCAGCGACACCGCATCGCTGCACCGTTCGATATCGCTGCGATTTTCTTGCAGCAATACCACAATTTTGTAGCGCTACAAGGTAGCATGTGATGCTACAAAATCGCGCGACTTTGTAGCATCACATGCAAGGATTTTCGGGGGGCTTGAAGTATAAGCCCTACCCCATAAATAAGCTGTAAGTAAAGAAAAAAAAAAAGAAAGTATACATCACCTCTTCATCGCTGTCTGAGGTGCCGCCGCAGCTTCTCCTCAGGTCCCGGCACTGATCTTCTTCTTTATCTTCTGGCCAGAGATTGAAAAATACCTGGCTGTGATTGGCTGACACTTAGCCAATCACAGCCAGTGCTCGAAGAATGGCTGTGATTGGTTCAATCACTGCCATTCATCAAGCGCTTGCTGTGATTGGCTAAGTGTCAGCCAATCACAGCCAGCGCTTCCAGGAGGCGGGGATTTTTGAAACTCCAGCTAAAAGAGAAGAAGATGATCAGTGCGGGACCTGAGGAGAAGCTGCGGCCGGGCTGACAGCTCGTCTAAGGTGATGTATGTGAGTTTGTTTTTTTTCCCCGGCAGTTAGGGCTTAGATTATAGCTTTGACAGTAGCATTTGCTACTGTCAAAGTTGCATCGCATTGCATGCAAACCGCGTTTTCGTGCAATGCAACAGAGAGGAAGGCTCCATAGGGAAACATGGGCTACAAAACCTCACGTGTCGCGGGCATATCGCTGGACCTGCGAAGTTTGTGTGTCGTTTTGTAGCATGCCACAAAACATCTCATGTGTGAAGGAACATATAGGAAACCATGGGCTTTACATACATGTGATTTGTAGCATTGTAGCAATGCTACAAAATCACGCAACTTTGTCGCCCGTGTGAAGGAGGCCTTAATCATAATGTCTTTAGACGTCAGACAGGGTTAAAAGTGTTCTTCTCTTTGGATAAACCCTTTGTTAGCAGGTTTCCCATAGAAGCAGATCACAAGGTCTCTCAGCTCAGGGCCTCTAGCACTCCATTTCGATCTCTGGTAGAATCCAGCATCCAATGTTCAATTTCCCTACAGTGCCCCCACTGGAAAAAATAAGCATTACACAGTTGCCATTAAAAGCAATGGGCTGCCTGTGTAATGCAGGATAGGAGAGGTCCTGCAAAGCAAAAGATGCTCTGATGTGCCCCATACTCAATTATTAGTGAAGAATTTTGTTATAGATTAGTATTTGCTTTATAATGTGTGTGTGTGTGTGTATATATATATATATATATATATATATATATATATATTTATTTTTTTTTATCATAAGTATGCTGAAATGTAAAATATAATGTCGTTTATCAATGTTTTGTGGCCAGTGGTGGCGCTCACCTTTTTCATGTGTACCCCATGTTGCAATACTTGCTCCCAGTATCTCCTGTAGGGCACATACATGACTGACTCGCCTCTTAAAGGGTAAGTGCATGCACCTAGCTTTCCTATCCTATCCTATCCTATGTAGCCTTAGTAGTATCTGGATTATGGCTATTTGAAGGGGTATTCTGGGACTTTAACTACTGATGACGTAACCTCAATTGATCAAGATCAGTTCGCTGTAAGTGTAGTGGGCTGGGCATCATCATAGATGGCCAGGAAAGGAAGTGTAATAGCCAGCTTCACGCCCAATGAAATCAATGAAAGTGATACCTCCTATTAAAAAATAAAATAAAATAAAAAAACTTGTTCTTTATATAGCACCAACGTATTCCACAGCGCATTCGAGTAATTTATTTATTAAGAATCTGTGGCATTATATACATTTACAAAAGCATCAGCTAACTATACACCCCAAAGAATATGTCACAATCACTGCTAAAACAGTCATGAGTCTAATGTAAAAGCTAGTTTGTGCACAATGTTTCACCAATACTAGTCTTATAGAACTCTTAGGCCTCATGTCCTTGGGCACATGCAGGTTTCAAGTGCAGAAATCCATCCGTGCCCGCAGCCATGGACATCTTAGTCACCTGTCTGGACGGGTGTGGGTCTTCTCCATCCTGGCCAGATCTTCTTTATTCTGCATAGTGGATGCACAGTGTCAGCTGCGTATGTACAGCAGATCGGATGGCTTTAATTGACTTTAATGGAAGCTGTCCATGCGGGAATCCGCAGATAATGGAGCATGCTGCATTTTTTTTCCCAGCGCGTGCGATACACATGCTGGGAAAAAATGATATCCGCAGGTATTTAATTACCCGTTGATGCCCAAAGATTGTCTATGGGCAAATTGAACTGCAGATCGTCCGCGTAGGAGATCCACAGTTCAATTATGCCCGTAGACATGAGGCTTTAGCTCTTTAGTTTTACACATTACCAGTTTTATATCTACCAATATGCATTCCACCCCCTTGTTCAAGCACCATGTTCAAGTTCCTAGCTGATTCCTGGACTAGGAACCATCTTCTATAACTACTTCTGGCTTCATTAGTGGACCCGCTAACTTTTTTCTCTTTTAGACCCTATTTGAATAATTTCCTGTGAATATATGAAAAGCAAGAGAAAAAATATATATTAAAGGGAGTCTGTCAGCAATTCTGCCGATGTGAGACTGCTGACTGCACTAGTTAGTGGCCAGCTAGTGAAGTGTAAGTGTACCATTGTGTATGCTTTTAGGGTCTCCAGCAGTCAGAAAATTAAGTTTGATGCTATTGCAGCAAGTGTGCTGGTGAAGGTCTGGGCCACGAGAGGGAAGGCTTGGGAAGAACCCTATCCACTAGAGAGGACTGGGTCGGTGATATAGGCACTTTCCTATCCTCAAGAGATGCAGAGCTTTTGGTTTGTACTGGGGCTTATACCATTATGGGAGTCATAGTTGCGTTATCCACATGTTCTGATAGTGGCATGAGGAGATTCTCCGACCACTCTAAATTCGGTTTCATCTGGTACTGATACTTTTGGAAAAGTATCTGTGGCATAGCAGTATAGTGGAGACTGAGAAGAAAGATGAGAAAGGCCTTTTTGGTCAATTTACTTACTAAACTAATGTTCCTGGGAACTGGGTTGACAGTAACAGTCCAACCAGAGGCGTAACTTGAAGCTTCTGGGCCCCAATGCAAAACCTGTAACGGGACCCCCAACTATAATGCTTTATTCATAGTACTGGGCTTCTTATATGGAGAAGAGAGGCCTCATGGGCCCCCTAAGGCTCCTGGGCCCGGGTGCAACCACATCCCCTGCACCCTCTATAGTTACGTCCCTGAGTCCAACTCCTTGAACAGATTCTGTAATCCGGAAGTAATAAAAGTCCATTTCATGGAGCAGAAGGAATATAACTTCACCCGGGGGCCGGGTATGCTAAAAGACCTACCATATCAGGGTTGCGCCAGCAGCCAAATTTTCTTTAGGTACAGCAGGAGGAGCTTGCAGAGACAGCAGACTCTCATGTTATTCCAAAGTGCAATCGTACCTATAGGGCTCAGAATGTCCTTGGCTTGCTGTCTGTCCGTAGGACATAGCTACTTTTTGGCTTCACTTGGTCCTATGCAGAGATACCCTACGTATCCTACTCACAGTTCCGTTTACTCCTATGCTCTACTACTTCCGGACTTTGGAAATTATGGAGTCCCGCCAGAACTAGCCACTCCCTGAGTCCTCTTTGCTGCCCAAAAGGGGTTTTCTCACAACTTAAAATTGCCTCACAAGCACTCTGTCCTTCCTGGTTGCTGCTGACCAGGACCAGTGACTGCTGTCGGCAATCACTGACTATAGAAGGCCACCAGGAAAGACAGAGTGTTTGTGAGGCAATTTAAAGTTGTGGGAAAACTCTTTTAAAGAAACATTCCTAACAAAACTAAGCAAGCGAGTACACCCCCGCCCCCCTACACTGGACTTTTTGCTCAAGTGCTCTCTTGTGTCTAATGAGCTCCTCTACAGCTCTGATTGATACCTGGAGTGTCCAACCAGGAGACCACTACAGCTACTAATCAGAGCCGTGAAGCAGATCATTGGACAGAGAGGAGGGTATTTGAGTTGGGGAACGTGCTGCGCTGCAGCCAACTTCACTTCCCAACTGCTTGGGACCCTAAAAGCATGGATATAGACACATTTACACCCCTCTCTCCTGCCCCTAACTAGCACAGTCAGCAGTTTTGCATTCACAAAACTGCTGACCGACTCCATTTAAAAACACATCTTTAATAATAAATTGTGCCATATATTGTACATATAGTGCCCTAATATTTTTCTGCCATACGGGCCGCATGTGATAGTACCATGTGGTTCTCAAAACAATAACCATCTCTACCAAAATAATTTTGCCATTCAGTGCGTAAATAGCAGGGCAATAGAGTGCCAAGATAAGGGGACCCAGATAAAGAATACCACCTTATACAATAGCATCTAATAGATGCAGAATGTAAAGAGATATGAAGTTTGGGTATTTGCCTCATGCAGCATTTGATCTCCGTCTTAAACATGGAGTATATATTAAGCGACAACATAACATACTGCATGCGCTATACTATAAGTAGACTTATAAGTAGATCTTTTTATCTGACTTTTCCATGTAGACACCTCTCTGTTCCCAGGCTGATACGCACAGCTCTTACGGCCTCTTGGGCAATTGTATATATTGTTTTGTTTTTTTGCATTGCACAAGATTTCGTGATGTAACAGCATAAAGTTTACTTGCTACTTATTGAGCAAGCATCACATTTTTATCTTTCGGTAATTCCGTGTAACCTTGTAGGTCTGAACAAAAGTATTTAGCCTTGGATTGTATTACAAAATGCTATCAAAAGGTCAAAAAATAGACCTGCCATGTGTTTAGCAATCCTTCAAGGTTTAATGTGCCATGCTGTCCTGCGATTCCATGAAATGTTATGACTGCTGGCTGTGTACGGTTGGTGATATGGGGCACATAACGTTGCCAACAGATCGACATATGAATTTTATCAAATGAGATAAAATGTACTTTTCTTAGTTGAGTTTCCTTAAAATTTTGCAATATGAAATACTGTGCAGAGCAATGCTTCTCATGACTTGGGCTCCAACGAGTTCTATGAGAAACTAGATAAAATGTACAGGTATTGACCAAGAAGTGACTCATTCTCTGGCTTTTACAAAGCTTCTGAGACCACACATGACGTTATCTCTTTCTGCTGCAAACCCTACACCGGTGTGAGCTACAACTATTCCAATACATCCCACATATCATAAGAACAATGTCAGAAGCAGGGACGTAACTAAAGGCTCAGCAGCCCTGATGCAAAACGTGAGCTGCCCCCCCCCCCCTCCCTCTATCTGTATCTGTACCCGTACCCATACCTAAACCATGCTGCACAGAGACATAACTTGAAGCTTCTGGGGCCCAATGCAAAACCTGTAACAGGGCCCCCAACTATAATGCTTTATTCATAGTACTGGGCTCCCTATATGGAGAAGAGAGGTCTTATGGGCCCCCTAGGGCTCCTGGGCCCTGGTGCAACCTCATCCCCTGCATCCCCTATAGTTACGCCCCTGGTCAGAAGATAACATTTGTGGGGTTGTGTGAACCTGGGCCTTGCCAAAATGAGAGGCCATGCTCAGTGGACCAGCAATATCCTAATGTGAGATATCTCGTCTTGGAAGCATTGCACAATGTCCTAAAAAGGACCCAAGTGAGTAGCAAAGACAAAAAAGGAGCGTGGAGCAAGACCCAGTGAGATTGGTGAAATAAATCTGGAGTAAAAAATGTTTTGAATGATGAAGGTGCGGCCAACCAAATAAGAGCTCCACCAAGGTGGGTGTGAGTATAGCGAAAGAGAATGTGGTAAAATACTGGTGGTGAAGGCGTAATGCTCTGAGCTAGTTGAAAGCTAAAGGTCCAAGATGCTATAGTAAAAGTGCAACATAAAGATCCAGCAAGTGAATATGTGTTTCGGGGTCAAGCCCCTTTGTCAGTTTGGCTCGATTAAACACAACAGGATGCCTGGGGGGTGACACAATTCCAAAGGTTTTTGGATGTGCCAGAAGTCCTGTATGTGACAAGGAGACAGGGAGGAAAGAGGTGCTTCAGAGGACCCATGAAGTCTTCATTTCACCCGGGGTAGCCACTTGGCCAGAGAATCAGAAGAAACTGAATTTGGGTTGTACTTTGCTAAAAATTCGGTTCAGCAGGAACCGAAACCTTAGGCAGTTTCTTTTTGACAAACCGGAAGTAGGGATGGTGGTTGTTTTTCAATGGATGTAACTCAATGGTTAGCAATGTTGCCTTGCATGCTGGGGTCCTAGGTTCAAATCTCATCAAGGATAACATCTGTATGGACTTTGAAAAACTCCATGCACATGTTCTCCTCAGTCATATTTGAACCTGACTAAGGACACAGCCTTTGAAAGCGCACTTATTTTAGGGGTTTTTATACTTCCACTTCAGTTCAATTAATTCAGATTGAACCAAACTTTTTGACAACATTCGCAGAATCAAAAGACCTTTTTAATAGTTTTCTGATCTCTATGCTTGGCTTAACATCCTCGGCCCTGCTGACTGCAATGATGTCCTTGCTTTGTTCCCCCATACAGGCTCTTCTTAGATTAACTCTTTGCTCTGTGGATGTGTAACAGGTGGATGGTATATATGGCGCAGCAGCTGACAGACGGAGGTGGAGGCAGTTTGTTGCAGTAAGAATAGAGATGAGCGAACGTACTCGTCCGAGTTTGATACTCGTTCGAGTATTAGCGTGTTCGAGATGCTCGTTACTCGAGACGAGTACCACGCGATGTTCAAGTTACTTTCACTTTCATCTCTGAGACGTTAGCGCGCTTTTCTGGCCAATAGAAAGACAGGGAAGGCATTACAACTTCCCCCTGCGACATTCAAGCCCTATACCACCCCCCTGCAGTGAGTGGCTGGCGAGATCAGGTGTCACCCGAGTATTTAAATCGGCCCCTCCCGCGGCTCGCCACAGATGCATTCTCACATAGTTCAGGGAAAGTGCTGTCTTGCCGGAGTTGCTATAGGGAGAGTGTTAGGAGTTAGTTTAGGCTTCAAGAACCCCAACGGTCCTTCTTAGGGCCACATCTAACCGTGTGCAGTAGTGTGGAGGCTGCTTTTTGCAGTGTTGCACATTTTTTTTTTTTTGTATATCGGCCGTGCAGAGCATTGCGTCCTGCAGTAATTTTACATTGTCCAGGGCCAGTAGTGGTGAGGCAGGGACAGAAGACATATTTAGTGTATATAGGCAGTGGGCCTTTCCAAAAACATTTGGGAAAAAAAATCTATTTGGGCTGCCTGTGACCGTCCTCAGTGTACTGGGTCTCTGCTGGGGGTAGTTGTCCTAATTCATACGCAGCAAGCTAAGTGTTACAGCAGGCTTGCGCAAAATTCTTTCCTGGCTCTGTGTTGCCTGTTACATCATCGCTGTATTCCTGTCCACAGTGAAACAGTCTGCAGTAATTTTACATTGTCCAGGGCCAGTAGTGGTGAGGCAGGGACAGAAGACATATTTAGTGTATATAGGCAGTGGGCCTTTCCAAAAACATTTGGGAAAAAAAATCTATTTGGGCTGCCTGTGACCGTCCTCAGTGTACTGGGTCTCTGCTGGGGGTACTTGTCCTAATTCATACGCAGCCAGCTAAGTATTACAGCAGGCTTGCGCAAAATTCTTTCCTGGCTCTGCTGTGCGTTCCATAAGCAAAGTCCACCTCCAACCACAGGCCAATAAGCGGCACATTTAATTACAGCGTTCTGTTTCTGCACTACTGGTAATACACCATGCTGAGGGGTAGGGGTAGGCCTAGAGGACGTGGACGCGGCCGAGGACGCGGAGGCCCAAGTCCGGGTGTGGGCACAGGCCAAGCTCCTGATCCAGGTGTATCGCAGCCGACTGCTGCGGGATTAGGAGAGAGGCACGTTTCTGGCGTCCCCACATTCATCTCACAATTAATGGGTCCACGCGGTAGACCTTTATTAGAAAATGAGCAGTGTGAGTAGGTCCTGTCGTGGATGGCAGAAAGTGCATCCAGCAATCTATCGACCACCCAGACTTCTGCGCCGTCCACTGCTGCAACTCTGAATCCTCTGGCTGCTGCTCCTCCTTCCTCCCAGCCTCCTCACATCATTACAATGACACATTCTGAGGAGCAGGCAAACTCCCAGGAACTGTTCTCGGGCCCCTGCCCAGAATAGACAGCAATGGTTCCGAATCCTCTCCCACTGGAGGAGTTTGTCGTGACTGATGCCCAACCTTTGGAAAGTTCCCGGGGTCCGGGGGATGAGGCTGGGGACTTCCGGCAACTGTCTCAAGAGCTTTCAGTGGGTGAGGAGGACGATGACGATGAGACACAGTTGTCTATCAGTGAGGTAGTAGTAAGGGCAGTAAGTCCGAGGGAGGAGCGCACAGAGGATTCGGAGGAAGAGCAGCAGGACGATGAGGTGACTGACCCCACCTGGTTTGCTACGCCTACTGAGGACAGGTCTTCAGAGGGGGAGGCAAGGGCAGCAGCAGGGCAGGTTGGAAGAGGCAGTGCGGTGGCCAGGGGTAGAGGCAGGGCCAGACCGAATAATCCACCAACTGATTCCCAAAGCGCCCCCTCGCGGCCTGCCACCCTGCAGAGGCCGAGGTGCTCAAAGGTCTGGCAGTTTTTCACTGAGAGTGCAGATGACCGACAAACAGTGGTGTGCAACCTGTGTCGCGCCAAGATCAGCCGGGGAGCCACCACCACCAGCCTCACCACCACCAGCATGCGCAGACATATGATGGCCAAGCACCCCACAAGGTGGGACGAAGGCCGTTCACCGCCTCCGGTTTGCACCGCTGCCTCTCCTCCTGTGCCCCAACCTGCCACTGAAATCCAACCCCCCTCTGAGGACACAGGCACGAGTGCCTACCGGCCTGCACCCACACCCTCAACTCCGCTGACCTCGGCCCCATCCACCAATGTCTCTCAGTGCACCGTCCAGCCGTCGCTAGCGCAAGTGTTTGAGCGCAAGTACGCCGCCACGCACCCGCACGCTCAAGCGTTAAACGTGCACATAGCCAAATTTATCAGCCTGGAGATGCTGCCGTATAGGGTTGTGGAAACGGAGGCTTTCAAAGGTATGATGGCGGCGGCGGCCCCGCGCTACTCACTTCCCAGTCGCCACTACTTTTCCCGATGTGCCGTCCCAGCCCTGCACGACCACGTCTCCCGCAACATTGTACGCGCCCTCACCAACGCGGTTACTGCCAAGGTCCACTTAACAATGGACACGTGGACAAGCACAGGCGGGCAGGGCCACTATATCTCCCTGACGGCACATTGGGTGAATTTAGTGGAGGATGGGACAGAGTCAGAGCCTGGGACCGCTCACGTCCTACCCACCCCCAGAATTGCGGGCCCCAGCTCGGTGGTGGTATCTGCGGCGGTGTATGCTTCCTCCACTAAACCACCCTCCTCCTCCTCCGCAACCTCTGTCTCGCAATCAAGATGTGTCAGCAGCAGCACGCTGGCAGCAGTCGGTGTCGCGCGGCGTGGCAGCACAGCGGTGGGCAAGCGTCAGCAGGCCGTGCTGAAACTACTCAGCTTAGGAGATAAGAGGCACACGGCCCACGAACTGCTGCAGGGTCTGACAGAGCAGACCAACCGCTGGCTTGCGCCGCTGAGCCTTTGCGCACATTTCCGCAAGTCCCACACGGACGCTGCCACCCTGCGCACCCTGCAACATCGGTTTAATCTGCCAGTGCACCGACTGCTGTGCGACGTGCCCACACGGTGGAACTCTACGCTCCACATGTTGGCCAGGCTCTATGAGCAGCGTAGAGCTATAGTGGAATACCAACTCCAACATGGGCGGCGCAGTGGGAGTCAGCCTCCTTAATTCTTTACAGAAGAGTGGGCCTGGTTGGCAGACATCTGCCAGGTCCTTGGAAACTTTGAGGAGTCTACCCACATGGTGAACGGGGATGTTGCAATCATTAGCATCACCATTCCTCTGCTATGCCTCTTGAGAAGTTCCCTGCAAAGCATAAAGGCAGACGCTTTGCGCTCGGAAACAGTGTCGGGGGGAAGACAGTATGTCGCTGGATAGTCAGAGCACCCTCCTGTCTATATCTCAGCGCGTTGAGGAGGAGGAGGAGGAGCATGAGGAGGATGAGGAGGAGGGGGAAGAGACAGCTTGGCCCACTGCTGACGGTACCCATGCTGCTTGCCTGTCATCATTTCAGCGTGTATGGCCTGAGGAGGAGGAGGAGGAGGAGGAGGATCTACCTATTACATAGGGATAGGATCTACCTTTAAAGGGGTTGTCCCGCGGCAGCAAGTGGGTCTATACACTTCTGTATGGCCATATTAATGCACTTTGTAATGTACATTGTGCATTAATTATGAGCCATACAGAAGTTATAAGAAGTTTTTCACTTACCTGCTCCGTTGCTGGCGTCCTCGTTCCCATGGAGCCGACTAATTTTCGCCGTCTAATGGCCAAATTAGCTGCACTTGCGCAATCCCAGTCTTCTTCTTTTTTCAATGGGGCTGCTCGTGCTGGATGCCGGCTCCGTGTAGCTCCGCCCCGTCACGTGCCGATTCCAGCCAATCAGGAGGCTGGAATCGGCAATGGACCGCACAGAAGCCCTGCGGTCCACCGAGTGAGAAGATCCCCGCGGCCATCTTCATCAGGTAAGTAAGAAGTCACCGGAGCGCGGGGATTCAGGTAAGCACTCTCCGGTGATCTTTTTTAACCCCTGCATCGGGGTTGTCTCGCGCCGAATGGGGGGGGGGGGGGGGGGGTTGAAAAAAAAAAGAAAAACCCGTTTCGGCGCGGGACAACCCCTTTAACTTTCACTAAATAATGCAATCCAGTAGACATCCCCAGGGGATTGAGCCGCATAGCGATCACATACTGATGACCTATCATCATAGAGGGGGGTGGGCAAAAATATGGAAACATTATATGAAATGCATGCCTTAAGTTACATATGATTATATATCATGTTTCACAATGCTACCAGTAAATTTTAACTGTATTAAAAGGGCAGCTCAATGCTAATGATTAAAATCCCATGCGGGATCCAAACGAGTGAAGTTAGTAGGCCCCCGATATTTATTTTACTAAAGACCCCTTTAAGCATCAAAGGTAGAGAGATATTCTCCATTTCTAGACACAGGTATGGAATATAAAAAATGTGCCCTATTTTCTGTATGACATCTTGTGCTCTGTTTTACCTCTGAAAAGCCATTAAGGGCCATTAAAAATGAAATTAGTATGTAGATATATTAAGCAGTAGTCTATTACAAAGCCACTGCAGTCAGGAGAGGCCATTAAGGATAAATCCATAATATATGCATGTACTGGACATCTGCTGCAATTATTATGTAACATTTCAATGTTAGAGCGGATACCATCAAAGACAACGCATGAAGCGTAGCAACAAATCCATGTTCATGATGAAGCGTTAACCTCTGTAGTACATCAGGCATGTCAGCTCCGGTGGACAGTAGGAAAAGCCACTTGTCAATATGATTTATGTCTTATGGCAAATGATGCAGAAGGCATATTCCTGTTTAATTGTGTTCTGGCGCTTTGACAAATTTTAGTGTATAAATAGGTCTTTAGTAGAGATGAGCGAGCACCAAAATGCTCGGGTGCTCGTTACTCGGGACGAAATTATCGCGATGCTCGAGGGTTCGTTTCGAATAACGAAGCCCATTGAAGTCAATGGGCGACTCGAGCATTTTTGTATATCGCCGATGCTCGCTAAGGTTTCCATTTGTGAAAATCTGGGCAATTCAAGAAAGTGATGGGAACGACACAGCAACGGATAGGGCAGGCGAGGGGCTACATGTTGGGCTGCATCTCAAGTTCACAGGTCCCACTATTAAGCCACAATAGCGGCAAGAGTGCCCCCCCCCCCAACAACTTTTACTTCTGAAAAGCCCTCATTAGCAATGCATACCTTAGCTAAGCACCACACTACCTCCAACAAAGCACAATCACTGCCTGCATGACACTCCGCTGCCACTTCTCCTGGGTTACATGCTGCCCAACCCCCCCCCCCCCGCACGACGCAGTGTCCACAGCGCACACCAAATTGTCCCTGCGCAGCCTTCAGCTGCACTCATGCCACGCCACCCTCATGTCTATTTATAAGTGCGTCTGCCATGAGGAGGAACAGCAGGCACACACTGCAGAGGGTTGGCATGGCTAGGCAGCGACCCTCTTTAAAAGGGGCGGGGCGATAACCCACAATGTTGTACAGAAGCAATGAGAAATAGAATCCTGTGCCACCGCCATCAGGAGCTGCACACGTGGGCATAGCAATGGGGAACCTATGTCCACACACTATTCATTCTGTCAAGGTGTCTACATGCCCCAGTCAGACCGCGTTTTTTTATAAATAGTCACAGGCAGGTACAACTCCGCAATGGGAATTCCGTGTGCACCCACAGCATGGGTGGCTCCCTGGAACCCACCGGCTGTACATAAATGTATCCCATTGCAGTGCCCTGGACAGCAGAGCTAACGTCAGATTAAATGCAGGTGGACTTCGGCCCACACTGCATGCCCCAACCTGACCGGGCTTTTTAATTCATAGACACAGGCAGGTACAACTCCCTATTGTGAAGTCCCTGTGGACCGACAGCATGGGTGGGTGCCAGGAAGCCACCGGCAGCACATAAATATATCCCATAGCATTGCCCATCACAGCTGAGGTAATGTCATGTTAAATGCAGGTGGGCTTCGGCCCACACTGCATGCCCCAGTCAGACTGGGTTTCTTTAGAAGTGGACACATGTAGTTACAACTCCGTGTGGACCGACAGCATGGGTGGCTCCCTGGAACCCACCGGCGGTACATAAATATATCCCATTGCAGTGCCCAGCACAGCTGAGGTAACGTCAGCTGTAATGCAGGTGGGCAAAAAATTAATTGGATTACACTGTAGGCGAGGGCCCCAAAAAATTGGTGAATTGGTTAATGTGGCTTAATTGGTAACTAGGCCTGGAGGCAGCCCAGTTAAAATAAAAATTGGTTCAGGTGCAAGTTTCAACGCTTTAATGAGCATTGAAACGTATAAAAATTGTTTACAAAAATTATATGACTGAGCCTTGTGGGCCTAAGAAAAATTGCCCGTTCGGCGTGATTACGTCAGGTTTCAGGAGGAGGAGCAGGAGGAGGAGGAGGAATATTATACACAGATTAATGAAGCTAAAAGGTCCACGTTTTTGATGGTGATAGAGAACAATGCTTCCATCCGCGGGTGCAGCCTACGTATTGCTTAGGTATAGCTGCTGTCCGCTGATGAAGAAGAGAAGTCTGGGGAAATCCAGGCTTTGTTCATCTTGATGAGTGTAAGCCTGTCGGCACTGTCGGTTGACAGGCGGGTACGCTTATCCGTGATGATTCCCCCAGCCGCACTAAACAGCGTCTCTGACAAGACGCTAGCCGCAGGACAAGCAAGCACCTCCAGGGCATACAGCGCGAGTTCAGGCCACGTGTCCAGCTTTGACACCCAGTAGTTGTAGGGGGCAGAGGCGTCACGGAGGACGGTCGTGCGATCGGCTACGTACTCCCTCACCATCCTTTTATAGTGCTCCCGCCAACTCAGCCTTGACTGGGGAGCGGTGACACAGTCTTGCTGGAGAGTCATAAAGCTGGCAAAGGCCTTCGAGAATGTTCCCCTACCTGCGCTGTACATGCTGCCTGATCTCTGCGCCTCCCCTGCTACATGGCCCTCGGTACTGCGCCTTCTGCCACTAGCGCTGTCGGATGGGAAGTTTACCATCAGTTTGTCCACCAGCGCCCTGTGGTATAGCATCATTCTTGAACCCCTTTCCTCTTCGGGAATGAGAGTGGAAAGGTTCTCCTTATACCGTGGGTCGAGCAGTGTGTACACCCAGTAATCCGTAGTGGCCAGAATGCGTGTAACGCGAGGGTCACGAGAAAGGCATCCTAACATGAAGTCAGCCATGTGTGCCAGGGTACCTGTACGCAACACATGGCTGTCCTCACTAGGAAGATCACTTTCAGGATCCTCCTCCTCCTCCTCGTCTTCCTCCTCCGGCCATACACGCTGAAAGGATGACAGGCAAGCAGCATGTGTACCCTCAGCAGTGGGCCAAGCTGTCTCTTCCCCCTCCTCCTCATGCTACTCCCCCTCCTCCTCCTCCTCAACACGCTGAGATATAGACATGACGGTGCTCTGACTATCCAGCGCCATACTGTCTTCCCACGCCTCCGTTTCCGGAGGCAAAGCGTCTGCCTTTATGCTTTGCAGGGAACTTCTCAAGAGGCATAGCAGAGGAATGGTGATGCTAATGATTGCAGCACCCCCGCTCACCATCTGGGTAGACTCCTCAAAGTTTCCAAGGACCTGGCAGATGTCTGCCAACCAGGCCCACTCTTCTGTAAAGAATTGAGGAGGCTGACTCCCACTACGCCGCCCATGTTGGAGTTGGTATTCCACTATAGCTCTACGCTGCTCATAGAGCCTGGCCAACATGTGGAGCGTAGAGTTCCACCGTGTGGGCACGTCGCACAGCAGTCGGTGCACTGGCAGATTAAACCGATGTTGCAGGGTCCGCAGGGTGGCAGCGTCCATCTTGGAGTTGCGGAAATGTGCGCTGACCCGGCGCACCTTTCCGAGCAGGTATGACAAGTGTGGGTAGCTTTTCAGAAAGCGCTGAACCACCAAATTAAAGACATGGGCCAGGCATGGCTCGTGCGTGAGGCAGCCGAGCTGCAGAGCCGCCACCAGGTTACGGCCGTTGTCACACACGACCATGCCCGGTTGGAGGCTCAGCGGCGCAAGCCAGCGGTCGGTCTGCTCTGTCAGACCCTGCAGCAGTTCGTGGGCCGTGTGCCTCTTCTCTCCTAAGCTGAGTAGTTTCAACACGGCCTGCTGACGCTTGCCCACCGCTGTGCTGCCACGCCGCGCGACACTGACTGCTAGCGACGTGCTGCTGCTGCTGACACATCTTGATTGCGAGACAGAAGTTGCGTTGGAGGAGGAGGAGGAGGAGGGTGGTTTAGTGGAGGAAGCATACACCGCCGCAGATACCAGCACCGAGCTGGGGCCCGCAATTCTGGGGGTGGGTAGGACGTGAGCGGTCCCAGGCTCTGACTCTATCCCAGCCTCCACTAAATTCACCCAATGTGCCGTCAGGGAGATATAGTGGCCCTGCCCGCCTGTGCTTGTCCACGTGTCCGTTGTTAAGTGGACCTTGGCAGTAACCGCGTTGGTGAGGACGCGTACAATGTTGCGGGAGACGTGGTCGTGCAGGGCTGGACGGCACATCGGGAAAAGTAGTGGCAACTGGGAACCGAGTAGCGCGGGGCCGCCACCGCCATCATGCTTTTGAAAGCCTCCGTTTCCACAAGCCTATACGGCAGCATCTCCAGGCTAATCAATTTGGCAATGTGCACGTTTAACGCTTGAGCGTGCGGGCGCGTGGCGGCGTACTTGCGCTTGCGCTCAAACAGTGGCGCTAGCGACGTCTGGACGCTGCGCTGAGAGACATTGCTGAATGGGGCCGAGGACAGCGGAGGTGAGGGTGTGGGTGCAGGCCAGGAGGCGGTAGTGCCTGTGTCCTCAGAGGGGGGTTGGATCTCAGTGGCAGGTTGGGGCACAGGGGGAGAGGCAGTGGTGCAAACCGGAGGCGGTGAACGGCCTTCGTCCCACCTTGTGGGGTGCTTGGCCATCATATGCCTGCGCATGCTGGTGGTGATGGCTCCCCAGCTGATCTTGGCGCGACAAAGGTTGCACACCACTGTTCGTCAGTCGTCAGGCGTCTCTGTGAAAAACTGCCACACCGTAGAGCACCTTGACCTCTGCAGGGTGGCATGGCGCGAGGGGGCGCTTTGGGAAACAGTTGGTGGATTATTCGGTCTGGCCCTGCCTCTACCCCTGGCCACCGCACTGCCTCGGCCTGTGCCCACACCCTGACTTGGGCCTCCGCGTCCTCGCCCGCGTCCACGTCCTATAGGCCTACCCCTACCCCTCAGCATGGTGTATTACCAGTAGTGCAGAAACAGAACGCTGTAATTAAATGTGCCGCTTATTGGCCTGTGGTTGGAGGCTCAGTTCTCTTACCGAACGCACAGCAGAGCCAAGAAATAATTTTGCGCAAGCCTGCTGTAACACTTAGCTGGCTGCGTATGAATTAGGAGGACAACTACACCCAGCAGAGACCCAGAACACTGAGGACAGTCACAGGCAGCCCAAATAGATTTTTTTTCCCAAATGTTTTTGGAAAGGCCCACTACCTATATTCAATAAATATATGTCTTCTGTCCCTGCCTCACCACCACTACTGGCCCTGGAGTATGTATAATTACTGCAGGGTGCAATGCTCTGCACGGCCGATATACAAAAAAAAAAAAAAGTGCAACACTGCAAAAAGCAGCCTCCACACTACTGCACACGGTTAGATGTGGCCCTAAGATGGACCGTTGGGGTTCTTGAAGCCTAAAATACTCCTAACACTCTCCCTATAGCAGCTCCGGCACCAACAGCATTTTCCCTCCTCTATGTCAGAATGCATCTATGGCGAGCCGCGGGAGGGGCCGATTTTTATACTCAGGTGACACCTGATCTCGCCAGCCACTCACTGCAGGGGGGTGGTATAGGGCTTGAACGTCGCAGGGGGAAGTTGTAATGCCTTCCCTTTCTTTCTATTGGCCAGAAAAGCGCGCTAACGTCTCAGAGATGAAAGTGAAAGTAACTCGAACATCGCGTGGTACTCGTCACGAGTAACGAGCATCTCGAACACGCTAATACTCGAACGAGTATCAAGCTCGGACGAGTACGTTCGCTCATCTCTAGTCTTTAGTTTTATGGATTATTTTAGGCAAAATTTGGGGCATAAAGTTACCCTTATCTGTTGTTTCCAATGGCAAGAGATACAAGCGAGGTCACTAGAAGATCCAACCAGATCGCGTAGGAATTTGTTACGGTTTTTAAGCTGTATGTACTATGTGCTCCCTTGCTCATTATATACACTATGCCAGATGTTCTACACTGATTGGCCAATTACAGCCCCAGCCCTTTTGTGATTGGAGCTTCCTTGTAAGGAAATTATACCCTGCAGCATAAAATCAAGTGACAAATGTTCTGGGGATCAGTTTCAGCGTGAATCCACATTTGGTGGGAAAATCAAGTGATCTGAGTGACTCCCAACAAGGTTTAGTCATCGGTGTTAGACTAGCCGGTCCCAGGTTAACATATACAGCCAACCGCGTAGGGTTTTCTCATACAGCGGTGTGGAGATTATATGGAGAATGGCGTGATCGCGAAAAGACATCCAGGGAAAGGGGACACTGTGGACATAAAGAACTTGTTGATGAAAGGAGTCAGAGGTGGATGTCAAAAATCGTTTGGAAAAACAGGTGGAGCATAGTCAAGAAATTGTAGCCAAATACAACCATGGTGCTCCAAGTTACGTGTCCACATAAATCGTTCCTTAGCATGGACTGGCTATAACAGCTAAAGATCTGCTTGAGGGCTCCTGCATATATACACTCGTGAAAGCATGGCATGATGCGCTAGCCTGGGTACTGTACTATTTTGCGCTGCCGGGCCCGTTCTGAACCGACTGAGCAGCCTAATTAGTCCCTGGTGTTATCAATTAACACTACGAAATCGTGCAGTTACGAGTGTGATTTAATGCGGACGGACCGCACATTTGCGCACCCCTATAGATGCCTATGGTGCTTTGGGCACAAAATAGAGCATACTGCATATTTTTTTTTCCCCAATGGAAATGTGTGCACAAAAACGCTGAATGTGAAGGAATCAATGGGTTACATTGTAAGCGATTTGCGTAAGTGAAAACGTGTGCAAAATCGCCCATGTGCAGGAGCCCTGAGTGTAATTGTTGACTAAGAGAAACAGGTAGGCGAGACGTCCGTGTGTAAAAGTGTGCAAGTGTGCACCTCCAGGTAATTTGGGGCAACTGGAAGAAGCTTTCCTGTCCATGTGAGCCAATAGTAGTGCAGAACGATTTCAACACTTGGTGAAATTGATGTCACAATGGATCGCTGCCGTTCTGAAGGCCAAAGGAATCCCAAAGTGCTACTACCATGTTTCCCCGAAAATAAGACAGTGTCTTATATTAATTTTTGTTCAAAAAGGTTTAACTTTTTTACATGTATAGCTGCCTGGACACTATTTAAATTGACTTTTTAAATTAACTGTTAGCAGGGCTTAATTTTGGAGTAGGGCTTATATTTCAAGCATCCTCAAAAAGCCTGTAAAATCATTTTGCATCCTCAAAAATTCTGGAAAATCATGCTATGTCTTATTTTCAGGGTATGTCTTATTTTCAGGGAAACAGGGTAGCTGGGTGTCTCTAATGAAGTGACCATTCTATGTATATAGACCAATGAGGAGAGATGATTTACATACATTTTCTCAAGCATAATTGCTGGAAGGCTTCCAACACTTGCTGGATATCTGCAAGAAGAACTAGTACCCCTCAATGGCTGCATCAAAGTCATCTCATCCAACCAACCAACAACAACCTATTCCGTACAGATGATGAGCAAGAACTCCAAAACAACCGTCTACAGATGGCTGCCTATGATAAAGTCCCTAGTTATTTAACAAGGCTTTTTAATGAGTTGAACATTGAGTTGCAGGGTAGCTTACCTATAAGTGGCACTAGAGAATCAGTTTTTTTTCCTTCTGGTAGGAGAGCTACTGTAATTTTCACACTAAATCAATGCGGTAGACTGAACAATTAGAATGTCTCTATTACGCAACGCTTAATCCTCTGACTTATTTCCAATTGTCTTTATTTGGGGTAATGACTCAGAAATATATGATGAAAATAACCAGTTAAGCATAAAATTCGTGATCACAATGTTCTCAAAAATAATTCTTTTGTGTAATACAATAAACTTGATCAGTTGGAATCGAAGCAGTCAAGTCTGCAGTAATTCATAATCTTAGGAGTAATTAAATCAGTATTCCACAACCAAGGTGTCAATCGGCCGACAGCTATTCCTTCCAACATCCTCATACAGATGAACGCTTGGTTTGCCTGAGTGTTTATGCATTTCCATGAGCAGAGGGGAATAAGTTGCTGTCAGACACCAAGGGCAGATCTCCAGGGAGAAAAAAGTTTGAAATTCAACATGTCTGTCCCTTCTTTCCACAGATATTATCTGTCAGGAGTCCCCATCCACATATGATAGTCTACCAGTCCAGTCCAAATTGGCAGGTTTGGATGACTTTTGCTGATGGGTCAAAAATAGACCACCTGGCCATATCTATGGCACCTTTGCAATTTAATGCTGCACCCATGAAGTTTCATCAGAATGGCCACTGTTTTGCACATCTCACATGCCAAAACTGAGTTCATGACATCCATCAATGAGTGCAATTGCTCTTGCTTACATGCTTCTCTCTGAGCAAGCGGGTTATTTTGCTTACTGTGTGTTACTGAGGGCTCCATCACATGGGTGCTGCGATTTTCACCCACCCGCAACACAGCCGAAAATGGCATGAATGACAGGCAGCCACAACCAAGTTGTGGTTGCATCTCCTGCTTTCTAGCTAATTTAGATGGCTGGGCGGCGACATATATACGCTGTAGCCCGGAATACTGTTGGCTGGGGAAAGAGAGTTCAGATCTGCTAAACTCCCTCCTCCTTCCCTCCCCCTATCTGCGCCATGCTGGCTGCTGGCAAGCGGAGAGGGTCGGGCGGGGCGGGAGCTTAGCAGAGCTAGTCCCTCTACCTCCCTCGCCAGCCTATGGGAGCTGCCTGCAAGAGGAGGGACTTTAGCAATGGGAGCTGCTGCTAAACTCCCTCCCCCTTCCCTTTTCTGATGGCTCTCATAGGCCCCCATAGGAGTCTATGGGAACAGTCAGTGTATTCCTGCGAATGATAGAACAAGTTATCTTTTCCAGCATCGCCAGCCAGAATGCATACCGTGCGTGCTATCTTTTCTAGTCAGCCAATTTTACGCAGGGGAAAATCACCCATCTGAACAAATGCATTGGAATCCAATGGTTTAGATGGCCACAATGTTTGGCCGGTGTTTTAATGCTTGTGTGAAAGAAGCCTCGGATAGGGAAATTACATTGTGAGCCCTATTGGAGACAGGGACTGTTGTAAATGGTGCCAAGCGT
The DNA here is from genome assembly GCF_035609145.1 of Eleutherodactylus coqui. Lineage (NCBI taxonomy): Eukaryota > Metazoa > Chordata > Amphibia > Anura > Eleutherodactylidae > Eleutherodactylus > Eleutherodactylus coqui. The sequence goes on along the minus strand of NC_089837.1, from coordinate 72,265,657 downwards.
ACAGAGCTATGTATTAGATAGGCACTATTTAGGGTGTCCACAGAAATACCTATCCAGGGGCAAAGGAGGCCTTTCCAGCATTGCATGAAAGGATGTGTGTACAGCTGTGTCTACCAGTGCTAAAATAACTGAAAAGAATCAATTTAAGACAAATTAACATAACAATGTATTTATTCATTGGTTGCAATTAATGTAACAAATTAATTATTGCAATCAATGAAGTTAAATCAGTCAACTAAAGGGTACTATGACATTCGCACAGTAAATTATGCACACTGATTCTGTTGCCATCCCCAACATGCTTAACATGCAGAGGATGGTGCAGGGAGATTTGACTGGTGTAACATGATGTTGAATGCACAACATGATGAACCATTTTATCATATCTATATCCTGAGATCTGTGGTTCTACAGGTGCTCTGGAGTTCTCCTGCTCAGGTGTGGGTGTGTTCTGCTTTCTCTGTTCTCATTTCTCTCTCTGTGTTGTGTGAGCAGGATCTATGTGTGGTTGCTGCAGGAAAGGTTTGTGTCTTGTGGTCTTGTTTGGTTATGTCGCTGGACTCCTGGTTAGTGTAGGGACTAGCGGCATTGCCAGGAGCCATGACGTGGCCTGCTAGCTTCCATGTTTTTGCCAAAATGTCAACAAATACTTGGTATTTATAGCATTAACATCTGCTACTAGTGTTTGCATATTGGCTGCTGTATGGTGGGATTATGGCTCTGTGTGTCTTCTTATCCTGTCCAGCTGTTCCTGTCGGTGGTGACATGTGTATGCATCCTAGCCTGGATGCATGTGTTCCTAGGGCCAGCAAGGGCCCAGATCCGAAGACCACTGGGTCGCCCTTTATTGGGGCAATGTTCTCGCTCAGGTAGGTCCTTGGTTATCTTCCTTTGTAGAAGATAGGGAGAGGTGTTAATTGGTGGTTATTTCACCTGGTGTTCCCTATCCATGGTAACGTTCCTGTGGGCCTAGTGCACATTTGTCCACATGAGTATTGTTTTCTTTTCATGTAGTGTAGGGCTTATTTTCGAGGTAGGGCTTATTTTCAGGGAAACACTGTATTACATTATACTGTGTTCTGACAGGCAATTTATCAAGCCACACCACAGGCATGGCATAAGATGAAATCAGACATGTTAGCACCGGGTGCCTTTAGCCACTAATCACGGCTGTTGCCATTGCATGTCAGCTTTCAAGTATAGCCAGCACCTGCATTGTATGTAGCAGGATCAGCTCCCTGTCACTTCATACAAAACCCCCACACACAGCACGTATATTTATGCCCTGTTTTATTAAGGGGTTAAATTGCTTCCCTTCGGTTATTTTAGCGCTGGAACAAGCAACACTACACTCATTTCTTTGTGCAATACTGTAAATATCTCTTTTTCCCCTGGATGGGTATTTCTAAGGACACCCGGTATAAGCAACAAAAAACAGACCAGACGAAATTGATCAGAAAACAGAACATTTTGTTACAAGCAGTTATCTCTGCTTCAGTGGTGCTTCCATAATCGTAGACAATAACTTCAAGACAAGATCATGTGCACCTTGTTATAGCATATGATAATTAGCGTAAGGGCTCAGTCAGACGAGTGTTTTTTTTCCACGCATTTAGTGAAACGATTTTGCAAAACGCATGACATGACTGTGGCAGCTGTGGCAGGGATGTCCTTCAGTGCGATGCGATGTGCGAATTTCCAAACGCTGTCCTATTTTTTACAGGTCCGAATTTCATAAAAAATGGACATGTGACCACTTTCATTGGAACGCATTGGTTCCTATAGATGCGAATCGCAAGCACACCTAACGTGTGAACAAAATCGCTCATCTGACTGAGCCCTCAAGGCAGCAGAAATGCAGTCCTTGCTCATGACCTGAAGGTTGCAAGTTCAATCCCCGCTTGGTTCAGGCAGCCAGCTCAAGGGTGACTCAGCCTTCCATCCTTCCGAGGTCGGCAAAATGAGAACCCAGCTTGGGGAGGGGGGTGATAAATAAATTACCTGAAAGCGCTGCAGAATAAGTTGGCGCTATACAAATACCAAGATTTATTTATTTTAACTTGTATTTAGTCCTAATCATTTATTCCAATAGAAGGAAAAGGCCTTTATAGAATATGACACCCTAAATGACCCCCAATAAAACATGACTTGATGAGAATGTTATTAATCAGCATTCTTTATTTATTTTACATCTAGGGTTAATAGTAAGAGTAATGAAAGGGAAAACAATGATCTGCAACGCCGCGGTATTGCAGAATTGATGAAACTATGCTGGGCTGTAAAACAGGAAACACGGTCATCTTTTATTCTGACGAGATGACTGGCACGTATAGACTTCACAGTGCATAATAATGGAATGGTATGGGATATATGTTTTCAGTAATTGGAATCAGATGCATTTCTTGGCTGCAGCCGTGTTTTATATTGATTCTTGTCTTCTTCAGCAAACATCTGCATGTTTATATACTAAACTAGAAATTGTTTCGTGAGGAATCCATAAACAAAGGCTTAGGTTGGGAATGTAGTCCTATAAAATTTAACAGAAAGGAAAGTTTCACCTTTCTGTAACTATTCTGCCCTGCGTTGTGTAGGAAAAAAATGAGCTGTTGCTAAATGAAACCATCAAGAAGTTGGTGTTGACAGATCTGCTTTTTTTTTACATTTCGTCTGTATTACTAATGATGAGGTCTGGCTGTACACATAAGTTGTGATACCTCAATATACTATGCATTCATTATAGCATGTCTTAAAAGCTGCTAGCTAGCCTGCTTGCTGACAGTTTTCCCATAGATAAGGCTACGTTTTGCACTGTGCAGAGTAAAAACGAATTACCTTTTTTTAATATTGCACTAACATATTAGGCAGCCCTACGTAAGAAAGTATATGTTTAATATGTGTTTTATTGTTTTTATGTATATACTGTTATAGCTGGGTGACACAGCATATATTGCATGTTGGCTTTTGCAAGAAGACTTGATAGGAGGATATGAGAAAGATGCAGGATTTGTGCATTTTGTTAAGGGGAGACACCAGGGCTGAATGGAGCAAATTCCTGAAGGGTTGCCAATGGAGTGACGGGCCTAAGTGTAGTGTCCTGTGGCAACCCAGACACGAGGCCCACGCTGAGGAACTGGCAGGGTAAAGTTGGCACTTGTCCCGGTGGCTCTACCAGACTGCTCCCCGGAGGGACGCACAGAACCCCGGCCAAGGCACTGCTAGGCTTCTTCCAGGCAACTTTGGGACAGTGGTTACCTGTTTAAGTGTTGTGGACGTGAAGTTGTCACGCGTGACGCCACCGTTCCATTCTCACCTGAGGAACTGGCAGGGTAGAGTTGGCACTTGTCACGGTGGCTCTACCAGACTGCTCCCCGGAGGGACGCACAGAACCCCGGCCAAGGCACTGCTAGGCTTCTTCCAGGCAACTTTGGGACAGTGGTTACCTGTTTAAGTGTTGTGGACGTGAAGTTGTCACGCGTGACGCCACCGTTCCTTCCTCACAGTAGATTATCCGGAGGATGAATAAAGAAAGTCCACACACTGATAAACTTGAATACCTCAATCACTGGGAATGGGCGGTGACTGAAACTTTACTGTAGAATATTCAGTAGAATACAGCTTATTCGCACGTGCAGGAAAGACAAGTTGCTAGTGCTAGGTCAGGGAGGATAACTCAGGATGATACTGGGCCTGCAGTCTCAGTTATCTACAGCGCTCCGCTCCTGTGACTCTGCATCACGTGACTAGACAGATATTGATACTTTTCCAGACATATCCCAGCCACTTTCAGACATTAACCTCTCACATGCTGCAGCTGTACAATACACATAACGGCAGACTAGACATTTTGCACAGTGCATCCACATAAAAGACATGACATGTATGACATTTATGGAGGGTCCAGAAATAGATGTTTCAGGCCACTACATAAGCTAACACGTCTACTGGAGTGAGGCTGCAATGGCTAGGTGTCCTAGGAACCTGCTAAGAGCCCTCTGTGACCAGCACCAGTGATAAAAACTGTTGAGAGCCAGCCTTGTACTGTGCACCTATCAACCTTCCGGTCAAAGTGACTTCAAAAGTTCGCGTGTTGGACAATAAATACTTTGAGATGCGGTGATTGTTTGATTATTCACGCTGCCTACGTTTCCAGGGCACCTGTAACTCTCATACTTTTTCTCAGAGAGGCCCTGATAGTTTCTGAATCTACTGTAGTTCAGTGATGGAGAGGAACCATTCAGAGATGTCTCCAAATACGAGTAAGGAGCAAGCCCCCCCCCCCCTCCCCCCCCCCCCCCATTCAGTGAGTACCCTCTAGACGTTTTCCAGGAACTGGATTTTTTTGTTTCATAATGCGCCAAATGTTTTCTATGGTGAAAGGTCTGGGTTGCAGGCAGTCAGTTCAGCCCCGGACTCTTCTTCTGCAAAGCCATGCTGTTGTGATGGATGCAGTATGTGGTTTAGCATTGTCTTTCTGAAATATGCAAGGCCTTGCCTAAAAGAGATGTTTTCTGGATGGGAACATATGTAGTTCTAAAACCTTTATATACTGCTCAGCATTGATAGTGCCTTTCAAGATGTGTTAGCTGCCCCTGCCAACTAATGCAACCTCGTACCATCAGAGACAAATAAGAGATAAATTGCTTCTTCTTTGCATTATGTAGTTTTAACTTACATTTGCGGATTGCATGGCGACTTGTGCTCAGACAATGACTTCTGGAAGTATTTCTGAGCCCATGCACTGATTTGCATTACAGAATCATGCCTGTTTTTAATGCAATGCCACCTGAGAGCCAATAGCTTTCGAGCATCCTATATTGCCAGTCTTTTCTGCACATGAATTTCTACTAGTTCTCTGAATCTTTTAATGATATTATGTACTATAAATTGTTCCACAATTTTTAGATGCAGTTTGTCAATGATTGGTGAACCTCTGACCATTTTTTTTGCTTCTGAGAGACTCTGCCTCTGCTCTTTTTTACACAGTCATGTGACTTAGTAGAAAATTGACCCTCAATTTTCATTAGTATCACTTACTATTCCAGCCTTTTGTTACCCCTGTCCCAACTTTTTTGAGATGCGTTGCTGCCATCAATTTCTAAATTATTTAAATGAAATGGAAAAATATCACCCTTCCAACTTCTGATAAGTGTTCCATGTCCTATTGTAAATAAAATATGGTTATATGAAATTTCCTTCTCATTGCATTCCTTTTTTCTTAATATTTATTTACATTTTACACAGCGTTGCAACTTTCTTGGAATATATATATACCCACATTTATTACAGTTGCTTGCTGTCTTCTGCTGAGTTTCTTTATTAATATTAAAGAGAACGATAAAAATAAAGTTTCTGTATTAAAAGAACAGTTGTCCACAAGAATATTTTCTGCACAAAAAGATAATCCATGCAGCTGTCTCTTTAAGAACATCTAATCTTCACATTGCATTAGTTATTACATTAGCAGCATTCAAATGCTATAGGTCCTTTTTCATAGACTGATTATCTGAGCGCTCGTTTGCCAAAGAATTGGGCCGTATATAGGGACCAATGATCTGCTCATGAATAAGCGAATGCCAATTTGTCGGCTGATCAGTCCATTTCATCAAGCATAAAAATGCTCACTTATTGGCAGTACATCTCCCATATGAACAAGAAGATGTACATCCAGCCTATGGGGATAAATAATCGTAGTAGTGACTGTTTGTCTGCATAAGCTTTGCCCCTTCTGGTCACTGATGAGCCTCTCTCCACACTCTGCGCTCTCTGGCCCTGGTGGACATCTGGGAGAAACTCTGTACTTTACCTGCTGTAGTATTTGCTACAGTAGGCATTTACTCCAGGACCGTCTCTTCTAGGCCCTTGATTACATGGACCCTTCTTTTTGGGTCTGACATCTCAATTTGACTCTGCTCAATATGGTACCCATCTGCACTTTTATTAGGCCCAACTTACATGCATTTTAGGGCCAGTAATGTGCTAGCCATGTTACCACCCTCATCACTAAGGGGGCAGGGGAACTCTATGGGCATCACTATAAGAGCTCACACCCACTGGCAATAAGACTTCCCTGTGATGCGAGAGTGAGTGAAAATGCATGATAATGAAACCAATGATTTTCAATGGTTACATTCTCATTAGCGATGTTTTCACTGTAACCTTGCATCGCAAAGAAGAATGTGCAATATCGCCCATTTTTTTCAAGGGGCCAGGGGCAGCAGTGCCAGCCCCATTGAACATGGGGAGTACATTGCGCTCCCCTGACCTGTGACTGCTATGGCAGGGAATTCCTTCATGTGGCAGAGGTCCGCGATGTTATCCCATTGTATTCAATAGAGCCAGCGCTGCTGCAGCCCCATTGAATGCAATGGGATAGCATTGTGGACCTCTGCCACAGCTATGACAGCTGTGACAGGGCATTCCTTCATCCCCGAAGGAATCCCCTGCCATAGCTGTCACAGCTGTGTCAGGGGAGCTCAGTGTACTCCCTATGTTTTCAATGGGGCAGCCACTGGCCCCATTGACAACAATGGGCAGTATTGCACATTCTTCTTTGTGATGTGAGGTTGCAGTGAAAACATCGCTAATGAGAATAAAACCATTGAAAATCATTGGTTTCATTATCATATGTTTTCACTCACTCTCGCATCGCAGGGAAGTCGTATCACCAGTGGGTGTGAGCCCTAAGGATTATATTTCCTATACTTCAAAACTCTTCATTATAATAGACAATTATGATGTAGTAATTGCAATTTATTCCCTATGTATAAGGCTGCATTCAGACGAATGTATATCGGCTCGGTTTTCACGCCGAGCCGATATACGTCGTCCTCATCTGCAGGGGGGGAGGATGGAAGAGCCAGGAGCAGGAACTGAGCTCCCGCCCCCTCTCTGCCTCATCTCCACCCCTCTGCACTATTTGCAATGGGGAGAGGCGGGACGGGGGCAGGGCTAATTTCCTAGAATTAGCCCCGCCCTCGTCCCGCCTCTCCCCATTGCAAATAGTGCAGAGGGGTGGAGAGGAGGCAGAGAGGGGCGGGAGCTCAGTTCCTGCTCCTGGCTCTTCCAACCCCCCACCCTCCCCCCCCCACCTGCAGATGAGGACGACGTATATCGGCTCGGCGTGAAAACCGAGCCGATATACGTTCGTGTGAATGCAGCCTTAGGCTTTGATTTGTACTTTTTCTCGGAAACAGTGCCAGTCCTTTCCACTGGCTGTGCCCAGTATTACAGCTTATCCCCTTTCATGTAATTGGCAATACCATACAGAGGCCATGGAAGAAAAAAAAACAGACAATGTTTTTTAATCTCGAATACAGCCTTGGCACTCTATAGATGTTGTACCTACCTGACTCCACAATTTCTGGTTAATAATGAACTTCACATGCTGCATACAAACGTCAAGCTTTTGATGTACATTATGAAATGCGATACATACCGTATGTGATTTTTATCATTTTGGCCGATTCTACTGGCCAATAAGAGATGTAATATGTTTACTATCATCAATGGTAGAGAAATTACAATAACAATGGAATGCAATGAAATGTTGACCTGCTATAAAGTGGCATATGGATTCAGTCATATAGATTGTGCAATGATAATAAACTATAGATCCTATTGATAGTGAATGGTGGGAAAGTGAAGAACCAGCAATATATTGTGAGTGTGATCGAGAGTGAGAGTTACATTCCCTGTAATTATTGAAGTCTGAACCTTCACAAGAGGGCCGTGGTAATAGGGTTTGCTGCATTTAATTTAGAACCCTTCCTCCCTCTTTCTCTTTCTTTGTAAGAAAAGGTAAATGAACCTTTTGGAATTACCTGGATTTCTGCATTGATTTCTAACAAAATGTGGTCTGATTATTATCAAAGTCACAGTTATAGACAAACACACAAGTCATTGCACTGTTCGTGTCTTTTATTGAACACATGGAGTAAACATCCACAATACAGGGGGAAAAAGTAAGTGAACCTCTATGTTAATGACGTCTCCAGCAGCCAATTGGCAAAAGGTATTTCTAGTAAATAGATGAAGATTTGGTTTTCACAGGTGTTTTGCTCAATAAATAAAGACACACAAAGTCTGGTTACTGCTAAATTTGTTGCATCTCATTAATTTGGCATGGGGTGGGTATGTCATTAAAGGGTAGAATATCATCACAAACAGGTCTTTTGGCTATTGTGTCAGTGGTATAGTTAACTCTTGATGCCTGTTTGTTAGGGGTATAATCAATTTCCTGCCCTGGTGGTGAGTGGTTCAGATAATGTTCGAGCTTTGGTGATCAGTGGCACATACAAGTGGTTGGGGTTTCACTACTTGGTCTCATTGTTTGTGCTGAGGTTAGTAAGTCCTGGTAGGGAAGAGGCAGTTTTACCTTTAATCCATGCGATCTCTATTGGTATAAGCATTACTTAAGGGCTTATTTAGACGACCATATATCGGCTCGGTTTTCACGCCGAGCCGATATACGGTGTCCTTGTCTGCAGGTGGGGGGAGGATAGAAGAGCCAGAAGCAGGAACTGAGCTCCCGCCCCCTCTCCGCCCCTTGCCACTATTTGCAATAGGAGGAGGTGAGACGGAGCGGAGCTAAGTCCCGGCGCTTAGCTCCACCTCCGTCCCACCCCTCCCATTGCAAATAGTGGCGAGGGGCGGGAGCTCAGTTCCTGCTCCTGGCTCTTCCATCCTCCCACCCCCCTGCAGACAAGAACACCGTATATCGGCTCCGCGTGAAAACCGAGCCGATATACGGTCGTCTAAATAAGCCCTCATACTGATTAGATTTAAAGATCTCTTACATTATGAAAGGAGTTGTCTGGTTTAGAAAACCCACTTCCAAATATCCTATGATGGATTTCTGAGGTAACAGATAGGGATTACTTTAGAGTAGCCTAATGTATCTCTTGAGCCTCGTGTGGCGCAGAGTATTAAGGCAGTAGAAATGCAGTCCTAAGCTCTCACTCATGACCTGAAGGTTGTGGGTTCAATCCCCATGTGGTTCAAGGCAGAACCAAAAGTTAACCCCCTAATGACTGCCCATATGCATTTTGATGGTGGACGTTAAGAGGCCTTATTCTGCTATACATGCCTTTTTATGACTCTGCATCAGTAGCCTGGCACAGGTCTGCAGAGCCAAGGGAGAGTGGGTGCCCAGCTGTCGGACACCCTGGAACTTGCTCTAGCAGCGGAGACCAAAGAAACTTTGATCCCTGCTGTTTAACCCTTTACATGCCATTGTCAATGGAACTATAGCATGTAAAGGGATGATAAAGGAAGGGGTCCCAATGGGTAGCTATAGCACCTGAAGGCTTGAAGATGGCCTCCGGGTTTGCTAAGCTTTATAATACACTCCCATACCGAGGTATAGGAATATATTATAAGAACAATAAAAGTGGTGAAATTTAAGTCCCCTAGTGGGGCAAAATTAAAAAAGAAAAAAGTCCAAAAAGGTCAAAACTCCACCTTTCCACCCTTAGGGTGGTTTCATACGAGCGTGTTTTTGTGCGTGCATACGCACGCACGCAAACACGCTTCTATTAGCAACATTGCATTCCCTATGGTGTGTTTACATGTCCGTGCTTTACAGGCGTGTGCCTGCAAAGATAGAATAATATTATCACATTATTTATTCTGAAGGCTGAACGCCATAAAAATGAAATCCGAAAAACAATGTCGGAATTTCTTTTTCTTTTCTGAATCCCCCTAAAAATGTTAATAACAGTAATACAATACATTGTATTCACCCCAAAATAGTGCCATGGCCACAAGGCCTAAATGTACGTCCTGGCTTTCTTGGGGTACTTACCGCAGCAAGACGTAAACTTACATCCTGTGGATGGTATGGGATCAGAAGTGAGGCATTGTAAGCGATAAGGCATTACAGTACAAAAGAACTGCAAAGCATTATCATAGCAATCATAGCTTTTATGATTTAAGTCTCCTACAGGGATAAAAAAAATATAGAAAAAATGTAAAATAGTGCACTAAAAACATATAAAAAAGAACTAAAACCCTTTTTTGCACATTTTTCTGTTTGTATAAAAAATTAAAAATGTCAAAAAATCCCATGTATTTGGTATTATTGTATCTGTGGGGAGCTCTACAATACATTGAACACACTATTTATCCTGCAGAGCAAAAAACATAAAAAAAACCCTAAAAAACATGCAAAATGCCTCCCCAAAAATCTGCAAGTAATCAAAAAAGCTGTATGTACCTCAAAATGGTAGAAAAAAACTACAGCTCGTCACGCAAAAAAACAAGCATTCTTTGAATGCAACAATGTAAGAAGAAAATAAAAAGTTTTTTATTGTGATAATAGAAATATATTAAAAAATAATAATTTTAGTATCGTCATAATCATAGCAGCCAAAAATGTTATCATGTCATTTAGGGCTCAGTCACACGGGCGCCGATCCAATGGAGCTGGTCATGCGGAGATTCTTGGTACGCGGTGCGGCCATTTTCCCATCCGGAAACACGGGCGGATCGGCGCCCGTGTAACTGAGCCCAGCTGCGCCCGTGTTACTGTACGATAAGACGGCCGCGGCAGGTGCGGACATCTCTCAGCATGACCAGCTCCATTGCTGGCCATGTATTATATCTGCCGGCTGGTGCGGAGAGACATCTGCACCGGCAGTGCAGCGGTCTTATCCTGCAGAAACACGGGCGAATCGGCGCCCATGTAACTGAGCCCTGCTGTGCCCGTGTTACTGCACGATAAGACGGCCGCAGCGGGTGCGGACGTCTCTCTGCGAGACCGGCTCCATTGCTGGCCATGTGTTCTATCTGCCGGCCGGTGCGGAGAGTCATCCGCACCGGCAGTGCAGCGGTCCTATCCTGCAGAATCATGGCACAATTGATGTGTTTTCTCTCCCTGCCCTTCAAAAAAAATGAATAAAAGTTTTACAATCCATTATATATCCCCAAAAATAGTACCAATAAAAATTACGCTTCGCCTCCATACAGCCATGTTTACAGAAACATAAACAAAGTTATGGATTTTGAAAAGTGGAGATGAAAATTCCCCAAAAATCGTTGCATCCTTTGAGCCAGAATAGGCAGTGTCCTTAGGGGGTTAACAACTTATTTTACAAAAAACTTATGGCTTCTGGAATGCAAGGATGAAGGAAAAACTGAAAAGTTGGTTGGTCATTAGGGCATAAAATGGGCCGTCAGTAAGGGGTTACACCGCCACTGACTGTTAGTAACTTTATCAGTTGTCTGTACGATTTCTAAAGTAACTAGCAACTTATAGGATTCCCACTCTCCTCCGTGATATCATTATCAGAAGCTTCTTTTTTATTCCTATCCGAGCTGGCATTTCAAATTCCCTCATGTCAGGAAACACAGGGCAGATGTGGGTGGAAGATAATATTTGTATCTTTATATAGCCTAGCAATTATAGGCACCCTTTGAAATCTGTTAGTATAATAAAATCTGATATACAGTACGTTCTTCATTTCATATAGAAACCTGTTTCTTACTACAGTTTCCTGGCAACAGAAGCAGTAGAAGGAATTTCAGATTTATAGGGACACCTTCATCATTTTATTATTTTCTCTTTATTATAACTATAGTTTCAGGTAGATTATTTGTTCACTCCATTCCCTTTCACGATATTGCTTTTGTAACTTGTAGCCTGCCCTTGGTAATGTATGGTGAGTAGACAGGTCACTGCTTCCACAACATCAACATACTTCTCTCCTGCTGCTGTTATTTTTCTAATTATCTGATTGGTATAGCAGTACTGTTTACACCCAGTCTACGGTATTATCCATCACATACAGCTCTGTCCTCATTAGTGAGGGGACAAGTCACTGTCTCCTACAATATCAGCACACTCCTATCCTGCTGCTGTTATTATTCTTATTATCTGATTGGTTTAGCAGTACTGTTTCCACCCAGTCTACGGTATTATCCATCCCATACAGATCTGTCCTCATTAATGAGGGGACAAGTCATTGTCTCTTACAAGATCAACATACTTCCTGCTGCTGTTATTATTCTTATCATATGATTGGTTTAGCAGTTCTGTTTCCACCCAGTCTACGGTATTATCCATCCCATACAGATCTATCCTCATTAGAGAGGGGACAAGTCACTGTCTCCTACAAGATCAGCATACTCCTATCCTGCTAATCATAGATTGAACATGAGTCAACAATGTGATGCAGCAGCCAAAAAGGCAAACACAATTCAAGAATGTATTAAGAGAAGCATCAAGTCTGGATCACGTGAGGTCATTATCCCCCTCTACTTTTCCTTAGTCAGACCTCATCTGGAATACTGTGTCCAGTTCTGGGCACCCCACTTTAAAAAAGACATAAACAAACTGGAGCAAGTTCAGAGAAGAGTTACCAAGATGGTGAGCAGTTAAAGGATCTGGGAATGTTTAGCTTGCAGATGAGAAGGCTGAGAGGAGACTTAATAGCTGTCTACAAATATCTGAAAGGCTGGCACAGTGTAGAGTGATCAGCCCTATTCTCATTTCTACAAGGAAATACTAGAAGCAATGGGATGAAACTGAAAGGGAGGAGACACAGATTAGATATTAGAAAAAAAAAACTTTCTGACAGTGAGGGTGATCAATGAGTGGAACAGGTTACCACGGGGAGTGGTGAGTTCTCCTTCAATGGAAGTCTTCAAACAGGCTGGAGTAGCCGCTCAGTTGATGTAATGAGGGAATGTGGAGCTCTGCCCTATTACATGTGTCCAATATCATATGCTTCTTAGGTTGTTCCCTGACAATAAGCTAATCACAGGGAGATTGACTGTTAGCTTCCGCCTTCTAATAACTTGTAACCTGTTGGAGATCCCACAGGGGAATTGAAGCAATACAGTGTTTCACCGCCAAGCATTGGGATCAAACTGAAAGGGAGGAGACACAAATTAGATATTAGGCAGTGAAGGTGATCAATGAGTGGAACAGGTGGCTACGGGAGGTGGTGAGTTCTCCTTCAATGGAAGTGTTCAAACAAAGGTTGGACAAATATTTGTCTGGGATGATTTAGTGACGTTTTTGTGTAAGCCCCACACAGAAATAGAACATGCTGCGGTTTGTTTGCTGCTTGAGATTTCGCGCGGCCAAACCGCAGCCGTCTACCTAGGATTGCATTTGCTAACGAAATCCTATGGCAGCTTCCAAGGGCGGAAATTCCGCGGGAAATCCCGCCGCGGAATTCCTGCCCGTCTGCAGGCGGCCTTACTGTGACCAGTGATTTGCTGCAGCAATCAAATGTCCTATTGCCGGGGCATCATCTCTGCTGCAGGAGGAGTTGGAGTGCAATGAGGGATTGGGCACTGACAGAAGGGGCAGCGGGGGATCGGGTAAGGTGAGTATGGCTTCTTTTATGTTTTGCCGCTATTTGGAGCTGATTTCAAACTATTTTTTTCTGTCTGGATAACCTCTTTAATATTGTTAGAACATGCTGACTAAATGGTAATCAGTTTCTGAGACGATAGCTTAAAGGTGACAACTAACATGGCTGTGTACCGGGGCCTCAAGCTCTGATTCAGGATGGCCATGGCTGTTCTTGGTAGAGGAGTCAATCTGGAGTTTTGGTGACAGGCTTGGTGGTCTGGCATCGGCCTGTGCTGAACTTTGACGTCTTCGGGCAATTGTACTCCATGAGCTCCGGCAATTACCAAGTCTGTCTGAGAAAAGGGGCTAGGCTGGTGCATATTTGCTGATAAACTTTTATCAATGGTAACTATAACACTTTCTTATGGTTCCAGTACAAATATCGGGGGTCGGATCTTGAATAGATCTGTTTCAAACCACAAACAGGCACAACCGATGCAACAGAAGTAATAACAGTCATTTGTCAGCAGACTGGTGAGCAGCATTAATGATACTCCTGCCAGTGGGCAAGTAGGCAGAACTCACCTGAGCACACCTGGCAGAGTGGAAGTCACCTGTAACATCTACAATAGCTTTATTATGCCTACAATCGTACAATCTTGCACACATAACCGGGCGTTTTATTAAAACCATTGATTTCCTATGATGCGTTCACATGTCCGTGTTTTACATGCATGCAAACGGACGCACCTGCAAAAGATCGGACATGCGTGCACAAAGATCCGCAGCAGCGGTGGCCCCATTGAAAGCAATCAGCACGGAGCTTCGTTCATGGGTTTGTCTGCACATCCGTGCAGCGCTGTGTTTTGCGCAGCTTGGATGCGTGCAAAACAACACTCGTGTGAACGAGGCCTAGGGGTGCATTCACAAATACCAGCTTTGGTACACATTTTCCACGGTGGAAAATCAGGACCAAAAACCACATAAATCCCGTATCAATATCTGCTTTATTTTGACCTGAATATGCAGCAGACTTCACCACTTCAATTAAAAGGGTACAATCTGCTGCAAGTCCACATCAAAGGCAGAGTCAAAAATTGATACCAACTGGTGTGAATTGGGATGTGGATTTTTCTATGGATCCACAGTAGAGATGAGCGAACGTACTCGTTTCGAGTAATTACTTGATCGAGCACCGCGATTTTCGAGTACTTCCGTACTCGGGTGAAAAGATTCGGGGGGCGCCGGGGGCGGGGGGAGGCGTGGCGGAGCAGGGGGTAGCAGCGGGGAACAGGGGGGAGCCCTCTTTCTCTCCCTCTCCCCCCCACTTCCCGCTGCAACCCCCCACTCACCCACGGCGCCCCCCGAATCTTTTCGCCCGAGTACGGTAGTACTCGAAAATCGCGGTGCTTGGGCAAAAAGGGGCGTGGCCAAGTAGGTTCGCTCATCTCTAATCCACACCCAAATCCATCACTTGTGAATAAACCCTAGGGCCATTGCTGCCATGGTTTTTAGAGGCGGAATTCGCTCAGGAAAATCCACATAGGATTTCAGCGTATGACCATGACCTTAAGGCACATTCAGGCATTGCTAATTTGCAAATCCACGCCAAAATCTGCATCAAAATTTGCACCATTTGGTATGAATCCACTGCAAATTTCAATCTTTTAAAGCCTTTTTAGACAGGTGCATGCGCTAATACGGTCGCTGCTACAGGGCGTATTTGCGCATAAATCCATCAAAAGTCTTTTTTTTTTCCTAAGGTGCAAACTTTGTGCTATTGCGCCCATAGAAAGAAAAAATGCAGAAAGATGGGTCCTGCCCTAACTTCTCTCGCACATATAAAACCTACGTGTGAGTAAGACAGGGCAAGGCCTATTTTTTCTCTCGCGTAGTAATATCGTATGATAATCAGGCTAGTGAAAACAAAACCATTAAAATCAATGGCTTCACCTAGTCATGTTTTAACAACATTACGAAAACACGGCCATCTGTTTAAGCCCTAAACTAAATTCAAATTGAAGGGATAAAATCTGTGCTGCATCTTTACCAAAATCTGCATCCAATGATGCCAATCCCGATGCTGATCCCGATGACGATTGTGGTGCAGATTTTTTAGCTGCAGAAAATCCACAGAAAATCGCCTACATGTGAACGCACCCTATGGGTGACTACCCACTAGCGTTTTTTTTCTGCTGCGAATTTGCCGATTTTTTTTTTCCAATTGTCAATGGGACTTTCTAATGTAAACCCTTTCCAATCCAATTTCTATCCTGGTTTTCCTAGGGGGCTTACCCTTTTTCTGCTGTTATACAACGGCGCTATCTGCTGGCTAAAGCCAGAACTGCATGAGGTGACACATTGGATAGGCTCCAACAGCAGAGAGGCTGACAATATACAGTAAGAGAACCCCGACGGACGTCTTCCAAAATGGGAGCTGTACAGCCTTAAATCATAATGTCTTCAGATGTCAGACAGTGGATTGGAAAGGGTTAAAAATGCAACACACCATCGCTTCTCGGCCTTTTGGCTAAGATCAAGTGTAGTATCTGTTCTTATCAGTTTAATATCTGATACGTCCCCTAATTAAATGGATTTTTAGAACAGGGAGCTGGAAAAAGAGCTTGTTCTGTCCACTCCGCGCATTGACCTGGTATTGCGGTACCTCCAGGGACCGGTGCACCCCCTTTCCTAAAAAAGAAAAAAAACAAAAACGCAACACACCAAAAATGCAAGTTGTGTTGCGTCGCTCTATAGAGCAGCAGAATGTCGACAGAAAGCCACTCCAAAACATGCGGCGAAAGGCCACAGGCTTTGAAGCTGCGCTTATCTCGTGAAAATCTTTTTAGTTTGCAGTTTTTAGGTGCGGTCATTCCGCAAGATTTCCGCAGGATTTCGGTCCCGTGTGATCCCAGCCTAAGGGCTGCTGCACACCGGTGAGAGCAATATCATCCATGATTCACGGCCCGATATCGCCCTCACAATCCTTCTAAAAACTCCTGGATCCAAGGCGCTTTCATGTGAAAACAGCCTCGCAGCACTGCAGGGAATTCCTTTATCCCATTGCTTTTAACGGGGCAGCAGCAGCGCCAGCCCCATTGAAAGCAGTGGGAGAACATCGCATTCTCCTGCTGCTGCCGTCACATTGTTTAGTAATGAGGGGACTCCTCACGGGAATAAAGGAATCCCCTGCTGCTGTCATAGTGTTCAGTAATGAGGGGACTCCCCGAGAGGATGAAGGAATTCCCTGTTGCTGCTGCTGTCACAGTGTTCAGTGATGAGGGGACTCCCCACGAGGATGAAGGAATTCCCTGTTGCTGCTGTCACAGCGTTCAGTGATGAGGGGACTCCCCGCGAGGATGAAGGAATTCCCTGCTGCTGCTGTTACAGTGTTCAGTGATGAGGGAACTCTGCACGGGGATGAAGGAATCCCCTGCCGCTGCTGTCACAGTGTTCAGTGATGAGGGAACTCTGCACGGGGATGAAGGAATCCCCTGCCGCTGCTGTCACAGCAGCGGCAGGGGATCACAATCTTCTCCTATTGAAAACAATGGGTGATATCGCAAAAATAATAGGCATGCTGCAATTTTGCTTTCACGCAGCATTGCAAATGTGAAGTGAACCATTGGAAACCATTTGCTTTATAATTCTGCAATTTTTTGCAGCTTTACAGCTCTGGGAAATTGCGCAATTTCATAGCCAATGTGAAGGCACCCTAATTGTCACATTTTATCTACTGCTCTAATGTCTGATTAAGGGCCTAAACACACAAGCATGAATTTCTCCCCTTATACAGCTGTAATAATCTCGGCCGTGAAAATGTAGGACCTGCCCCATGTTCCCCGCAGGTAGTGAATACTACCTGTGGGGAAGATCAGGCGGCCACTATCTTCCTGTTTTGTTTTTTTTTTTCAAACTCCGGTGCTCTGGCGGCGTTTGAAGTGTCGGTGAAGGAGAAGAAGATTTCCCTCATTCAAGCGTTCGCCCTTGCTAACATAGGGATATCTTTTACACCATGTGTGGAGATCCTCTTTAAATGCACCTCTCCCTATGTTGCTCTTGCAATTCTTTGTGTGAATTCCGCCTCAGTCTGACGCAGTTTTTGGTGCAAATCCACGCGCTGAATTTGCCCTGTCGTTTCCATATAACTATTCTGCGTGCAGATTTTGCCTATTGACAGAGCAGATTCCGCATGCGGATCCGCACCAGAAAACATGTCACATTGATGTGGACTGTAAAGGCAGAATTCATGCCCAACATTCTATGGCAAATCGCACCCCATGAACATACCTTAACATTTCTCCGTACATGACGCTTCGGTTTATACAAATTAAGTCGCTTCAAAACATTGTAGCCCAACGATAGGAAAGCTTTTGGCGCGGTCTGCGCTGTTATCGCACTCCGGCAGCTTTATCGCTGTTCTGAGATTGGCAGAAAGACAATAAAACTCCTGATGTTCCTACATCTTTGTGCCTGAACCCGCTGTCAATCAGTCACCGCATAGTAAATTTCCAGCAGTTGCCTTCATTTAGTCAACGTGTCATTGGGAATCTATTAATACTGTTTCAAGCATACATGACCCTGAAGGCGGCCTGCATAATGGGGAAGACAGTTTATCTTCACCTGTCACAGACGCTCATTCTACAACACATTTCCATAATAGTCCGGGGGAGAACAGAAGCATCCTTCACGCTCGCAAGGAGGAAATATTAACATTGTGAAGGCAACACAGGTGAAATATAGAGAGAACTCACTGTACCGTCCTTGCAAAACAACGCCCACATCCATCCACAGGTTGTTTGTGGTATTGCAGCTCAGCCCTATTTACTTCAATAGAACTGAGCTGCAATACCTGACATAACCAATAGACAGATATGGCGCTGTTTTTGGAAGATTTAGTTTTTCTAATATTAGGCAGCCCTCATGCTTGATGCCTCTATCATTTACTGTAATTTAAAGGTCAATGTTAATTCATGTAGTAATTCAGCTCAACCTGAATGCTGGAGGTAACCGAGCTCAAGCGCTTGGCTGCAGTATGTCCAGCACTACTTAAGAAATGGAATGAGTGGGGTGCAGGTCCCAGCAGTTAGAAACCCCATTCACTGATCTTAGGCCTCATTCTAAAAAAAATGATTTAACTATTAGTGAGATAGTACAGGTTCTGACATACGTGTGGTGGTCTTGCTGCGGCCCATCAGCTTACGTGTTTTGGCCAAAATGCAAACTAACACCTGCATTTATCAGTGTGTTTTTTTGTATGTGCTATAGATACTGGGGGAGCCCAGGATGCCCTGGCAGTGTGGCGTACTGTGGTGATACAGGGCAATCCACTGCTTTGCCAGTAGGGGTTGTATTCCTATATGGTGTGGTGCACTTATCTAGGGCTGGCATTCTAGTATCAGTTCATATGTGTGGACTATGTTTGTCAGCAGTTAACCCACCCCAAATCTTGGGCTGAGTTGAGTGGCTGCACATTAGTCTGCACTGAACATCTAGCTCCCTGATATTGCAATCTGGCTTTCTGCTTGCTACTAAGGAATATGGTGATTGGCTTCCCTTTCTGAAAGTTAGGCCTCATTCACACAAGTGTTTTTACATGGCTATTGAGCCGTGATAAAACGTCAGTCGAAAATTGCGACCATGTGAAGCATTGGATTCCAATGCATTCATTCACATGAATGATTTTTGGGCACGTGAAAATATTGCAAAGTAAAAACAAGAAATCGGTAAATGTTTTTGGCCACCGATTTTCTCGCTGCATCAAAAGATAGGTCTTAACCTATTTTTTGATGAACAATGCTGGAAACTCCCATAGACTCCTATGGGAGCTGAAAAAAGGGAGGGGGCGCTTTAAGCTATTTAAGCTATAGAAGTTATTCCCAGGATTTCTGCCGACCAACGGAATTCTGCGTTGCAGTATTTTTTTTCACATTATACACCCATGTAAATGCACGAGAAAACGCTAATTGACTTGATCGCAGCTATTTGGCATTCATCCGTTTTCTGGCTGCGATGCAACCGGCTTAAAATCTCATTGCCCGTTTAAATTAGGACTTAAAGTTATACCCTAGCCTGTGAATAGGGAATAATTCTTAATTATGCCACAACTCCATTAAAGTGAACATCATGTCATCTTCAATTCAGCCCTCTGTGGTGATTCATTTGTTAAAGGGGTTGTCCCGCGACAGAAAGTGAGGTTAAACACTTCTGTATGGCCATATTAATGCACTTTGTAATATACATCGTGCATTAAATATTGGCCATACAGAAGTTATACACTTACCCCCTCCGGTGCTGGCGTCCCCGTCTCCATGGTGACGACTAAACTTCTGCTCTGGTCGCACGAACAGTCGCGCTTGCGCACTAAAGATTCCTCTTCTGGATGGTCCGGGCTCACGAGCTGCGTCCTGGCTCCTCCCCCTTCTCAGCATCATCGTGTAGCTCCGCCCCATCACGTGGTGCCGATCAGCCAATGAGGTGGCTGTAAACGGCAGTGGAGCTCAGACTGGAGAAAAACATCCACGGTGCACCATGGGAGAAGACCCGCAGTGCCCCATGGGAGAAGACCAGCGGTACACCTTGGGAAATGACGGCAGCCATCTTGGAAGAAGATTTTTATAACCATGAAACAGCTTCATGATGAGTAGAAACGCTCTAAAAAACCGATTTACATGGGTAGTTTGTGAAGCTTGCTTAATATGGGGGACTGGGGTGTGAAAAATTTTTCGTTTTGGCCGCGGGACAACCCCTTTAATACATCTTTGTGGTAGTTGGAGCTGCGCTCTGTAGATACAAAGCTCTAACTCCACTACGGTTGAATAATAGCATTTTGATTGACTGCAGGCTCCACTAGGGGGAGCTTAGTAGATATTGTTTTACTATTGAGTTCAGTGTATACACAGTTATGAAGCTGAAAGCAAGCAATTTTATCATTTAGGGTTCAGTCAGACGGGCATTTTTTGCTGCACATGTTGCTTGGGTTTGCGATCCGCAATGAATGGCTGAGTGCTGCCTTTGATTGGCTGAGTGCAGGGACCAATCATAGCCAGCGCTCAGCTGTCATTCAATGACTGAGTGCTGCCTCTGATGGATCACAGTACTCAGCCAATCAGAGGCAGCCCTTTCAGCAGGCGGGGATTTAAAATCTCCACCTGCTGAAAGCACTTTATAGCAGTTCAGGAGAAGAAGCTGCTGGATGTGCCTGAGTTCCGGCAGCTGTGGAGAGGTGAGTATATATTTTTTTTATTTTTTACACATTCTAGGGCTTATTTTCAGTAAAGTCTTATATTTTAAGCCCTTCCCTGAAAATCACTGCGGGGGCTGCCAGCATCTCACTGCTTTCAATAGAGCTGGCTGTAGTTTTGGCTCCATTGAATTCAATGGGATAGCATTACGGTCCTCTGCCACAGCTGTGACAGCTGTGGTGGAGGATTTCTTCACCCCCCCCCCCCCTTGTCACTGGATACTGTGACAATGCTGTCTCAATATTCAGTGACAAGGGGACTCCCCGCGGAGATGAAGAAATCCTCGGCCACAGCTGTCACAGCTGTGGCAGAGAATCGCAATCTTCTCTGTATGTCAATGGAGCTGCCGCCGGCCCCACTGACTATAAGGTTAAACCCCTGGATGTGACAACATCTAGGGGTTTCACATCCAAGGAATCCCCTGCTGCAGGTGTCACAGCCGCAGCAGGGTATAGCGGAAAGTTCACATTATGTTCGCATAAACACAGCCAAGTGCGTTTGTTTTAAGCATGACGCCCGCTTCGGTCACGCAAATGTTTGTGTGTTTGCATTCTGCGCAAAAAAATGGGCAGTAAAAAAAAAGCCTTCCGGACTGAGCCCTTTAAGGGGTTGTCCCTCAAAGAATATGGTTTGTAGTTAAATCCAGACCATAATTATAAACTTTAAAAAAGTTATTATTAACTTTGTTTTTTATTATTAAAACATAAGGAGATTCATAATGCGCTTCGTAAGAACACACCTATAACTAACTAGCCATTTCCAGTCAGTGCATCTTGTTTGCTGCAGTCAAAAAAGCATTGTTCGTTCCGATGTAGCTAGGTCGTGAATGTGCAGGACTAGTTCTGTGTCTCGCTGCTGCTAATAAAATGCAAGTTTCTTCCAAACTACTGCACAGATACATATAGCACCCATCGCTGTAATCATTGTGACAAACTCTACTTTATGATAATCTCAGTGAGGGCTGCAAAGAGATGGTGACAGATTCCCTTTTATAGTTTTTTCTCTATTTATATGCATTAGATTATACAGGTTTATTACAAATAATCTTCCCAATTTGAAACACTCATAACCCCCATTTAATGACACCCAGATACATACATTTGAAATAAATTGAAATCGAAACTCAAAATGTTTTGTTGCACAACATCAAAAATGTTTTCCCCCTCAGAGGTAATCAATGTGACCCCCTTTGTCACTCTACACGCATCAAGCCTGTAATCAAGTTCCCACCATATATGTTGTAGCAAATCATGACTGACTGATGCAATCACTTCTGGGATGACAGATCATACATGGGGGGTGGTAAGAGGTGGCATATACACTACATCTGTTACACTCCTCCAGAGTAAAGCATCACAAGGGGTAAGGTCCGGAGAACGTGGAGTCCAAGAAAGAAGTTCACTATTATCATCACCTGCAAGGCCAATCCATTGTTTGGTAGTCGCTCACTTCTGACTTCATTGTGAAAATGGGAGGGTGCCCCGTCCTGCTGGAAGATGAAACCTGGGATTTCCTGTCCCAGCTGCTGCAGAAACCAAATCTGTAGCATCCAGGTACGAAATCCCCGGGATTGTCTCCTTATGGAAGAAGAAGGGGCCGGACACTTTCCTACACGTTATAGCACTAAACACATTCACCTTGGGGGAGTCACGCCTACGCTGCACGTAGACGGGTGGGTTTCTGCTTCGCAGATTCTGACATTATGCTTGTTAACTGATGAAAGATGGAAGGTGGCTTCATCACTAAAGACTCCATTACAGTTCGCATACTCTTGCAGAAAGAATTGTTTTTGGGCCGGTAACAATTTCAATTAGTTGGGATAACATCGCAAACAATTGCACAGAATCTTCTACACAGTCGGCTGCGGGATGTCCAATTTTCTGCTCGCTCTGATGGTGGATTTCTGAGGACTTTGTGTGATACTTGTACGAACGCGCTCCGCTGTTTCCACGCTTACTGCTGGACGGACAGATGATTGTCACTTAATGATGCAACCTTTTTCCTTACCACTTACAAATTATACACCCACTGGGTGGAGCATCAACAAACTTTTTTTGAAAATGACGTTGCGCACTATTAACAGACTGGTAGCTGTAAAAATCGAGGACACAAATGCTCTCCTGTCTTCGCTAAGAGTCTCATATCACCTTAGCAACGACTACTACGGAATAAAACTTTTGGAGACTTTTTCATCAAAACTTTCTAACATTAAGACATCCTTGTTACCCATAACATAGCTTTCACTTTATGTCAGCAGCTTGAAAAATCTGCGCTGTGATTCGTTGCTATGGCCAACAAGAACAGTCTTACTGTTTTTTTGACAAATTAAAATTTTTGAGTTTCTGTTTTAGGCCTCGGTCAGACGACCGGTTTTTGCCGCGTTTTGCGGATGCACATGCGATCTTGCTTCGCAATGGGATCGGTCGCATGTCCGCTTTTTATGCGGATGTCTGATAAATTATAGGACACGAGGAATCGCAGATCGCGCCTATCTGCGTTCTGCGATTCCTTGTGTTCTATATATGCACTCAATGGGGCCAGCGGCAGCAGCGCCGACCCCATTGAGAACATATACTACAAAGATCATTCTCCTCTGCCACAGCTGTAACAGCTGTGGCAGAGAAGAAGGATGTTCGCCCATTGAATTCAATGGAGCCAGCAATACAGCCGACTCCATTGAAAGCAGTGGGCTGCCGGCAAGCGCTGGATGAATTTTTGGGAAGGGCTTAAAAATATAAGCCCTTCCCTGAAAATCATCCTAAAATGTGTAAAAAGTTAAAAAAAATGTATACTCACCTTTTCCCAGCAGCCGGAGTTCAGCCGCGTCTGGCCGGCAGTTCTCCTGAACTGCTCTGTGCAGTATTCAGCAGCCGGGGATTTAAAATCCCCGCCTGCTGAATGGGCTGCCTCTGATTGGTCACAGCCCTCACCAATCAGAGGCAGCTCTCACTCACCCATTCATGAATTCATGAATGGGTGAGTGAGTGCTGCCTCTGATTGGCTGAGCGCAGGGACCAATCAGAGGCAGCTCTCAGCTATTGTGGCACAGCTGTGGCAGAGGATAGTGGGCAGTGTGGGGCGGTTTCACTGAAAACGCTGCTAGGTGCAGCTTTTTCAGTGAATTTTCGGCCCCGGTCACGCGATTTGCGGATTCGCATCCGTCATGCGATCCGCAAATCGCGGGAAGAAACGCCCGTGTGACCGAGGCCATAAAGTCATATCAAACTTCTGTATCTGAGTGCCATTAAATGTGAGTTACGAGGGTTTCGAATTGGGAAGACCATTTGTAATAACCCTGTATATAAAATGCTTTCAAACATTTCGAAACTCTATAAAGTTCACAAACTCTTTAAGACCAACATAGTTCTATGTTCAGTTGACTAATTGTGAAGGACGGATATATATATATATGACTTTTTACTAAATGACTGAAAACATATTAGGCAATGCAGGTCAAGACCTTTCATCGTGTTTGAGAAACTCACACTGCAAATACAGGCTTTTTACAACTTGTACATAATTGATCTCTGATGAAAGGTTAATCAGCTTGGATGTATGAACTGCTTTACCAATAGGTGAATTTGACACCAGACACTTCATGCATCATTTAGAGAGACCACCCATTACTATGCTGGACTCCCAAAGACCACTATATCAACACTCTACAAACTAAAGACAACCTTAACCTCTGAATGTCTGCATTCCAAGAAATATCAACCTCTAAGGCTCGCTGCTTTCCAATGTCTACCAAAGTTTTGTATCTACACTATTTAATGTACTCTTCTCCTTCCAAGGGAACTTTAGGGCACTTTTGGTCGATAACCTCTTGGCTAGACCCCCAACCTCAGTTTATAAAGTCTCTTGAAGGTGGGCTGAAGAAAGGAGGTGTCATCATTTAACAGCTCAATCAACATGAGTTTTTGTTTCCATGGTTGTGGCCAAGTATAACATCTAGGTGCCACCCTCCCATATTTTACAGTGACATATAGGCATATACAAGAACTAATGAGGCTAGTAATTGCTTATGTC
Source organism: Eleutherodactylus coqui (assembly GCF_035609145.1). Lineage (NCBI taxonomy): Eukaryota > Metazoa > Chordata > Amphibia > Anura > Eleutherodactylidae > Eleutherodactylus > Eleutherodactylus coqui. The sequence continues at coordinate 72,241,084 of NC_089837.1, read as the reverse complement.
TTATATCATATGCTAAATATTGTTTATTTGAAAGGAAAGTTAGAATCATGGTTTCTTATAGCTTTATATTGTGTCATTCCTCTGTTATCCCTCGTGGAAATGTATGATTAAGTTGACAACTGGGTGTTACCATTTAGGGGTGTGTCTCTATACAGTTTGTTACTGTCCGATCAGTTTCAAAAACATTATATATTTTCTTCCAGCACTCTAATGAAGTTAAAAACGAAGCTTTTTTTTCTTTCTTTCTTGAAAACATTCTCATTGAAGCAGACGGAAAAAATTGTAGCGATTTTTACATGTTTGATGTCTCACAAACCAGACTCTTCCTTATAATGTCCAATCAGTGCTTTTAGTTTCAGACTGTGTAGTGACAGTCCCTATTGGCAAAAGCAATGGTAACACCCAAGTGACCAGTGATTAGCTGCAAACTCAGCTATAAATGGGGTAACATTCTGCTGGACCTTTGGGGCTCATGTTGTGTCTGGATTACTGGATGTAACCTTTACATAATAAATATTTGTAATTAAAGGAGCATCAAACAATTCTTAGATATTTTAAGGTGGACAGGGCTGGGACGAGGTGTAGATGAGTTAGCGGTGGTATAAAACACCATTGAAAGGGGTTCTAACTTACTGATTTCAAGTTTGAGGGCCATTCCATAGATATGGCACGAGCTAGCAGGCAATACTACAGATACTCCGAAAACCAACTGGTCATACCACAGACATGTGATGAGTGGCCAGTTATATGCAGATTGATATCTGCACATGCGTGGATAGTGAATGAGGAATATATAATATATATTAAATAAAAAATCTAGGGGTTGGTAGCAATCGAGGGAAATAAAATGAATGATTTTCATCCAAGAACTGCCAAATTTTAAATGGCCACTTCTGTTCATATGATAGCCAATGAGATAACTAGTGCTTTATTAATTAAAATAACATTTTTGTGCTGAAAATCCCTCTAAAGTTCCACTAGGGGTCTCATTTCTTTCTAATTTGCAACCCACTGACTGATGTCATGTGAAGTCCAACTCTAGAACCAGAGATAACAACACTTTAGGAAGTGGATGAGTGGATGAGGCATACTGCCCATACAAAGCTACTGAGTGGAGAAGGGGAGGAGGAAGGAAAGAGATTTATACAGATGTACTTGCAGGAGTTAACTGGTCAGTGCTTTTTGTCTCTGATAGTTACTGAGATCACATCTATACTGCTTAGTATTGCTGTACAATGCTCTCCATGATGTTATGTATGTGTGTGTACTACAGAGAGTCAGGGAGCAGAAGCTGCAGTTTTCTCCATGTACAGTGTATAGAAGACATCCTAATAACTCCATCCATCAGCTCAGGGAAGACTGAAAATTAAAAATGGAGCATGCAGAGAGGATAACCAGTAATAAATGAGTCGCTGGTTGTGATATCATGATGTTGATTCAGGATACAATGCAGCAGAAGGAATTACACAAATATGTAATATGCATCACTCACTTACACAGTCCCTGCATCACTCACTTACACAGTCTCTGCATCACTTACTTACACAGTCTCTGCACCACTTACTTACACAGTCTCTGCATCACTTACACAGTCTCTGCATCACTTACACAGTCCCTGCATCACTTACACAGTCTCTGCATCACTTACTTACACAGCCTCTGCATCACTTACACAGTCTCTGCATCACTTACACAGTCTCTGCATGCTCTGTTCCACAGCATATATTGCCCCTTCTATATTCAGGTATCATCCCACTAAAACGTTCCCATTGAACATGCTCAATTTCACTTCCCCCAAAATTTAGCACAAATGTTGGTACATACAATAATTTCGGCAAACGTTTTGGTGCATCTTCAGCCCATCTCCATAAGCAACCTAACCTTTAAGGGGAACACGCTACAAACGCATTGATACAAGACATATGATGATGAGAAACAGCACTATTCCTCATATACACACACAGCAGCTTATTCTGAAAAGTCGTCTGAAAGTACGAATACGCTTTGTGCACCAAGAGAACTTGTCCCATCCCTGAATGTATATAATTATTTTCGAGCTGCATTTCATTAGGGAAACATCTGTTGCTCTGATATTGCCAAATTACCAGCAAAAATATAACAGTGCATATTCCTAATTTTCTGTATGCCTTTCCCTTTCCTTTTAAAACTAAAACTTTCCAACTAAGAAACCTTAAAGCTATGAAGAGGTTAATAGTCTGTTCTTTCTGGTAACTGACCTGGAAATCAGACCGCTTGTACCAGGTCAGAGAATATTGAAAACTCAGAGGGTCTCCAGCTTCCATTCATATTTAATGCTTCCTGTGCTACCACGAAATTGGAGCCAAACCCATTGTACTGCGATCCAGTTTTTGACTATAACAAGATAAAGCCCCATTCAGTGAAAGAAAAGTCTAATATTTCAAGCGAAAAGGACAAAGAGTCATTCTTCAAGACGGAATTGTGAGCAATGGCTACTGTAACATGTTCCTTCTTCCTGGCTAATTTAAGACATGTCACAAAGACGGCTAGTATTTCGATACAAGAATTCTCCTTGTGTATATTTGGAGGCTTGTGATACACACACATAGGAAGACGGAGCAGTAACTCAATAGCAATGGTTCATTTTTGTCATAAGCATAGGAAATATCGAAGAACAGGATCCTAGTATTTAACATGCTTCCCTTATTCCACCTGCTCCATGCCTCTCATCTACAGCCAAGCACTCGTATTGTAAGACGCACTTGCATTTAATTCCATCTTGCTACAATTTATTTTTACAGTACAACATCCCGACTCGCTCGATGGGAATGAACGGGGATTAAATTAGCGTTTAAGTTTTCATGAATGTGTTAAAAGACACGCTACCGAATCCCGCTTGTGTTTATAGTCACAGTGGAATATGAAGGACGTCATAGACTCAAGGCCAGATCTATCATTAAATCCCGTCTAGTACATTTTTATCCAGAGGAAATTGAAAGGCATTAAGATAGATTTGTTTGTCGGAACAAGTTCTTTTTTTAGTTACAAATAAAAATCGTTACATCCGTCCTAGGGACTACGGTGCTTATGTCGTTTTTTTGTATTCCAGTGCATTAAAAAATGAAGCAACTTCGCAAATAGTTTTGTTGGGGAATACTCTATTGTTTTGTGTAGTTAGCTTCTATGGAGGCTGAGGCCTGTGTGGCCTCATTCTGTAGTGGTACTACAAAATTTATATTAGAAAGGAGTAGAGGAAAAAAATAAGGGAGTGTAATAGCAGGGTCAGACTACACAGGGTTTGTTTGTAGTCTGTTACCATGGAGACATAGGTGTGTATCTGAATAGGAGCAGTAGACACAAAATAGGTATTTGAAAATTTGCTTGATTTTTTTTTTTATAGAGGCATTGGGGTAAAAAAAAATAGGTTGCATTGTAAACTCCTTGGTTTCTTTTATTGTAATACATAGGTACAGTATAAGAATGATCAAAAGAATGCTAAACACCTGTAGTTGGTGACCAGCAAGTGTTCTCTGCTGAGTATAATCAGCTATGTTGTGTCTAGGTATCACAAACTTGCCTCACTGTATACCAACTGGTGATGAATGAATGTTTCAAAAGTTTGGTTCAACTAGTTTGCCAGATTTGGACAAAAAGTTTGGTTCCAATTAGTTTGAACCGAACATGAACTTAAAACTGCTGTATAACACTGTTTAAATGCCGCATAAAAGTAATTAGTAATCCTTTTTTTAGTCACCATAGGGTACTTGAACTTGTAATCATGTGATAGCTCACATAGTATAATGCAATACCATAGTGTAATGCAATACCACAGTATAATACAATACCATAGTATTGCATTACACCACTTTCTGACAGGCAGTCTATCAAGACTTGCCACTAGCATACCTTGATAGGCATTCATTTATGACAGCACTGTGGCCTTCAGAAGGCCTCAGGCTGCCATGGGAGCATCTTGCTATCTCAATCAGGACATCAATCAGGACATTTAAATGCTACTGTCAGAATTGACGGCAGCATATAAAGCGTTAATAGATGCAATCAGCATGAACACTGATCATGGCTATTATCAGTGGGTGTCATCTTCCATGCTGTCTATTGAACGGGATCGACTGCCAATCCCACTCCACACAAATTCTCCACTCTGAGGACATAAATATATTCCCTGGCCGTTAAGAGGTTAACAGGTCTTCCAATATGACTGGACTAGAGCTACATCTCTAGTCATATTGCAAATTCTGTTAAATGATTGGATATTGACCCATAAATTAATTACCTTTCAATAGATAGGGCTATGGAGAATTCGTCTACCACACATTTGCATAGCTTTCACCCAGGGTGCATTGCTTGGCCTATAGGACTTCCTACACCCTTGGGGTGGTCTCCACAAGGAGAAACATTACCCTTCTGGATTCATGCGCCGCAGAACATAGCAAAGAGTTCCAAAAAATGACAAAAGAGCTGAGAAGGGGTACAGAGATGTGACAGTAGGTGTTTTAGCAATACGTGGAATACTTCCCTACTGTTTCACCAGTCCTATGTGCATCTAAAGGTTTTATCAGCTGTGTGCATATGTGAAATAGGATCTACATCTCTTTGTAACATTCACAATGACGTACTTTATGCAAGTAGATGTCCACATTGCTAGGAAGCTGACAATAGAGCCTAGGGAGAAGATAACAATATAGTAGAGAGAACAATAGGCTCAATGGACATTGGCTTAATAGTGAGTTGTGCAACATATGGGAATATAAAAGGTAGATAGCAGACATACAATCTATATTGAGAAATACCATTAATAGGGAGGATTAGATGAATTGTGCTATTTAGCATCTGCAGGCGTGGTGCTTATTCCCTGCTAGACATGTAGGACAAGCCCTTATCCTGTTAAATCCATTTCTTCCAGACTGAAATGTATTGTGTGTCACGCTGAGACATACATCCAGTTGTCTGTACAATTAAGTGCTGTATCAAATGCGCTCATCTGTTGATTCTCTCAGCTGTTCATTTTATGGCAGAACTATTTTACGCTCTCATCTGTTCCTCGGGTGCACTCAGTGCTTGCCTGATCTGGGGATGATCCAAATGTAGAATGCAAATCATCTGGGTAAAAATGCATTATGGAATGCCAATTGTTGGTAGGAAGGAAGCTTTTATAGAGATTGACACTTGGAGGAAAATTGCTAGCAATTGTTTTTGTCTATGATATACCCAACCACTTTGCTCAGGTGCATTGCACAGCAATAGCCCATGGGATAACAATATAATGCAGGCGCACATACACTATCCTAACAGAAGTAATTGGACAGCTGAGCAAGAATCAAAAGCAGTACTTATTTCCATATGTTAATACTTAGTGGGGCTCCTTTGGCTCTAATGATATTATATACTCTCAGTGGCATATTTTCTACAAATGTCTGATACACTCCAGCTAGTATTTCCCTCCATTCATCCTGCAAATGTCTAGTGAGTTCTCTCGATGAAGATGCAGTAACCCGTCTACAATAGAGTAAGAAGTGTTGTTATTGGACAGTTGAGCAATGGAAGAATGTTTTATGGAGTGATGAATAACGCTACTTTATCTTCACATTAGATGGACATACCTGGATATGGAAGAGCCTCAGGAATGTCTTTTGCCTGAGTGTGTTGTACAGTTAAGTACGGTTGAGCTTTCGTTATGGTTTGGGGATGTTTTACATGGCATGGTCTCAGTCTGTTCGTGTTAGTGGCAAGAACCATGAATGCGAAGGTGTACCTTGACATTCTAGAGAACAATAGACTACTAACAATGTAGCAATACTCTGAGAATGGTCAGCAAGACAACGTGCCATGTCACAAATCCAATGCTGTTTTACTTTGGCTTGAGGATATGGATGTTCCACGATTGGACTGGCTGCACGGAGTCCCAACCTGAACCCTACCAGGAAATATGAATAGTGTCTGACTCATTTAAGAGAACTCACCAAACATTTGCTAGATGACTGGAGGGAAATACCAGGAATTGCCAGTGCCATTGGTACAGAGGTGTCACAGAAGTGCTGAATAATGTGTTTCAGGGCCAAACAGGCACCTTCATCAGAACGGCAACAATATAGCTAACAATCACAATTTAAAAAATCAAACTGCGGGAAAAGTAACGAGATCAGTGATGTCATCAAGGTTACATGAGGTCAGCCTCATGTTATTCAGAGCTGGAGTACATAGACATATGGATTAGCAGCACTTCAGTAAATCAATTCAGTACATTCAGAGTGATGAATGTGCAGAATATATTAGTGCTGTATAAATAAAGATTATTATTAGATAGTACGGCCTCCATGTATTCCCTCCAAATAGTACCGCATGTGCTTTCCTGTAAATGTTGGAGTCACAGACTGCAATGTCCTCATATCTTTCCCTGAATATGATTTAGGGACAGATAGAACTGCTTTTCTGTCTCTCCCTGGTAATGATGTAGGCACAGATAGCACTAGCTTCCTATCACTCCCTGTATATGATGTTGGGACAGGTAAATACTGCCTCCCTGTCTCTTCTGTAAATGATCTAGGCACAGATAATACTGCCTCTGTGTCTCTCCTCATAAATGATATAGGTGTAAATATCACTGCCTGTGCTACCTATAAACTATGTAGTCCCAGATATTACTAAATCCCCGTCTTCCTCCTGTAAATGATGGTGTAGGCACAGGTAGTACTGTCTCCCTGTCTACCCCAGTAAACAACATAGGCACTAATAGAACTGCCTCTATTTCCCTGTAAATGATGTAGTCACTAATAGCACTGTTTCCCTGATTCTCCTTGTACGTGATGTAGGAACAGGTAGTACTGCTTCTCTGCCTCTCCATGTTAATGATGTAGGCACGGATAGTAGTGCTTTCTTATTTCCAGCATAAATTATGTAGGCACAGGTAGTACTGCCTTCCTATCTTTACTGTATATAATGTAGTGACAGGTAGTACTACTTTCTTATCCCTCCCTCCATGTAAATGATGCAGTAACAACCAGTATAGTCTCTCTGTCTCCCAGTGTAAATTATGTAGGTGCATGTAGTATCTCCTACCCGTCTTTCCCTATGAGGTAGGCACAGGTACTACTGCCTCCATGCCTCCCCCTGTAAATTATGTATACACAAATAGTACTTCTTTTCTAAGTCACATTATCAAATTACTACAGAGACCCGCAAACAAGGTAATTGCTGCAGGTTAGCATCAGGTGTCATTAAAGGAAGAAAGTTTTGGGACAGCAAATATATTACAAATCCTTTTTTTGTCCTATACCTAGCATAACCATAGGGGGGTACTGGTGCATTTTGTCTCCACCAGAATTATGGGTGGAGACTTTGACTGACAGCTAAGTGCTTGGTAACACTCCCAAAGCTTCGGATTGGCTGAAGGAGATGTCCGCTGCTGCTGTGGGGAAGAGAGATGTCAAGCCAGCAGAGACAGTGAAGGTCAGGGCAGAACCAGCTGTGATGGGATTGCGCCAGCTAGGACACTTACAGTGGGTCTGTGGCGGCAGATGGTAGGGGCATTGCAACATGAGCTCCTCCACCAGCTGCTGCTGCTGGGCCGAGCAGACATGTGAGGCTGGCGGAGAGAGGGGCAGCTGGGCCGGGAGCAGCTGCCATGGGATGGCAGGGCTCGTCGAGGATTCTGACCTCGGTTCCGTGACCGCAAATGGTAAAGAATACACTGCAGCAGGGAGGCGACATGGGAGGGCACCAGGGAAAGCAGGGAGAAGACTGGTGCAGCGTGTACCGGACCGGAGATGCTAAGGGCACTTCAACCAACAAAACCACTGGAAGCAGGAGCCAACATGGGCACGGGGGAAGCAGGGGAGCTCCCCTGCCACATAAGCAGACACCAGTATTGGAACTGACATGTAGTAGGTGAGGCCATCTTACACATTTTGCATTAGGCCCGTTTGTGCCTCTGAAAGCCTTAAATACCATCCATCATATTTGTGTGTAACTGCTCTCATACAGTCTCACTTCAGAATGCATTCTCTTGAGAAATCTTTGGCAAACAAAGAACAGGATCTTGGATGATTGATATGCCATCTTGAAATCTTTGTAAGAAAATGTCTGTGTCTATCTTGTCTTATAATCAAGTATCAGTGAGACGTTGCCAGCATTCTAGACATGCTTCAAGCCTGATAAGAAATCCACTCTCCTGTGGTTTTATAGAGATAAGTTGTATTAGTTATAATTTTATAACGATTAGTCATGAGCAAACCTTTGAAAAGTTTGGTTCAATTAGTTCGTAGAATTTTGGCAAAAAGTTTGGTTTGGTCTGAATTAATTTGAACTGAACCGGAACTTCACCAATACCCCTAAAAGTGGTGTATAACGCTAAAAGCCATGAAAGCCCTGCATAGCACTCTTAGGGCTTCTTCACACAAGCATGCCTGAGCGCTGTGTGTTTGCGGAACAAATGATTTTTTTGTGCTTGTATTGGCGTATTTTACTGTACTTTTTTCACCTGCAGGGCATGTTCATTTGCATGTGGAAAACAAAAACGCACTGCTTGAAAAGGCTAATTAGTCTAATGAGTTACAGATGTGTTTTTTCCAGTGGAATTACACTGTTTATTACGCATCCTTTTGCGTATTGCACGTTCATTTGGGCACCCCTCTTTTTTCATGACCAAAATGTGTGCGCAAAATACGGATATGTGAATGAAGCCATTGAAATCAATGGTTGCTATTTGCTGCATATTGCATGCGCAAATTTTGTGTGCTCAAATACGCCGTATGAAGGAAGCCCTAGGGGTTGTATCTAAGTACTTTTTTTTAGCTGTTTTTAAGGCAAAGTTAATGGAGAAGAAAAAGAAGAGGAGGAAGAAGAACAAGAAGATGAAGATGAATAAGTAGAGGAGGAAGAAGAAAAATAAAATGAAAAAATATTTGTAGGGCATTTTGGGCTATTCCAAGATCATGTGATCCTTCCTCCTTCTCATTTCTGCCAAGTGACAGATACAATTTTTGGGGGTTCGACCTAGATGAACTGCATGAAGTTCGAGTTCACACTGAAACAACTTTTTAGCAAAGTTCAGAGTTTGACTGCTTTGGTTCACTCAACACTAATCAAGGTGTCTATCCAAGGTCCAGATCTTGGACCTACTCATTGACTGTCCTCTTTGTCGAAGAGCTTTAGAAAGTAAAACTATTGTCTAAAACAAAAATGAATATTATATATCATTGCAAAAGCCAGAGTAAGACACAGACAGAAGGCATCATTTTATCTATAACACCCTTTTCCATGACTATCTGGTCCTGTGGTTGATTTTCTGGCAGGAAGGGCATCAGAATAAATGGAAGCAAACGCTACCCAGAAGGGTATCATGTAGAAATGGAGAATAAAAGCAGGGTCAGGCTGTCCAGAAGTAAGCAGTGGAAATCGGGTAGATACCAAGTTAACAAAGGCCTGATAAAAAAAAAGGTCAAGAAGAGGTAGTCAAGAGTTCAGTAATGGTGATCTAGCAGAACTGAGTGTGTAGTACTGTAGGGAGTTGTGTGGAAGAAGTGTAAATTAAAGCTAATGTAGTGGCCCAGTATATGCATTTCTGGCCTCCTCCATAATGTCATACAAGCCATGTCTTTTGTAGGTGCGCTGTAACAATTGTCTAGTCAATTTGTTGTGTGTATTGCACAACTGTAGCAAGTGAGAGGTTAAGTGTTGCATGAGCCTGGGAAATGTTTGCAATGCATTAGTTGTTTCCTGTCATGTGATCCATGTTGTATATAAATATGAGTGTTTTTGGGTGTGGTAGTGAGTCCAACACAGAGTTAGAGATTCAGTCAGAGAGAGTTCCAACCACATGGGGGTACCTTCAACTTCCATGTTGTGAAGAATGGAGGAGAAAGAGCGGTTTCTGATCTTCTGTTTGCCAGTGACCATGGAGGAGTGAGAGTCCCAAAAGAGAGAGAGCGTGGGCGTGTTGGTGGTGAGTGAAGGCCCAACCCCTCTGCAGTGGTATTCTTGTGCTGTTTTACTACACAGCCGTCCTGTACTTTGGGATCACCAGGTAGAGGTACTAAAATTCTGTCTTCCTACGCGGCCCTCCTTTACTTTGGGATCACCGTATAGAGATCTTAAAATTCTGCTGTCCTACACGGCCGTCCTGTGCCCTGGGATCACCATGTAGAGGTACTAAAAAATATTCTTGTTGTCCTGCACATCTGTCCTGTGTAATTTGTGCCTTTCACCTAGTGTTTGATGAGAAGTAAAGTTTTGTCAGGCCCTGACTATTCCCAAGGACCTGAGGTACGTTATACCAGTCTGCGACTCATTTATTTATCACCGAGGGTCTTTCCATTGGGTAACAGTAGCATCAACTGTGACAACCCCTATATCTGTTTGCAAGTTTATTGGGCATCCATATCCGATGGATGTCCAGAAGAGGCCCAGCGCTGCCCTGGCTGAGGCTACGTACATCCCTCTGGGAGGGAGCATAGTAAGTACTACTGTGACAAGCCGCCATCTTGCCCTCTCAGCTCCTCAACATGTGCCCTGTGTCTGGAGTCACCCTACGGGACGCTGCACTAATCCCATATCAAAAGCTGACTACACAATAAGCAATATAAGGGAAGGCCTAGCTAGAAGATAAACCGCTACAAATACCACAGAGGCCGCCATGTTGCTGTTTTATGTATGACAACTTTAACTAAGCTGCCTTGTGCTCTGTGTATTCTCTGACTGGCTTTCCTTCCAGGCCTAGAGTGACGGGAGTATTGTATGTTACACAATGTAACAAAGGCATTTTATCACCTAGAATTTTTGTACTAATTAAAGCCAGATACTAAAACATTTTATTTTTTATTGTAGTTTTTGCACATGGGCTGTATGAAACTATTGTCTGGAGATGACTCATTAACTCTTGTAGGAGAGTGTTCTAGGCATGTTCTATGGCCTGCGCAGAGGTCATTGTACAAGGGAGCAGTTAAGCTGTGATTATCACTTAATGTAAATGGTGGATCATAGGTTATCTATATATAGGTATTACCTTTCATGCTGCCTGTGATAATAACAGGATAACTCCTACAAAGTGACCAATACAGAACAAGAAGTGTCAGACTATTATAAGGCTTAGTGGTCAGTTGTGAAAACTGCAAGATTTCAGGAATTGTTTTGATATAGTGACAAAAATATATATTTAACATAAAACCCAATTTAAACAAGTAAGCCTTTTTCTAACAACACATTCCCTTTAGGCCGCCTGCACACGAGCGGGTCGGATCCGGCAGCGAGAATTCTCGCCGCGCGATCCGACCCGAGCGCCTGCAGGGACGAGCGCGTACTCACCCGTGCCTGGCGGCCCCGGCTCTTTCATGTGCCGGCTGCCGCGCAGCCGGCGCATGCGCAGACCGGAGCCGGCGGCCGGGTGAGTGCGTGCCCCGCAGAAAATTAGGACATGCCGCGGTTTGTTTGCCGCGCGAGATTTCGCGCGGCCAAACCGCGTCCGTCTGCATAGGAGTGCGTATTTTAATGCACTCCTATGCAAACTTTCAGCGGCGGAAATCCCGCGGGAAATCCCGCGGCGGGATTTCTGCTCGTGTGCAGGCGGCCTTAACCAGGTATTTTCATCTGTAGTTTGCTAACAGCCGGAAAGCCAGAGGTGGAAGACCACCACTATAATTGTGACATGATGGGATATACAAATCTTTCTATGAATGCAGGCTTATGTGATACAGTAGGTTACTTTATGTTCATAGGTTATCGTCAGTTCAGCGTCATTCATTCATCATGCTATCTCAACTTGAATGACCAGCAAAAATCAATGAAAGCAATTACAATGAGCAGCCTTTTGTTGACTGTTCATTAGATGGGATCAGGAAGCTTGTGACTCTTTGAAAGCATTGCATGTCATATGATCTGCTGTTTTTCTTAGGTTTATATTATAGATAGCATCTCCTTTACATTTCATTTTTTATGACCTTGTTTTGCTAACACAAAACAATTCTATTGCCCTTTACATGGCCGATCAAAACACGCAAATGCCCTAAATGTATTAGCCTGGCCTTTCCTTAAAGTCATGTCATTCTTCATATGAAATCAATCTCAAGGCATATACTTTACTCACTGTTTAAACTTTTTTTTCTAATAGATAGTGGTAAAGTGTTGGAAGAACTTTTATAACCAAGAATACATTTCCAAACTTTTTAATTCTGCAAGAATTCCATAGATAAGATAGAAATATATGAATTTGTCATGTTTTAAAAAAACTTTTATTAGGTATTATAAATAGTACAAAGTACAATATACAATAAGCAAAAACACTTCATATCATATTGAAGAAAGGCATGCGAAAATCAGTATCACTTTCATGTATAGTCATACAACTCTCCATCATTGTATCAAACCACCCAGGCATTAGACTATAGAGAGACCTGTAGGTAAAAGTAGGTTATATCATGTTGAACCCCTTATCGACTCATTGTAATGTGGCAACCGGATCAGGAGGCCTGCAGTGATGGGGAAGACCACGGAGAAACCAAGATCTCTCCCGTCAGTGGTGCCAGCTTGGCCTAGCTCAGCCGCCCAATGTACAATCCCAGTTATCTGATAGACCATCCGTGGGGTATGCACTCTCGATTTACTAGCAGAATTCACTCAAGTTTCTATACTTTTGCTCTCAGATTCCTTAAATGACTTCCCTTCTCTTTCCCTGGCAGGAGGACCATTACTTCACGCTTAGCTTAGTGGAGGCACATCCACCTCTTCCGACTACATTTTCTCAACCTCTTCTCCTAAACTCCACCTCCCAACTACTCACGTCTCTCAACCACGTCACTCCCACAGTTAAAGGGATACATGCAAATAAATCACTTACAGCAGTCATCCACATACATACACACTACAGCTTTGAGCCAATACATCATGTTGCTATGAAATATTAATAAACCTAAACCAACTAATAGAGATGGGCGAGCACGCTCGGATAAGTCAGTTACTCGAGCGAGCCTCGCTCTTCTCGAGTAACTGCATTCTTGTCCGAGCGTGCTCAGGTGAGGGTGGGGGGAGAGAGGGAGATCTTTCTCACTCTCTCCCCCGCTATCCCCTGCTGCCCACCCGAGCATGCTCGGACGAGAATGCAGTTACTCGAGAGGAGCGAGGCTCGCTCGAGTAACTGACTTATCCGAGCGTGCTCGCTATTCTCTACCAACTAACCTTCTGGGCACCAAGGTCACTTTACCTCTCTCTGCATTCGATATTATACCTGAATATTGTGTTCTGAATCAAAATCAAAAATTTGCCTGTTACTGGTTTGAAGTTTGTACCATAACCTCCAGTATACTATCTATCGTTAATTGTTGGTTATCTTCTCCCCTTTCTAAATCTATTCTTAATCTACCCAACTGCTTTGCGTTATGTAGTTTAAGGTACCATGAGGTATCTTTGAATTACTTTATACGGTCTACGATTTCTTGTGTGGTGAAACATTCTTCTATTAACGCACGCCAATTTTTAAAAAAAGCCCAAAGCTCGTGACTCCACCCTATGTTCTAATTCCAATCTTTCCATACACGAAAATTGCTTGAGTTGGTGTGTTATGTCTGTAAGTTTTGGAGTTGGCAGAAGTAGCCGTTGTGTTGATAAGCAGCAGGGATCAAATGTCATGATTGTATTTCAGCAGGGAGTAAAATGGAATATAAAGACCCCTGGTGTCAAGGGTAGTAAAATTTTTCAACCTTGTGTATTAGTAATCTTATCTCTGCCCTATGTTTTTGAGCCTCTGGACAGTTCCATAAGCTATGGAACATGTTTGTTTTTGACTTGTTACATTTAGGGCAGGCCAACAGTCTGTCGGGTGCATTAGGATGTGGTGGGATATCAAAACCATATATGGCCTTGTGTATGATTTTTAAACTGAGTTTCTCTCCATCTTTCATTGGAAATGGCTTTGCGCATTGCTGTCCTGCCATCTGTGATTTTCTGTTCAATTTCTGGGTCATTGATTTCTTCTGGCCATTTTTTTACATATTGATGAGCTATGAAATGCCGCAAGGTGTAACCTGAAGACTCGATATAATCTAGAAAGGGAGTGTTTTCAATTTGTCATTTTGTATTGAAATTATTGCTAATTTCTTTTGTTATATCCAATATGCAACCAGATAACAGATAGATACATTGAACGACCACTAAATTAGAGATGCCCATTTTGTAGCACGTAGGACCTCATTTGGCCTGCAGAACCACAGCAATTTATTGTGGTGTCCATTCACAGGTATCAGAGGACCAGTGCGTTCAAAAAGAACATTTCCCACACTGTTACTCTACCAGCCTGAACTGTTGTTACCTGACAGGAAGGGTTCATCAATTCATGCTGCTTTTTAGCACCAAATTCTAACCCTCCCATCTGTATGGTGCAACCGAAATCTGGATTAATCTAACCAGGTAATTTTTCTACACTGCTCAGTGGTACCATTATTGTGTTATTTTGCCCACTAGAATCTTGCCTTTTTATTTCTATTTGTAATGGCATTAGAATTGTGGAACGCTAAGGCCTGTGATTGGCTACAGTCACTCCAAGAGATTCCACCTACAGGCTGACTGCAACTCACCAAAAACAGTGCCGGCAGGGAAAACTGCAGATGCAAATTCACTCAGAAAACCATTTTAAATTTAGATTATAAATAGTCCAAAGTGGTTGGCCAAGAAAGTGTAAAAACATACTTGATACATCTGGCTCAACCTAAAAATAAAAATGTTAAAGCGCACTAGAATGTGGAGCAGCAATAAGAAGAAACTTATCCTTGTTTGAAAGGTTGAAAATGGCTGGGTCCCAAAGGTTTTTTTTACATTTCTCATAGCTTTCTAAGCCTAAGAAAGCCAGACTAAAAGACGGTGGGACAGCAGTGCTCGTCTCCAGGACTTCACCAGAGCAGCACCCATCCTCTGGAACGTTCTATCCCAAGGCATTCAGACAATTCCCGATGCAAGAAACTTCAGGCATGCCCTAAAAATGCAACTCTTCAGGGAGGCATAGTAAATCTCCTGACCTAGTCGCCCTGCACCTCCCCATGGCTCACCACACCTTCCACCCTGCCTATCACATATGACCTCTACCCTTGCACCTCCTTACCGCCCTCACCCTGTTTGCTTCCTAATAACTGATTTGCACATGTAATTCCCATACTGCCTGTGTTCCCCCGTGCCTCATCTCCCCCCTTGTACCTCCTGTATCACCGCCACCCCTTTGTTTCAAACTGATTGTATACCACATGTGATTTGTTGTATTGTCTGTGTTCTTCCAGGCTTGACAGCGCTGCGGAATAAGTTGGCGCTATACAAATAAAGATTATTATTATTATAATCATTCATTTGAGTTTTCTTCTAAAATGAAGTTAGGACCACATGCCAGTGTGATGTGTTATCGTTCGTCGTTCAGTTGTGTATACCTTTAGACTGATCAATAATTGTCCAGGTTCTCGCTGATCTGAACAATTTATCTGCCCACGTAAAAGGACCCTAGGTGAAACATACTACCAAGGCACGAGCCCTTTTAAAGGCGCTTGGGCTCCTGGGTGTGAACCAACAGTCATCGCCCTAGTTCCCAAACATGCAATATACCCCATGATACAAATAAATATAGCCTACGATACAGTAAATAGCGATGGCAGAATCAATCTTCTTAGTTCAATCTTGAAGGAGAATTTTTATAGTCATTAGTTTGAGTTTTCTTCTACAACGAAGTTAGGACCACATGCCGATGTGATGTGTCGGCACATTTATGTGCGGACTTGTAATGGGCTTCTCGGTCAAGTGGTTCATGCAGACATTTTTCCCTAGTTCTTAGGTTCCTGCAGTTATTATTTTTTTATGGTGCTTGTTGTGTCTATTTAATAGCCCGTGCCTCCGTATGGTAATTTTG
Organism: Eleutherodactylus coqui; assembly: GCF_035609145.1. Classification (NCBI taxonomy): domain Eukaryota; kingdom Metazoa; phylum Chordata; class Amphibia; order Anura; family Eleutherodactylidae; genus Eleutherodactylus; species Eleutherodactylus coqui. Next base: position 72,225,216 of record NC_089837.1, on the reverse strand, counting down.
TTTCTTAATTCAGCGCTCTAAGGAACATCCATTACAATAAATACAAATTACGGCGTTATGGAAAAACAACAATTCCCCTGATTGAATCTTCTTTTTCTATGTGTCTATACACACACATATATATTTCTTCTGCTTTATTGGCATGAAATTTTCATAACCCGTTATTACAATATTTAAAACAAGCATTAACCGTTCTTCTTTTATTGCTTTGCCTATTCAGCAGGATAGTGTCCTCTCCTCTGGCTTGTGGCGCATAAATTTACAAACATCATGCAAATGTATTATTTGCAATAAAACTGACTAATGAACTTTAAAGGCAAATTACTTTCCCTGTCTGCTGGCTCTGCAAGAGGTAATCATCTATCATTCAAATTTACGCCTGTGTGTTTGCTTTAGGGAAATCATAATCACTTCTTAATTTATGACTTATAAAAGACATCATGGATTTTCAATATCTTTAACAAGTATGTACCAAAACAGTTCATTTAGCGGCAGCAAGTTTAAAATACGCTTTAATATGGCTGTCTGTGGAGCTGCGGTGGCATGTGCCGGAAATTAGTCAACGTGGTAATAGCTTTCTCTTCTGTCCAATGTGCTTTACTTACATGATGCTAATGTTTTAGTTGATTGCTGAAAAATATCTAATTTTAATTCTACAATTTTTAGATTTTTTTCATCATTTCAATCGCCAACTTTTATGTTTTTGTTTGCCCCTAGGTCTGTTGTTTTTGGGGAATTAGGAAGACAGAATTGGATCTATGCAGGTAAGGCAAAGGCCTCCCAACATTATTAAGACTTGCTGCCTTTCTTACCTGGCATGGGCCACCTGGGTGTTTATCGGAGTCAGGAACGTGATAAAGGGGTTATCCGGTAACCCAAAATTTTTGAAACATGCTCAGTGTGGTAGAAAAACATAGAAAAAGTCATAGTCAGCTCACAAAATCCCCCACTGCTCCCGTTCCAATGGTACCAGATTCCCGGCTGCTCTCTACTTCCTGCTGCAGTGATGAGATCACCGACACCAGGGACATGTGATCGCTGCGCTATGAAATACAGGATATAGACATTAAACAAGCAGCAGGGTTGTTGATCTGGGTCTTGGAGTTAGGTAGAAACTTTCAAAAACATTGATTCTGACTGCCATTATAGAGTCGATAGGGAATTTCTTCCCCCAAATGGGCTAAATTGGCTTCTGCCTGATTGGGTTTTATTTGCCTTCCTCTGGATCAACAAGGGTGGGGTGGAAACAGGCTCAACTAGATTTGGCACAAATTTTGAACCTATTTAAATTATTCAAGGCTTGTTTATGCAACCAAATTCTGGTTCTCTATGACCTCTGAGTTGTAATGTGGAATCCATTGCAGTGCTTGGAGCCCCACTGTATTTCTGTTTGCCTCAGATATCATGTGGAGGTTTTTCATGTCAGATTCAATATTAATTCGACAAAAAAAGGTTGCCATGTTCTATTGGAAGCTGTATGACAAAGGTGTAATAAGTGCTATATGGAGGCTCCAAAAACAGCACATACATCTAGGCTCCATGGTATGGAGCCGTACAAACTCTTTGTGCCTCCATACAGCTTTAGAGCACTTTGTTCTGAAATGGGCATTAGGCATTAGTGGGACAAAGACATGTATGGATCAAGAATTAATATCTTTGACAATTTTTTTTTTCCATGGGGACACCCTAATTGTCCCCAAATGCCTTCCTTTTCTGACTGCACTCCTGGCTTGCCCTTCCAATATCACACCTGGTGCTTGTGTTCTTCAACTGGCTTTGCTACTGTCCTCACTCCAGCCTCATCTTCTGGTTGTCTTCCTGACATCCATTGGCCAACTCCTAGAGTTTGTCTCCCAGCTTGTGTCCATGCTCTAACCGTGTACTTCTGGCATCATGTTTGATCCAGCTTGCATCCAGTTTTGTCTTCACTTCTGTTTCCTGCTATTGAACATTATCCAGATGCTAGCTGCTGACTATTCTGGGAACTGCAATTTATGGATCTACCTGCAGCCAAGTCCAACCATCCTTGCAGAGGCTAAATGTTGAAACTAGAGGAATCCTTGAACTCTGAACCCCATTAAAAGCAGTGCCAAAATGGTTGCACCCTCAAGCAATGCACAGTCCTAGCCAGGCACTAAGTGATAATACTGAACCCAGTATGGAGGACATGCAAATGGTATTAAGAAAACCCAATCCCCATTCTAAATAGGATTAAAAAAAAAAAAAAAAAAATATATATATATATATATATATATATATATATATATATATATATATATATATTTTTTTTTTTTAATCCTATTTAGAATGGGGATTGGACTCTACTGAAGTATATATTGCACTCTACTGAACAACGCCGGGCTGTGCCTGCCTTTATTTACTGCCACATTTCTCTGTAGAAAAAAAACTCCTTTTTCTATGTAAAGCAGATTAAGATTATTGTTTGCAACAGAAAAGTCATAAATATTGAATTTCTGTCAAATACCATTTATTCAGTGTATTTACTACAATAAACGTTTAGAAATCAGACCATGATTTCTAATTACACCTATTTTTATTAGAAAAACTGCTTTAAAATGAACAGAAATTAATAGTATGATAATACTCTACATTGCTAATATTTCTGTCCACAATGCATAAATAATAGTTTTCATTAGAGATGAGCGAACGCGTTCGTCCGAGCTTGATATTCGTGCGAATATTAGGGTGTTCGGGATGTTCGTTATTCGTGACGAACACCATGCGGTGTTCTGGTTACTTTCACTTCCTTCCCTGAGACGTTAGCGCGCTTTTCTGGCCAATTGAAAGACAGGGAAGGCATTACAACTTCCCCCTGCAACGTTTAAGCCCTATACCACCCCCCTGCTGTGAGTGGCTGGCGAGATCAGGTGTTCGCCTAATATAAAAGTCGGCCCCTCCCGCGGCTCGCCTCAGATGCGGTGTGAGTTAGATGAGGGACAGTGCTGTTTATACCGGAGCTGCTGTAGGGAAAGAATTGGTAGTTAGTGTAGGCTTCAAGACCCCCCAAAGGTCCTTATTAGGGCCACTGATAGCTGTGTGTTGGCTGCTGTTAGCAGTGGGATTTTTTTTTTTTTCTCAAAATCGCCTCTGCAGACCGTTGCACCTGGCATTAGGGACAGAAGTGCTGCATAGGCAGGGAGAGTGTTAGGAGTGAGTGTAGCCTTCAAGAACCTCAACGGTCCTTTCTAGGGCCATATTTATCCGTGTGCAGTACTGTCCAGGCTGCTGTTGGCTGTGCTGCATTTTTTTTGGGCTTCTCAAAATCGCCTCTGCAGAGCATTGCACCCTCCATTGATACTGCAGGGAAAGAATTGTATAGGCAGGGCCACAACACAGTTATTATTCATAGAATATACGCAGTGCTGCCTGTTGGTGGGAAAAAACTGAAAACAAATCTATTTGTCCAGCCTGTGTCCGTCCTTACGCCTGTGTAGACGTGTGAGCTGCGTGAAAAACATTGCTAAATCATACGCAGCCAGCTACGCTTTACTGCTGGGTTCGCCATTTGCTTTCCTTAATTGGGAAAAAAAAATACCTGCTCTCCAAGAGTTATAATAACTCTGCTACCCTCACGTTCTGTGACACATAAGCAGGGACACAGCGCAGTTATTAAACTTCGCAGGTTCATTGAATATACGCAGTGCTGCCTGTTGGTGGGAAAAAACTGAAAACAAATCTATTTGTCCAGCCTGTGTCCGTCCTTACGCCTGTGTAGACGTGTGAGCTGCGTGAAAAACATTGCTAAATCATACGCACCCAGCTACGCTTTACTGCTGGGTTCGCCATTTGCTTTCCTTAATTGGGAAAAAAAAATACCTGCTCTCCAAGAGTTATAATAACTCTGCTACCCTCACGTTCTGTGACACATAAGCAGGGACACAGCGCAGTTATTAAACTTCGCAGGTTCATTGAATATACGCAGTGCTGCCTGTTGGTGGGAAAAAACTGAAAACAAATCTATTTGTCCAGCCTGTGTCCGTCCTTACGCCTGTGTAGACGTGTGAGCTGCGTGAAAAACATTGCTAAATCATACGCAGCCAGCTACGCTTTACTGCTGGGTTCGCCATTTGCTTTCCTTAATTGGGAAAAAAAAATACCTGCTCTCCAAGAGTTATAATAACTCTGCTACCCTCACGTTCTGTGACACATAAGCAGGGACACAGCGCAGTTATTAAACTTCGCAGGTTCATTGAATATACGCAGTGCTGCCTGTTGGTGGGAAAAAACTGAAAACAAATCTATTTGTCCAGCCTGTGTCCGTCCTTACGCCTGTGTAGACGTGTGAGCTGCGTGAAAAACATTGCTAAATCATACGCAGCCAGCTACGCTTTACTGCTGGGTTCGCCATTTGCTTTCCTTAATTGGGAAAAAAAAATACCTGCTCTCCAAGAGTTATAATAACTCTGCTACCCTCACGTTCTGTGACACATAAGCAGGGACACAGCGCAGTTATTAAACTTCGCAGGTTCATTGAATATACGCAGTGCTGCCTGTTGGTGGGAAAAAACTGAAAACAAATCTATTTGTCCAGCCTGTGTCCGTCCTTACGCCTGTGTAGACGTGTGAGCTGCGTGAAAAACATTGCTAAATCATACGCAGCCAGCTACGCTTTACTGCTGGGTTCGCCATTTGCTTTCCTTAATTGGGAAAAAAAAATACCTGCTCTCCAAGAGTTATAATAACTCTGCTACCCTCACGTTCTGTGACACATAAGCAGGGACACAGCGCAGTTATTAAACTTCGCAGGTTCATTGAATATACGCAGTGCTGCCTGTTGGTGGGAAAAAACTGAAAACAAATCTATTTGTCCAGCCTGTGTCCGTCCTTACGCCTGTGTAGACGTGTGAGCTGCGTGAAAAACATTGCTAAATCATACGCAGCCAGCTACGCTTTACTGCTGGGTTCGCCATTTGCTTTCCTTAATTGGGAAAAAAAAATACCTGCTCTCCAAGAGTTATAATAACTCTGCTACCCTCACGTTCTGTGACACATAAGCAGGGACACAGCGCAGTTATTAAACTTCGCAGGTTCATTGAATATACGCAGTGCTGCCTGTTGGTGGGAAAAAACTGAAAACAAATCTATTTGTCCAGCCTGTGTCCGTCCTTACGCCTGTGTAGACGTGTGAGCTGCGTGAAAAACATTGCTAAATCATACGCAGCCAGCTACGCTTTACTGCTGGGTTCGCCATTTGCTTTCCTTAATTGGGAAAAAAAAATACCTGCTCTCCAAGAGTTATAATAACTCTGCTACCCTCACGTTCTGTGACACATAAGCAGGGACACAGCGCAGTTATTAAACTTCGCAGGTTCATTGAATATACGCAGTGCTGCCTGTTGGTGGGAAAAAACTGAAAACAAATCTATTTGTCCAGCCTGTGTCCGTCCTTACGCCTGTGTAGACGTGTGAGCTGCGTGAAAAACATTGCTAAATCATACGCAGCCAGCTACGCTTTACTGCTGGGTTCGCCATTTGCTTTCCTTAATTGGGAAAAAAAAATACCTGCTCTCCAAGAGTTATAATAACTCTGCTACCCTCACGTTCTGTGACACATAAGCAGGGACACAGCGCAGTTATTAAACTTCGCAGGTTCATTGAATATACGCAGTGCTGCCTGTTGGTGGGAAAAAACTGAAAACAAATCTATTTGTCCAGCCTGTGTCCGTCCTTACGCCTGTGTAGACGTGTGAGCTGCGTGAAAAACATTGCTAAATCATACGCACCCAGCTACGCTTTACTGCTGGGTTCGCCATTTGCTTTCCTTAATTGGGAAAAAAAATACCTGCTCTCCAAGAGTTATAATAACTCTGCTACCCTCACGTTCTGTGACACATAAGCAGGGACACAGCGCAGTTATTAAACTTCGCAGGTTCATTGAATATACGCAGTGCTGCCTGTTGGTGGGAAAAAACTGAAAACAAATCTATTTGTCCAGCCTGTGTCCGTCCTTACGCCTGTGTAGACGTGTGAGCTGCGTGAAAAACATTGCTAAATCATACGCAGCCAGCTACGCTTTACTGCTGGGTTCGCCATTTGCTTTCCTTAATTGGGAAAAAAAAATACCTGCTCTCCAAGAGTTATAATAACTCTGCTACCCTCACGTTCTGTGACACATAAGCAGGGACACAGCGCAGTTATTAAACTTCGCAGGTTCATTGAATATACGCAGTGCTGCCTGTTGGTGGGAAAAAACTGAAAACAAATCTATTTGTCCAGCCTGTGTCCGTCCTTACGCCTGTGTAGACGTGTGAGCTGCGTGAAAAACATTGCTAAATCATACGCACCCAGCTACGCTTTACTGCTGGGTTCGCCATTTGCTTTCCTTAATTGGGAAAAAAAATACCTGCTCTCCAAGAGTTATAATAACTCTGCTACCCTCACGTTCTGTGACACATAAGCAGGGACACAGCACAGTTATTAAACTTAGATAATTCATTCACTAGAGGCAGTGGGGCCTTTCGTTTTCCAAAAAGGGCAAAAATTATATTTGGCCTGCAGTCTTGCGCCAATTTATTTCCTGCCTGGGAAATCTAATCACTGGTAATACAGCATGCTGAGGGGTAGGGGTAAGCCTAGAGGACGTGGACGTGGACGTGGCCGAGGACGCGGAGGGCCAAGTGAGGGTGTGGGCACAGGCCAAGCTCCTGATCCAGGTGTGTCGCAGCTGTCTGCTGCGCGATTAGGAGAGAGGCACGTTTCTGGCGTCCCCACATTCATCGCCCAATTAATGGGTCCACGCGGGAGACGGTTATTAGAAAATGAGCAGTGTGAGCAGGTCCTGTCCTGGATGGCAGAAAGTGCTTCGAGCAACCTATCGTCTACCCGCAGTTCTGCGCCGTCCACTGCTGCCAATCCGAATCCTCTGTCTGCTGCTCCTCCTTCCTCCCAGCCTCCTCAGTCCACTACAATGACACCTGCTCAGGAGCGGGAACACTCCCAGGAACTGTTCTCGGGCCCCTGCTTAGATTGGGCAGCAGCGGTTCCTCTCCCACCAGAGGAGTTTATCGTCACTGATGCCCAACCATTCGAAAGTTCCCGGGGTCCGGGGGAAGAGGCTGGGGACTTCCGCCAACTGTCTCAACAACTTTCTGTGGGTGAGGAGGACGATGACGATCAGACACAGTTGTCTTGCAGTGAGGTAGTAGTAAGGGCAGTAAGTCCCAGGGAGCAGCGCACAGAGGATTCGGAGGAAGAGCAGCAGGACGATGAGGTGACTGACCCCACCTGGTGTGCAACGCTTACTCAGGAGGACAGGTCTTCAGAGGGGGAGTCAAGGGCATCAGCAGGGCAGGTTGCAAGAGGCAGTGCGGTGGCCAGGGGTAGAGGCAGGGCCAGACCGAATAATCCACCAAGTGTTTCCCAAAGCGCCCCCTCGCGCCATGCCACCCTGCGTAGGCCGAGGTGCTCTAAGGTCTGGCAGTTTTTCACAGAGACGCCTGACGACCGACGAACAGTGGTGTGCAACCTTTGTCGCGCAAAGCTCAGCCGGGGAGCCAACACCAACAGCCTCACCACCACCACCATGCGCAGACATATGATGGCCAAGCACCCCGCAAGGTGGGACAAAGGCCGTTCACCGTCTCCGGTTTGCACCCCTGCCTCTCCCCCTGTGCCCCAACCTGCCACTGAGATGCAACCCCCCTCTCAGGACACAGGCACTACCGCCTCATGGCCTGCACCCACACCCTCATCTCCGCTGTCCTCGGCCCCATCCAGCAGTGTAGTTCAGCGCACCGTTCAGCCGTCGCTTGCGCAAGTGTTCGAGCGCAAGCGCAAGTACGCCGCCACGCACCCGCACGCTCAAACGTTAACCGTCCGCATCGCAAAATTCATCAGCCTTGAGATGCTGCCGTATAGGGTTGTGGAAACGGAGTCCTTCAAAAGTATCATGGAGGCGGCGGCCCCGCGCTACTCAGTTCCCAGTCGCCACTACTTTTCCCGATGTGCCGTCCCAGCCCTGCACGACCACGTCTCCCGCAACATTGTGCGCGCCCTCACCAACGCGGTTACTGCCACGGTCCACTTAACTACGGACACGTGGACAAGCACAGGCGGGCAGGGCCACTACATCTCCCTGACGGCACATTGGGTGAATTTAGTGGAGGCTGGGACAGAGTCAGAGCCTGGGACCGCTCACGTCCTACCCACCCCCAGAATTGCGGGCCCCAGCTCGGTGCTGGTATCTGCGGAGGTGTATGCTTCCTCCACTAAAGCACCCTCCTCCTCCTCCTCCTCCTCTGTCTCACAATCAAGATGTGTTAGCAGCAGCATGTCGCCAGCAGTCGGTGTCGCGCGGTGTGGCAGCACAGCGGTGGGCAAGCGTCAGCAGGCCGTGCTGAAACTACTCAGCTTAGGCGATAAGAGGCACACGGCCCACGAACTGCTGCAGGGTCTGACACAGCAGACCGACCGCTGGCTTGCGCCGCTGAGCCTCCAACCGGGCATGGTCGTGTGTGACAACGGCCGTAACCTGGTGGCGGCTCTGCAGCTTGGCAGCCTCACGCACGTGCCATGCCTGGCCCACGTCTTTAATTTGGTGGTTCAGCGGTTTCTGAAAAGCTACCCACGCTTGTCAGACCTGCTCGTAAAGGCGCGCCGGCTCTGCGCACATTTCCGCAAGTCCCACACGGACGCTGCCACCCTGCGCACCCTGCAACATCACTTTAAGCTGCCAGTGCACCGACTGCTGTGCGACGTGCCCACACGGTGGAACTCTACGCTCCACATGTTGGCCAGGCTCTATGAACAACGGAGAGCTATAGTCGAATACCAACTCCAACATGGGCGGCGCAGTGGGAGTCAGCCTCCTCAATTCCTTTCAGAAGAGTGGGCCTGGTTGGCAGACATCTGCCATGTCCTTGGTAATTTTGAGGAGTCTACCCAGGTGGTGAGCGGCGATGCTACAATCATTAGCGTCACCATTCCTCTGCTATGCATCTTGAGAAATTCCCTGCAAACCATAAAGGCAGCTGCTTTGCGCTCGGAAACGGGGGCGGGGGAAGACAGTATGCCGCTGGATAGTCAGGGCACCCTCCTGTCTATTTCTCAGCGCGTACAGGAGGAGGAGGAGGAGCATGAGGAGGATGAGGAGGAGGGGGAAGAGACAGCTTGGCCCGCTGCTGACGGTACACCGGCTGATTGCCTGTCATCCTTTCAGCGTGTATGGCCTGAGGAGGAGGAGGAGGAGGAGGAGGATCCTGAAAGTGATCTTCCTAGTGAAGACAGCCATGTGTTGCGTACAGGTACCCTGGCACACATGGCTGACTTCATGTTAGGATGCCTTTCTCGTGACCCTCGCGTTGCACGCATTCTGGCCACGACGGATTACTGGGTGTACACACTGCTCGATCCACGGTATAAGGAGAACCTGCCCACTCTGATTCCCGAAGAGGAAAGGGGTTCGAGAGTGTTGCTATACCACAGGACCCTTGCGGACAAGCTGATGGTAAAATTCCCAGCCGACAGCGCTAGTGGCAGAAGGCGCAGTTCCGAGGGCCATGTTGCAGGGGATGTGCGTAGATCGAGCAGCATGTACATCCCAGGCAGTGCAACAGTCTTTAAGGGCCTGGCCAGCTTTATGGCTCCCCACCAAGACTGTGTCACCGCTCCCCAGTCACGGCTGAGTCGGCGGGAGCACTGCAAAAGGATGGTGAGGGAGTACGTAGCGGATCGCACGACCATCCTTGGTGACGCCTCTGCCCCCTACAACTACTGGGTGTCGAAGCTGGACACGTGGCCTGAACTAGCCCTGTATGCCCTTGAGGTGCTTGCTTGTCCTGCGGCTAGCGTGTTGTCGGAGAGGGTGTTTAGTGCGGCTGGGGGAATCATCACAGATAAGCGTAGCCGCTTGTCAACCGACAGTGCCGACAGGCTAACACTCATCAAGATGAACAAAGGCTGGATTTCCCCAGACTTCTGTTCTCCACCAGCGGACAGCAGCGATACGTAAGCAATACGTAGGCTGCACCCGCGGATGGAAGCTACGTTCTCTCTCACCATCCAAAACGGGGACATTTCTGCTTCATCAATCTGTGTCTAATATTCCTCCTCCTCCTCCTCCTGCTCCACCTCCTGAAACCTCACGTAATCACGCTGAACGGGCAATTTTTCTTAGGGCCACAAGGCTCACTCAAATAATTTTTCAGAACAATTTTTATAAGTTTCAATGCGCTTAAAAGCATTGGAACTTTAACTTGAACCAATTTTTCGTTACACTGGGCTGCCTCCAGGCCTAGTTACCACTTAAGCCACATTAACCAAAGCGATTAATGGGTTTCACCTGCCCTCTTGGCTGGCCATGGCCAATTTTTGGGATGTACATTAGTACTGTTGATACAGCAATTTGTGTGGGCCCTCGCCTACAGTGTAATCAAATTAATTTTTAGCCCACCTGCATTACAGCTGACGTTACCTCAGCTGTGTTGGGCAATGCAATGGGATATTTTTGTGTACCGCCGGTGGGTTCCAGGGAGCCACCCATGCTGTAGGTGCACACTGAGTTTTTAATACATCTGTACACTTCTAAAGAACCCGTCTGACCGGGGCATGCAGTGTGGGCCGAAGCCCACCTGTATTACGCACGACATTACTACCTCAGCTGTGTTGGGCAATGCAATGGGATATTTCTATGTACCGCCGGTGGCTTCCTGGCACCCACCCAGGCAGTGGGTCCACAGGGAGTTAAACCTACATGTGTCCACTTGTAAAGAATCCCAGTCTGACTGGGGCATGCAGTGTGGGCCGAAGCACACCTGTATTACGCACGACATTACTACCTCAGCTGTGTTGGGCAATGCAATGGGATATTTCTATGTACCGCCGGTGGCTTCCTGGCACCCACCCAGGCAGTGGGTCCACAGGGAGTTAAACCTACATGTGTCCACTTGTAAAGAATCCCAGTCTGACTGGGGCATGCAGTGTGGGCCGAAGCCCACCTGTATTACGCACGACATTACTACCTCAGCTGTGTTGGGCAATGCAATGGGATATTTTTGTGTACCGCCGGTGGGTTCCAGGGAGCCACCCATGCTGTGGGTCGACAGGGACTTCACAATAGGGAGTTGTACCTGCCTGTGTCTATGAATTAAAAAGCCCGGTCTGACTGGGGCATGCAGACACCTTGACAGAATGAATAGTGTGTGGCACATAGGTTCCCCATTGCTATGCCCACGTGTGCAGCTCCAGATGGCGGTGGCACAGGATTCTATTTCTCATTGCTTCTGTACAGCATTGTGGGCTATCGCTCCGCCACTTTTAAAGAGGGTCGCTGCCTAGCCGTGCCAACCTCTGCAGTGTATGCCTGCGGTCCCTCGTCATGGCAGACGCAATTCTAAATAGACATGAGCGTGGTGTGGCATGAGGGCAGCTGAAGGCTGCGCAGGGACACTTTGGTGTGCGCTGTGGGGGGGAGGGGGTGCGGTTGGGCAGCATGTAACTCAGGAGAAGTGGCAGTGGAGTGTCATGCAGGCAGTGATTGTGCTTTGTTGGAGGTAGTGTGGTGCTTAGCAAAGGTATGCCATGCTAATGAGCGCTTTTCAGAAGTAAAAGTTGTTGGGAGGGGGGGGGGGCCCACTCTTGCCGCTATTGTGGCTTAATAGTGGGACCTGTGAACTTAGGATGCAGCCCAACATGTAGCCCCTCGCCTGCCCTATCCGTCACTGTGTCATTCCCATCACTTTCCTGAATTGCCCAGATTTTCACACATGAAAACCTTAGCGAGCATCGGCAAAATACAAAAATGTTCTGGTCGCCCATTGACTTCAATGGGGTTCGTTGTTCGAAACGAACCCTCGAGCATCACGGGAAGTTCGTTACGAATAACGAACACCCGAACATTTTGGTGTTCGCTCATCTCTAGTTTTCATGTATAGTAGCAATATAGATTACATTACATTACCACTTAATACTGGAGCAAGGGTTAAAAATGTGCATATTGAAACAATTGTGATTTTTAAAGCCTACCTGAGTTTTTAACAAGTATTCTAAAATACACCAAGTTCTCCTTACCCACTTATTGGCTGCTGTTTTCACCCTGCTTCGTGTATGTAAATTCTGATTTTCAGGTGGTTTTCCCCATTTTTTTGCTGTGTTACTATTTACTTTCAGGGAGGAAGGGGGTGTAGGAAGCCTTGCATTTTGCCAGTAGTGCACTGTTCTGCACTTCCTTGCCCTTACTTCCCATGCTGCATTGCATTGTCTCTAGTCCAATCAGCAGTATCTTCCCTCCATTTTCCAGAACAACTCAGGCATTTAGAGACATTCTGGCTAAATAGTTAGCAAACCCACTATAATGTGTGTGCAATGTGTGCACACATAGACACACACAGGTACTGTAACAGCAGGAGAGAGAGATCGTGGAGATCATTATCACAGGGTTTGCAGATCTGTCAGCCTGCAGACTGTGAGTGCAGGGGAGACACCTGTAAAGATAGCCCCTCTCTCTATTGCTATGGAAACATCACTATGTTCTTGTAACCACAGAAGCTATGTACCTAAAGACAGAAAGTGAATTGTAGAGACGTTTAAGGGGAGACCCCCTATTTGCCGCCACTTCAAATTTGATAGACAGTGGTAAAGCAGCACAATTTTAAATGCAAGTATATTACAGAAATGATGAAACTAACAAAAGCTTGCAGAAGCTTTCTAAAAAGTTAGTTCGCCCTTAAGTAGAAAACATAAAACACTGCACAAACCATTTCTACCATTAGGTTGAGTTCTATAGTATTGTAATGCTCACACCTGAATGGAAGTAGTTAGTGTACTGTGTTATTCATGACCATCTTTCAACTTAACAGCGCACCATTTGGTCAGGAGTAGTACTGCAAGTGAAAACATGTATGATGGTTTTGCAATTAACAAGTTGGAGGAACTGAAGAATAGACAGGGGAACCAGAGCAGTAATGGTAAGATAAATACATTACAATGGTAATTATTTTACTATTTTGAGACTTTTTTTAAAAAAAAAAACATAAAACCAATTTCATATGAAGGTTTATTAACACTTCAACAGGCAGGAATATGAGCAAAGCAGATGACTTGACGGAATCCCATTGTACAGTACTGTATACACAACCTACCACCTGATAGCCAAGTCATTCATTAAACTGTTTACAACAAATCCTGCCTTAAGACTCATTTCAATGCCCTAGACCTGAATGTATATACTATGACCAAGGCAGACTGGTTTGTTGCCACCTGATGGTAACCAGCACCTGGCCCACACAAATCGTGAGTCTTCCACAGCAAGACCCTATGTCCCACCTGGTGCTATCCTGCAGATATATAGTTTCATAGACAATGGTTTTGAATATTTAATGTGAAAATAGTATTGCCTGATGTTGCAGGATGCAAGATGTTACAGTAGTGACAGACAAAGGCAGAGGCGACACATTTTTTATCAAAAGCAACTTTACTGAACAGGAGTGGTATTTACATTGTTACACTCTTTAGGACAGTTCTGATACTTAAACATTGCATGACAACACAATATCAACTCTCTTAAAGCGAAAGTACTGGATTACTCATGCATTGTATGCCTTCTACCTGGAGTAACGCACCTGCACATACAACACCTTCTTCTCTCCTCATCATGCAATAAAGGGTCATCATAAATACCCCGCAACACATTAAAGTCACATCTCTTTTAACGTGCTGCCTTGCTACCTCTTTACATCCTCTTATATAGCACAGCATACAATTTACATAACATCACACATCTTACAAAATAACCCCATTACTTTATTCTGCAAGACCGTGCAAAACTAACGGTGTCATATTAACTCCATACGCTAGCATATAACAGTCCATTGGTGAGATACGCTCGCCATCCATACTCCACCCTGGCCAGGGATTTTATGCAATCTTGGGGAACAAGTGCATTCATGCAAATGCTGCTTCAAATCTATGGTGCTTTCAGCCACTTCAGCCCCCAGTCATGAGGGCTCACTGGTCTGGCGTCGTAGTCTTCTTCTGCCCCCAGATCATCAGGGCTCGCTGGTCTGGACTCTTCTAACAGCTCCACAGCATGGGGAAACTGCTTGTTGCATTGTTGCTGCTCTCTTTTATTTCGGCTGCTACTCTGCTGAGGTGATTAGCTTGAGTCTAGGAATGTTCCTGATGATTCTGGAAGGTGGGTAAAGCTTAGCCTCCTCACTCTCAGCCCTGAAACCTGGCAGTGATGTCACCCAGGAGCGGAGTTAAAGGAACCTTCAGTCCATAGCTACAAACTCACAGTGAATTAAATCATATGAAGATCCTTAAACACAGAACCATGAACAGTGAACAATCAAGAGGGTTAACCCCTTACAAATGCTCCACTCATTCAGATAGATAGATAGATAGATAGATATATTTATATATGTATAATTATTCTGGTATGAAACAACCCTGGACTCAGTTTTGCTAAGGCAACATTCCTCTTATAGTTTCCAAAGTTCAAAAGTAACTGGCCACTTATTATTAGTACAGGATAATGCTGACAATAGCCTGACATATACTATGAGTGGTTTATAACCAGAGGAATTAATGACTACAAAGTGACATTTCGTAAACTGAAGGTCAAATAGATAAATCCCTTTGTGTTCCCATAATTAAAACACTAAAGCACTGAAGTGCTACTAGAATTTTCTAAAGAATCCACTCAGGGGCATAGCTATAAGGCTTGCAGGGGTAACAGTTTCATCGGGGTTCTAGTATTTGAAGGGGTCCAAAGCCCCATCTACCACATAAGGAGACACTAGTGTTATAAATGTCACATGGTAGATAGAGGCCCTGTCACAGTCCACTGATATTTTTTCATCCAACTATTCCATTATTTCATAACTTCCATTCATGTTTACCGGCATTACTTTTGCATTAAACACAGTAGCAGACTGTTGACCACACTCCAGCATGCATAACAGTTTGTCTCCCGGCCAGCAATGTAGCTCTGCCCACAGCTCACAGGTCCTACAACTTACTATTAGCAACCTCCCTCTCATTAAGAGTGCCAGAGACAGACTACTGAAGCACACAGATGGGACCGTCCAGCACTCTGAACTGTACATGAGCAATACAGCACAGTGCTTCCATTCCTCTCCTCCCATCATGCACTGCTCACAGGATGTTGGAGGCTATACACAGGGGAGGAAGTAGCAAATATGCATAAGGTGTCAGAGGAAGTGGATATATTTTTCAGGTGGAGGGTCACGTGAAATAGATAGAAAATGAAGAAAGTAGCTAGACCAGGTACTGAGAAGCTAGTACAAAATGACGTTTTATGATTTTGTAAATTAGATTATAAAATGTTCGTCTGTGTCTGGAATACCCCTTTAATTGATTCTTTTATTGATTTTAAGCCTACAACCATTATGCAGAGAGTCATATAGGCATTTGAGTCAACTTAGAGGGCCGTTGTCACCCTCATCCATTTCAGACTCGATTACTGCAACTCATTCATAATTGGCCTTCTCAGCACTAGACTCTCCCCTCTCCTATCCATACTAAATGCGGCAGCTAGACTCCTCTTTCTATCCAGACGCTTTTCAGACGTCTCTGCACTATGCCAGTTGCTGCAGTGGCTGCCCATTTACTACAGAACTCAATTTAAACTCATCACCCTCACTCAAAGAGCTCTCTATGGCACTGCACCACCGTACATCACTTCCCTCCTGTCCATACATCACCCATCCCGCATGCTCTGCTCTGCCAACATGGTTAAACTAGACATCCCCCTTATACGAAGCTCACATGCTCGCCTCCAGGACTTTACCAGAGCAGCACCGACCCTATGGAATGCTCTACCCCAAGACATCTGGACAATCCCTGATGCATGGAATTTTAGACGTGCCCTAAAGACTCACCTCTTCAAAGAAGCATACCAATTCTCCTGATTTAATCCCCAACCTCAAATTACGCCCATCGTGTACACTCTCTGCCCCATACCTCCTGTACCACCCCACTCCATCCTGATTGAGCTCCCCCAAATATCTAAAGCGCTGCGGAATAGGTTGGCAATATACAAATAAAGATTATTATTATAGGGCTTCTCTGCCTTAGATTCTCACAATAATTAGCCATAACAAAGTACAGTGTCTCTATCTCTTGAGGATCAAGCACATCGGTGCATTACTTGGATAGTCCATTGACTTTCATGTGAATTGTGTAATCCTTAATTTCTCCTGTGGAGGCACTGCAAGAAAATTGAACACTTGCTACCAGGCTTTCTCACAGATTAGAGCTGATCACTGGGGTTTTCAAGAGTGGGACAACCTGTAAACAGCTTTTTCTTGCAGAGCCTTAATAACAAATAGATATTGTTCCATTGGAGGGTACCAATACCCTCCTATTAGTGTCCTACTGTGCAAAACTGCTATATTGTTTGTCTGATTTCCTGGTTTTGAACCATGCTTGTTCTACTTGGCTTCTCCAGTTTTATCCTCTCCTGTCCTTGGCTTGCTGATTGATCTCTACCCTTTTGCCAGCTACCTGCTTTAACTCTCAGCCTGTTTTCCAATGATGCAGGTCATCCACTTTATTCCTCAACTTTATTCCTTGACTATGTTCCTTTCTATAGCCTCCGGTATCGTGTTATACTAGAGATTTATCAGACCTGGCTTCAGCTCTTTTTATCGGCCATATCTTCATCTACACCTTCTGGTACCACATTATGGATTTCGTGACAAAGTTGCATCAGCTGCCTCTTAACCAAGACTATTTCCAGGTAAGCAGTCTGGGATTTCCTGCAGCGAAGGTCATCCCAACTGGTGTGGTTTAATGGGGAAAACTAAGAATGTTAGCTGTAGTCCTCAGGTCTGGCCTCAAGACAAACTGGTTTAGAGACACAACGGATTCACATCCACCTGTGTGACATATGGCTGTTTTGTTTGATGGAACAGGAAAGAGAGGACTTATGTAGTATTGATAGGTTGAGGTTCCAAAGATGGAACCTCAGCCTGTCAGGCATTTCTGTTAAATCATGTGAGAGACCCTCTTTAGGGCTCAGTCACACAGGCGTTTTTTACATGCGTTTTTCTGCGTATCAAAAAATTTGCACTTGATAGAACCAATACTTTTCAATGACAGTAGTCACATGTGCGAATTTGACATGCGGCAAAAATTATAGGACACCGGTTCGTAGAATGCATGTAACTGCAGAAAACTGGTGTTCTATGTATGTGAAACCCCTGGATGCTTTCACATTCAGGGGTTTCACCTTGCGCTCAACGAGGCAGGCAGCAGCAGCGCCGACCCCATTGAGAACATATCCTAAAGATCGCGATCCTCTGCCACAGCTGTCACAGCTGTGCCACAGCTGCAGAGGAGCACAATGTTCTCCCATTGAGTTCAATAGAGCCGGCAATAAAGCCATCTCCATTGAAAGCAATAGGCTGCCGGCAAGCGCTGCAGTGATTTTCGGGGAAGGGCTTCAAATATAAGCCCTTCCCTGAAAAATCAATCCAAAAATGTGTAAAAAAAGAAAAAATTATACTCACCTCTCTGCAGCTGCCGGGGCTCAGCCGCATCTAGCCGGCTCTTTTCCTGCACTGCTCTGAGGAGTATTAAGCAGGCGGGGATTTAAAATCTCCGCCTGCTGAATGGGCTGCCTCTGATTGGTTGAGCACTGTGACCAATCAGAGGCAGCTCTCAGCTATTAAATGACAGCTGAAAGCTGCCTCTGATTGGTCCCTGTGCTCAGCCAATCAGAGGCAGCACTCACCCATTCATGAATTGCAATTTTGGTGTGAAAAAAAGCCCAAAAAGTGTTGTTTGGATGATGCCTATTGAAAAAAGTTTGAAAAACGCCATACCCTGAGCATGCTGCAAAAAATGACATGGACCCAAAAAGTGCAGAAGTGAGGAGAAACAACACTACAAAAAAGTACACCATTAGTCCGTTTTTAATATTTCCCTATTGACCTTCAGTAAACATCGGGATGCAGCAATTTTTTGGGGCCAGAAAAAAGGCCATTGCATCAAAATACTAAGTGGATCCAACCATATGGTGACCAAGACATTACAAATTCAAACTCTGGAATATCTACATGAATTTGTAATGATGCAGTGAATGAAGATTTGCTGTGTCCAGGTTAGGATAATGGTACGAATAGTAATAAAAACCTGTATATAGATCACCATAAAAGATGCTGAATACATGAATATCTACCCGCTCTCCACTACATTTGCATGCAGTAGCTTCATGGGCCATTTTGTACTGAAGGCCATAATAAGATAGATAAAAATGAGGATATGCAAAAGCCACATGTACGGCGCATACTATGTGCTGCCGGGGAGAGATCCCTCAGAATTATTCCTGTGCTGGAAGCATTGTGCGCCGGCCTGGAACTATTTCAGTGCTGAATATTTGCCTAGGAAATGAGATTGCATTAATGGATGACCTTTAGCCAAAGGCACTGTGATTGAGGGAAAGTCATGTGCGGCTAAAAAAAGACATAATCTTTATCTAAAGGATATGAATGAGTGAGGGCCGGACACAAATTCTATATTATTATCATGAAGTATTCTAGATTTTCTAATTTACTAATCATCTATGTTTAGACTTGTCAGAGAATTTTAAGGGTTGGGAGAACTCTATTTGGCAGTAGAAATGCAAGTCCAACAGATTTCAATCAATAATCCATGATGGTCGTGCGTTCTATTTGGCTGTAGGATAGGAAATTAAAGTACTTGCTCATTTTTGCACAAAGAAAACATAAACATTGGAGAAATTTATCAATAGTGTCACAAAATGCATGCATTTTGAAGTTGACAAAAATTGCACTAAATTTCTCAAAATGGCACATATGGCATTATTGTTTTTGGCCCAACTCACTAGACTGATTAGACCTAGGTTATAGTGTACATTTAACATGAACATAAATTTTTCCCACCCAGAGTGTTCCTTTGGCATATGTTTGGCCAGTAATATGTTTGTATACAGGTGCTTCAATAGTATTAACACCTACCTGATTGTATAGCTCAAGTATATGTCATGCAGTTGCAAAAGGTGTGTGGAGTGAGCTCAAGAACTGAGCCTTTTCCTAAGGCCTCGGTCAGACGGGCGATTTTTCGCACGATTTGCGCATGCGATCTGCGATTTTATAGAACCATTGCTTTGCAATGGTATCGGACACATGGGCGCTTTTTATGCACTTGTCCAATAATTATAGGACACAAGAAATCGCAGATTGCGCCTATCTGCGATCTGCGATTCCTTGTGCTCTCTATATACGCTCAATGGGGCCGGCGACAGCAGCGCCGACCCCATTGAGAACATATACTACACAAATCATTCTCCTCTGCCACAGCTGTAACAGCTGTGGCAGAGAAGAATGATGTTTGCCCATTGAATTCAATGGAGCCGGCAATACAGCCGGCTCCATTGAAAGCAATGGGGTGCCGGCGAGCGCGGGATGAATTTTCGGGAAGGGCTTAAAAATATAAGTGCAGGGACCAATCAGGGGCAGCTCTCAGCTGTCATTCAATAGCTGAGAGCTGCCCCTGATTGGTCCCTACGCTGAGCCAATCAGAGGCAGCACTCACTCACCCATTCATGAATTCATGAATGGGTGAGTGAGAGCTGCCTCTGATTGGTGAGGGCTGTGACCAATCAGAGGCAGCCCATTCAGCAGGCGGGGATTTTAAATCCCACCCTGCTGAAAACTACTCAGAGCAGTTCAGGAGAATTGCCGGCCAGCCGCGGCTGAACTCCGTCTGCAGGGACAAGGTGAGTATATATATATATATATATTTTTTTTTTTTTTTACACATTTTTGGATGATTTTCAGGGAAGAGCTTATATTTTTAAGCCCTTCTCGAAAATTCATCCTGCGCTCGCCGGCAGCCCATTGCTTTCAATGGAGCCGGCTGTATTGCCAACTCCATTGAATTCAATGGGCTGGACAGCTCTCCTGTGATCGGGCCCGTTTCAAAGGAAATGCGGCTAGGAGCAGATTTTTCCGGCGATTTTTTGGCCCCGGTCACGCGATTTGCGGATCGCGGCAAAAAACGCCTGTCTGACCGAGGCCTAAGGCTGGCTTCACATCAGAGTGTGCATACGCGCGCACAAAAACACACATCTATTATAACCAATGCATTCCCTATGGTATGTTCACATGCCCGTGTTTTACACGCATGTGCTTAATAAGATAGGACATATGTCCACCATAGGGAATGCACGCATTGCCTTCAATGGAGCTGCAGCTGCTGCCAGCGGCTGCATTGAAGGGAAGAGCTTTAAATATAAACAACCATTTTAGTGTAAAAATAAAATAATAATATATACTTACCTGTCTGCCGCTGCCGTGTCCCCCGCGGAGATGAAGAACACATCTGCCACAAGCGGTAGATGTTTTCTTCATCCCCACGGGGAACAAAGAATTTCCTGCTGCACGTGTCACACATGTGACACATGCGGCAAAGGAATTCTAAATCCCCGCGGGGAATAAAGAATTCCCTACCGCAGCTGTCACAGATGACAGCTGCAGTAGAGGATCCAGCTGCCGGCACCCCGTAACGGTGGCTTCACACGAGTGTGTGTTTGTGCGCACCTGTGTAGGCGCAAAAACATGTGTGTATACAGGTGCGCATTGCCTTCAATGGACCAGCGGCTGCTGACGACAGATCCATTGAAGACAATGGTCTACGAGCACCCCGTAATTGTTTTTCAGGGAAGGGCTTTAAATATAAGCACTTCCCTGAAAAACAAAGCAAACTAGCGTAAAGAATAAAAAAAAACACATACTCACCTTCCTCTCTGCGCTGTCCCCAGCTCTGCAGTGCAGCTCTTTGAGCAGGCGGGGAGTTAAAATCCCCGCCTGCTGAAGGATCTGTTTCTGATTGGCTGAGGCGCTCAGCCATTTACAGGCAGCTCTTGCTGAATGAATGACAGGCGAGATGTCCGCATGTGGCAGATGTGTTCTTCATCCCCACAGGGGACATGGCAGCGGCGGACAGGTAAGTATATATAATTTTTTAATTTTTTTTACACTAAAATGGTTGTTTTTCAGGGAAGGGCTTATATTTAAAGCTCTTCCCTGAAAAACAATTATGGGGTGCTGGCAGACTATTGCCTTTAATGGAGTCGCCGAGAGCAGCCGCGGCTACATTGAAGGCAATGCATCCATTCCCTATGGTGCACACATGTCCTATCCTTATAGACGCATGCCTGTAAAACACACACATGTGAACGCACCATAGGGAATGCATTGGTTATAATAGACACGTGTTTGTGCACGCGTATGCACACGCTTGTGTGAAGCCACCTATGCTCTGCAGATGTCAGCTGAAAAAGCCCTGATCAGAGCAAGCTCTGATTGTTAACATTAATTATTTAGTATTGCAGAAGTAGTGCAGTATATGGTACAAGCAATCAAGTCATCTCAAGTTCAGTCTTATTTCGGCACCAAATAAAAACAATAAAAAAGCTTGATGAAACATTTTAAAATATAAAAAATGTAAAGACATTAATGATAAATAAAATCTTTTCCTATTTCTTCCATAACAAAATTTAGATAATTAAAAAAAAACATAAGTGATATTGCCATGTTTGTAAAAGCTCAAACTGTTGCAATATCCCACTATAAATGCCTAAAAAAATAAATATTGCCAGAATTACCGTATATACTCAAGTTTTTCAGCACAAAAAAATGTGCTAAAAAGAACCCCAGGCTTATACTCGGCTGAGGTAAAAAAAAAAAAAAAAGGAAAACTCACCTTTCCCTGGTGCAATGCTGTCCCCAGCGCGATGGTCTCCCCGGTGGTGTGGCAAGCTACTTCAGACTTATCCCCACTGTCATCTTCCTGCTTCAGTTTTGAATTCCCCCGCCGGCAGCACTGTGTAACTAAGTGCTGTGATTGGATCGAGCGCCAGCCAATCATAGCTGGCGCTCGATCATTCACAGCCATTCAGTTAATGACATCACTGAATGGCTGTGATTGGTTTATCAAGCGCCAGCTGTGATTGGCTGGCGCTCGATCCAATCATAGCGCTTAGTTATACAGCGTTGACAGTGGGGAAATTCAAAACCAAGCCAGGGAGATGACAGCGGTGAGAAGTCTGAAGCAGCTTGCTGCACCGCCGGTGAGAGCATCACGCCGGGGACACAGACGCCAGCTGGGAGGTGAGTATTGCGGGTTTCTTTTACCAGTTTTTTCGTGGTAAAACTTATTCACTCGGCTTATACTCAGGTCGGCTAATACTCGAGTATATATGGTAGTTTTTTTTGTTAACCCATCTTCCCAAAAAATGTAATAAAAACTGATCAAAAAGTTAATAAATGTAACCAAAAAAAAATTATACCAATTTCCCACCGCAAAAGAAAAAAACCCTCACACAGTTCCTAATGATGGAAAAATAAAGTTATGAGTCTAAGAACATGGAGATTGAAAGCAATTTTTGCTTGAAAAAAAAGTTTTTCCTTTTTTAAAAGTAGTAAAACATAAAAATCTATTTACGTTTTGTATCATCATAATCATTTTGACACTCCAAATAAAGTGAACATATTTATCAGACTGTGAACGCCATGAATACTAACCCCATTCTCCCCCTAAAAAAGGTGCAATTGTGAGTCTCATTTCATTTGAGCCACTTAAACATTTTGAAAAGTTTTCAGTTCATTATAGGGTACCATTTAAAAATTCAACTCACCCTCCCAAAAATAAGTCTTCATATCGCTTTGTTGATTGAAAATAATCGAGTTATGGCTCTCAGAAGGAATGGACAAAAGAAGGGAAAAAAAAAATGGTCTTGAAAGGGTTAAAAAGCAAGTCAACTATTGCTCCCTTTTTAAAATACATCTATATGCAAAAATATATCCGTACAATATAGTGCACAGTACATGGGAGTCAGTGCCAGGAGTATGCCATAGTACGGGCATATGTTTGAGGCCTAGGTTTGGCAGATAACATCTGTAATAAATCTGGTGCAATTTATGACTTCACCACATCTCGTTCTCTAAACTTTTCATTACTGTCAAGTTAAATGTAAATAATGTAAAAGAAAAAAAAAAAAAGCTGACCTGTGCAGTCTTCTACTTGGAACAGCTAACAAGAAAATTGTAATGTATTTTGCATTGAAAATGTCCCACATTGTGCGTGTGGCGATCAACTATGATTGGATATGACTACTTTGGCTGGGCTCCACGCTATCATTTTTTAAGTTATGGCTTACCGGTCATGATCCAATTATTATGATGGTTGTAAAAAAAAAGAGGGACAAAGAGTGTTCATTTACTGTATAGCACAAATGTGGTGTAATGTGTATGAGAACAAAATTTATTATTGACTTGCATTATTTTATGGTACAACAAACTGGCATAGCCTACGAGTACAACAGCCATGATGGGGTCTAAGTGTACCTAGTATATTGCGAGTTGGAGGATATCTATTATTGCTCCATTTTAGTAGCCATGAAAATAATCCAAGAGTTTCACTTTAAGAAAAATACAAAAAAATAAAGAGCTTGCTTAGACAACTCTTGAAATTACACAATTCGAGCTAGAACATAGTAAAAAAAAGCCCAAGGCCATCGAGTCTGAACAAATGGTCTTTTGCTTCTATGATTGGCCATATACAACAGATGTATACTGGTGGAAACCACTCATTTTGATGGGACCACCTAGTCATACAATGCAGATGAGTGTCTCCAACTCTCCCTTGAAAGCAGGTGTTGGGGGAGATAAGAATCGGGCAGTTGGATTTGAAGTATCTGATTTTTGTTCTTGGTAAGATAAGCTGCTAGCAGAGGAGTCTTACAGCAAATGTTTCTTCTCTTTACATTCAGAACAGATGCATCTCGGCTCAGCCTAAGATCCCAGTGCACCTCCTTCTAGCCTATGAATCTACTCATATCTATTGATCCCGTTAGCTATTGAAGGAGATTATGGGTATTTCTATCAAGAGGATATCATCTGCCTAGCTATTGCGAAAAGAGTACTAACCAACTTCATCAAAGGTTTCCTGGTAACAACAGGAGATAGGATGCCCAAAATACAAGACTTGGGGGAATTTGGAAATTTATTGTAGGCAATTCTGGATGTAAATTTAAAATTTTGGGCCCAGTAAAATGATAGATTAACCTAATTCTGTTTCATATCTCAAGAAAAGTAGGGTTATCTCAAGGAAAATGTGTAGTCTCAACCAGAGGCGTAACTTGAAGCTTCTGGGTCCCAATGCAAAATCTGTAACAGGGCCCCAACGAGAATGCTTTATTCATACTACAAGGCTTACTATATGGAGAAGATAGGCCTTATGGACTCCCTAAGGGTCTGCATTCCCTGCATCCCCTATAGTTGCGTCCCAACGGAATGTATGAGCAAGGTACCACCCAGCATTTTCTGGAGCTTTACGATGATAAGTTGAATCTATTGAGGTCATTGGTTACCATGTGATCAGAATTAATGGTCACATTCTGCCTCAAACCATGGTTATACAACCCTAGATAAAGCGTCTCATAGCCAGAGGGAGTTTTTTGATTTTTCTGTATCATGGTGGCCAACATAATGCGATAAAGATGCGTGTTGTTTTTTTGGCCCATTCACTGCTGCTGATTTTTCTATTAAGGACCTCAAAGGATGCCCAGAATACATTACTTCACAAGTTAAACAGTCATTAAACAGTGGAAATAATGAAACATATTGGTTAAACTGCGTTAAGATCATCTGCAAACACTGAATTAATTCTTTGCTTCCTAAACCGAGTTTTATGATATTTGACGTTTTATGACATTGAAGTTCCATCAGATTTGATATTAAAAGCTGTCTCCATGATGCAGACTTCATTAATTTTGTATAATTTACTACATCATATGCTTCATTTCTTCTTTTATGGAGATGGGATTTTGAAATTAAAGTTGTGGTAATGAGCTTTTGAAACATTATGCCTTCAGCATACGATTCTACTTTTATTACAAACTGTAGGGAGCATTCAATTTCCTTTATTTTATAGGACTGTGATAGAAGAATACCTACAGCTTTTCTCTATCCATTGGGAAAAAACTGTGAAGATTTTCTTTTTCTTAACTATACATTTCTTCATAAAAGACTTCAGTGCTAATACTAGAGTGCTACTGTAAGCACTACAACTCTGCAACTAAGTAATACCCCTTGGACAATGCAGGGTGATGCAGCTAGCATATTAGCACCCAAGAGACACTGTAGAAAAAGTGACTGCCCCCTTGGTGATGAACTAGTTGATGAACCACAGGAGGGATGTATCTCTTCAACAGAGATTTATAAAAAACTCTATGAATCTTCCAAGAGTTCAGCAGTGCCAATTCATAAGCCATTGGATTGACAATCCTGGTGACCAGGAAAGGTCCCACAAATCGCTGAGCCAATTTCAATGCGGGGACCTTTAATTTAAAATTTTTGGATGATTAATAAACCAACTGACCAACAGAAAATGAGTCAGTGACTGTGCGTCTAGTCAGGTTATTCCTCAGCATAACCTTCTGAGAATGCTCCAAATTACAACGCACCTCACCCCAAATCTCCTGGAGCCTCTTGACCATTGAATCCGCAGATGGATTCTCGGAAGCAGGAGAAACAGAAAAGGAAAACCGGGGATGATAGCCTGCATTGCAGAAGAACGGTGAAGTTCCAGAGGCAGAATTGGAGTGATTATTAATGGCAAACTCTGCCAACGCCAAAAAATCTACACACTGTTCCTGACGGTCGCTGACATATAGCCTGAGGTACTGAATCAGTTCTTGGTTCATGCGCTCAGTCTGCCCATTTGACTCAGTGTGCAATGCCGTGGAGAAAGACAAACCAAGACCCATGTTTATACAAAATGCATGCCAAAACTGGGCGACAAACTGAGCCCCTCGGTCAGACACCACGTTGTCAGGAATGCCATGTAAACGCACTACTTCCTTGATAAAATGGAAGCTAATTCGGGAGCCGACGTTAGCTTCTTTAGAGGAACAAAATGTGCCATCTTAAAAAACCAGTCTACTACCACCCATATGACCGAATGTCCATGAGACAAAGGTAGATCAGTGACAAAGTCCATAGACAAATGCGACCATGGTCTGGATGGAACAGGGAGTGGCAGAATTGGCCCCTCGGGTCTTCTTTTAACATTTTTTTCTCGAGCACAAACAGAGCAGGACTTGACAAAAATTCTGACATCCCGGGACATCTGCGGCCACCAATACAGACGTTTACTCAACTCCAACGTACCACAGGTACCAGGTTGGCCAGCCAAAACTTATGCATGGACAAGGACAAGTAAACGCAAAGCACTGGGTACAAGCAATCTCCCTTCAGGAAGAGCACCCGGAGCACCCTGTTGAGCCGCAAGAAGCTGGCCAGAGATGTCTGACGTCAAAGCTGCAAATACCACACCAGGGGATAGGATGCTCTTGGGCTGAGAATCCTCTACCTCAGGCACCCCAAAACTGCGTGATAGAGCATTGGCTTTAACGTTCTTCGACCCAGGCACATAAGTTACCACAAAATTAAAACGTAAAAAAAATAAAGCCCATCATGCTTGTCGGACGTTTAGGAGCTTAGCGGACTCTAGATAAATTAAATTCTTATGATCCATGAAAACAGTAATCTGATGTCTGGCCCCTTCCAGGAAATGCCTCCACTCTATGCCCATTTTATAGCCAAAAATTCTCTATTGCCAATATCGTAATTGTGTTCCGCCGGACTAAACTTCCTAGAGAAGAAGGCACAGGGCTGAAGATTGGAGAGATTGGAAGATCCCTGGGATAGGACAGCACCCACACCATGCTCAGAAGCATCCACCTCTACAACAAATGGACAATTGAGATTCAGTTGTACAAGTACCAGGGCAATGCAAAATGCCTTCTTGAGGCGTGCAAAGGCTTCTTCAGCCTCGGGTGACCAAACATGTACCTCGGCTCCCTTTTTAGTAAGGTCAGGCAAAGGTTTGGCTATAACTGAAAAATTCCTGATGAATTTACGGTAAAAATTTGCAAAGCCTAAAAAGCATTGCAGAGCCTTTAAATTGGTAGGTTGAAACCATTCAGTTATGCCCGGACCTTGTCCGAATCCATCTGAATAGCAGATGGTGTTATGACATACCCCCAAAAAGATATCTCTTGGACCCCAAACTTGCATTTCTCCAGCTTGGCGAACAAATGATGCTCTCGGAGACGGGAGAGCACAACACATAAATGACTCAGATTCATCTCCCAATCGGTGGAGAAAATTAAGATATCATCTAAATACATCACCCCAAAAGTGCCCAAAATGTCATGAAAAATGGTGTTCATGAATTCCTGAAAGACAGACGGAACATTGCACAATCCAAATGGTATCACCAAATACTCAAAATGTCCGAAAGAAGTATTAAATGTGGTCTTCCATTCGTCCTCCACTCAAATTCTAATCAGGTTGTACGCTCCCCTAAGGTTGAGTTTGGAGAACCATCTAGCTCCCACAACCTGATTAAGGAGATCAGGGATCAAAGGAAGTGAGTATTGATTCTTCACAGTAATCTTGTTTAAAGCTTGATAATCAATACAAGGCTGGAGACCACCATCCTTCTTTTCCACAAAAAAGAACCCGGCCCCTGCGGGAGACTTGGAAGGACGTATATGCCACCTGGCCAAGCTCTCAGTTATATATTCCTCCATGGCCTCCCGTTTGGGAACGGTAACATTGTAAATTCCCCCATTAGGAATCTTACCCCCAGGAACGAGGTCAATTTTAAAATCCCATTCCCTCTGCGGAGGTAACACCTCTGAGAGTAGCTTGGAAAACACATCAGGAAACTCCTCTAAATACTTAGATAAAACAGGAACCTCACAGCTGGAAGAATGAAGTTGGACAGATGTTAAATGGTCTCCACAATTCGCTCCCCACTGCATCAACTCAGAGGCTGCCCAATCAATAACGGGGTTATGGAGACGTAACCAAGGTAACCCTAATACAATATCAAATGATAAATTCTCCATGACTAGAAAAGTACAGGTCTCCATATGTAAGGCTCCCACTGAGAACGTTAGCTCGGGTGTGACCTTCCTGACTGTTCCTGCAATTAACAGAGTGGAGTCAATCCCAGAGCCTGTATGGGTGGACTCAAGTCACGGAATTCTGACACTAAGGACTTGACAAACTCAAAATGTACAAAATTGGCAGCAGCCTCACAGTTAATAAATGCTTGACCGTACATTTTACATGACTCAAACGTAATAGAACAAGGAAAAAGCAACTTAGAAATACTCAGAAGTACCTGGGCTCCTAGGCGATCCTTTCGGACATCACCTAGGAGTGAAAGTTTTAATGCAGCTGTCTCTTGTGAAAGGTGGCGACTCGGTGTCCAGGATCCCCGCAGTAGAAACATAGCCCGTTCTTAAGGCGAAATGCCTTAATTTCTTGAGATGACATGGACCCCAGTTCCATGGCTTCAGTGTAGTTGCCGGGTAGAACGGAAATCTGCTCCTTCTGTGTGCGGGAGAAACTAGTAGTTCTGGGGTTACGTCTGGCCCTAAGATGATGGTCAGCCCTAACTGCTAAAGTCACGGCAGTCTCTAATGTCTCAGGCTCTGAATGAGACAACAGCAGGTCTTTCACTGACTCAGACAACCCGGTGAGAAATAAATCCTTTAAGGCCTGGTCATTCCACCCAGAATCAACACAGAACTGCCGGAACTGGGAACAAAACTCTTCAGCTGAGCGCTTACCCTGACGGAGACTTAAAGGAGATGTCCCGAGGCAGCAAGTGGGGTTATACACTTCTGTATGGCCATAATAATGCACTTTGTAATGTACATTGTGCATTAATTATGAGCCATACAGAAGTTATAAAAAGTTTTTTACTTACCTGCTCCGTTGCTGGCGTCCTCGTCTCCATGGTGCCGACTAATTTTTGGCCTCCGATGGCCAAATTAGCCGCGCTTGCGCAGTCCGGGTCTTCTGCTGTTCTCTATGGGGCTCCGTGTAGCTCCGTGTAGCTCCGCCCCGTCACGTGCCGATTCCAGCCAATCAGGAGGCTGGAATCGGCAGTGGACCGCACAGAAGAGCTGCGGTCCACGGAGGAAGAGGCCATCTTCAGCGGTGAGTAGAGAAGTCACCGGAGCGCGGGGATTCAGGTAAGCGCTCCGGTGAGCTTTCTTTACCTCCCTGCATCGGGGTTGTCTCGCGCCGAACGGGGGGGGGGTTTAAAAAAAAAAAAACCCGTTTCGGCGCGGGACATCTCCTTTAACAACTTAGAGACTGCATAGCCTGCTTGGTCAGACTCATCATATATCTGACCCAGGGCTGTTAAAAAAGCATCAACTGTTTGACGAGAGGGTGAGTCAGGGGGCAAAGAAAAGGCCCAATTTTGCGGATCACCCCTCAAACGAGAGATAGCTATACCCACCTTCTGGTAATCAGAACCAGAAGAGTGTGGATGCAAACTAAAATATAATTTACATCCTTCACGGAAAGGAAAAAATGCCTTCCAGTCACCTGAGACGAAGTTGCGAAGCGTAACCTTAGGTTCCCATACAGATACAGGACCAAGAGGAAGCGCCGCCAGGGCACTAGCCGTGACTTGCTCCTGGTGCTGGAGACGAGTCGATAAATCCTGTACCAACCTGGTCAAAGCTTGCACCTGATTAATTAATGCAGACACAGCCTCCATAGTAGGGAATACCCGGGGTAGGAAAATACAAACCTTAAAAAAAACTGTATGGCCAGTGTTTCAGTCAGTACTGGCTAGAAACAGGGGGTTACAGAAGTCCCTACGCCAGCCTTCTCCCATGTCCCTGCCTACTTGCCCACCTGGGCTAGGCCCCGGGGCGACAACTTGGCGACGGTCCCTACTCTGCACTAAGGATGTCACCCCCGGAAGGACAGGGACAAGTGGACAATATGTGTAAATGCACAAGATCAGTAGTGCCAACAAGCTGTTATAAAACTAACCGAAAATGACAGACCAAAAGAGATGACAAGCTCAGAGTCAAGGAAGAGCAGGATCAGAACTAAAGGCAGACCGAAAATACGCGGGTGTTAGCTGGGAGAAACCTAACCAAACACTGGCACTGGAACCCAGCACCAGACAGGCTAAATACAGAAGTCCCCACCTAAACTGGGGCGGAGCGAGATGACACACTAGCCGGTGATGTCATAAATCCGTCCCCCTCCTCCCATGCGCCCTAGCAGGAGAGCCGTGAGCTTGGCCAGGAGAGACGCGCTTCCGGTCAGCCCAAGCGACCACCAGCATGGGAGAGGCCCTAGTGGAGACGCCCGCATGACCACCAGCGGTGCCAGAGAGGACAGCGCGCATCCGCCGATCACCGGTACCCCCAGTGGTGAGCTTCTCCCTAGCACTAGTGCATCTTCTATGATGAAATTGTAGTAGGGACCAGTATAAAAATGCTCGATGCAGTGCCATCTCTGGAGCACCATGAGCAATGTGTGGCCCTACTGACCTCCCTCTCACATATTCACCCCTAAGGTGCCATCCAGGTTCCATTCTCACTTCTAGCCCCATGCACTTACTGCAGGTGGTGATGTTGCAATGCAGGATTCAGGATATACTGCAGCAGAAAAAGTAACCAAAGTATACAATATTTATTTAAGAATGCAGAAATATCAGTGAACAATGGAATAATATCAATTAAGTGATTAACTTTTTATCTTCAAGTATCTAGACACTATATACTGCTGAGTAAAACCTAGAAATAATAACACTTTTTGCACAACATGAGCTAGCAGTAATGTCTTGAGAACAATACCACTTCGCTAATATCAAGCCTGTTCTACAGAAATGTAGATCACAGGATATGGCACACAAGTCCACTTCAGGGTTTAAAACTCGACTATTAATATGGTCTCTTGTGAATACAGCATACAAAACCCACTCAAATTGTCTCCATTACCTAAAGCTCCCACCCTGTTCCCCTGCATCAGTGTCTTAGTCCGTCAATGGTGGCACGCAGAGGCGTAACTTGAAGCTCCCGGGCCCCGATGCAAAACTTGTAACAGGGCCCCCAACTATAATGCTTTACTCATAGTACTGGGTTCCCTATATGGAGAAGAGAGGCCTTATGAGCCACCTAAGGCTCCTGGGCCCCGGTGCAACCGCATCCCCTGCATCCTCTATAGTTATGCCCCTGGTGGCACGAGCAACAGCAGTTTTCTAATCAGTCCAATTCTTTCGGTGCAGCTCTGGCCTTATGCAACAGGTCTGCCGACTGTTTATTTTTCAATCAGTGGGCAGACCTAGTCTTTGTGTTGAGGCCTGCCTCACTTACAGTTTGTTGTGCAGGCATGCAACTTCTACAGCCCCCAGTAATCCCACAACATTGCCTGGAGTTGGCGAGAACTCCCTTTCACTTCTGCACTCTGTATTTAGCTTGGTTCCGATCTGGTCTCCTGCTCTCTCAGCTGAGGCAATCTTTCTATCGTATTCTCTCAGCCAGCAGTCCCTATGTGGCATCTTCTCCCTACTCAGTCTGTCAGGCAGCAGCTCCCCTAACTTTTCTTACAGTTCCTGAGCTCCTGTTGTGCAACAGAAATTGCCCCATTAATTGTCAGGCATCAGACAATCAGCAAGCACCCATTGAGCATGCCCAGTTCTGCTGCTTTAAAATGTGGTACAAATTTTTGGAATATCTTTTCTATTTTGTCACTATGGCAACTTTTTAACCCTTCAGCGTGAATCACTTATTCATTTTTCTGCATAGAAGAAGAAAACCAGGACAGAACGTGCTCTGGAGTCTGAAAACGTAGTATGTAAAAAGCGTTGCAAATACAGTGGGGCATATATATCATGTTTTGTAT
Source organism: Eleutherodactylus coqui (assembly GCF_035609145.1). Classification (NCBI taxonomy): domain Eukaryota; kingdom Metazoa; phylum Chordata; class Amphibia; order Anura; family Eleutherodactylidae; genus Eleutherodactylus; species Eleutherodactylus coqui. Next base: position 72,193,471 of record NC_089837.1, on the reverse strand, counting down.
ATCAGATTTCTAGCATACAAAAGTCACATTTTTGGCACACACCCTCCCCCTGCAGCTGCAGCACCTCAGTGGTGCCATTAATATGTCGTAAGTTTTTTTTGCTTTCCTGTGAATCAACGTTGGGGGGCTAATAGGCTGAACTGGATGGACATGTGTCTTTTTTCAGTCTAACATACTTTGTTACTATGTATGTAATTTTAGTGACAATATTTTTGACTTTTGCTGTTGTTTGCCAAAGTTGGAAAGTGGCAAGAAAACGTAGAAATGAAAGAAATGAAAGTCACAAATTTACGCCTGCACAGAGTTGGAAATGCTCAAAATTTTTAAAGAAGCAAGCACTTTTTAATCTTCTCCACTACACTGGCATAAAAAAATACCAGACTTAATAAATACCGGCCATTGTTTTATATACAAATTGCGTGTCCTCAGAATTGTAAGGTTTATAAAACCAGACAGCGTATTTCCAGCAGAATCCACAATATTTTTTTGCGGTCGCCTGTTTACAAAGACAATATTTAAAATGAAGAAAAACTGAAACGCTCGTCTTTCAGGAAAAACTAATCTTATGCTCAGGCACAGCTCCAATCTATTCATCAGCCGAATGAACAATGGAAGCGATAACCATTTATACTTTCCAAAGTCCACCGCTTTATTCCTGTGACAGATGTTGCAGAGATGAGGTGGCTGTCATTGTGCATACATGGCAAGTTATATCAAATGCTGACCATGGCAGGGAGGAGGAGGAATCGCATTGTCCGTAGAAAACAATACAAATCCCTGCTCAGTGTTTTCATGTGATAATAAGAATTCTGGGCCCAAAATATACAAATAAATACATAAATAACACAAATATACATTATATGTGTAGGATAGATAGATACATAGATAGATTGTTAGATAGATAGATAGATAGATAGATAGATAGATAGATAGATAGATAGATAGATAGATAGATAGATAGATAGATAGATAGATAGATAGATAGATAGATGGATGGATGGATGGATGGATGGATGGATGGATAGATAGATAGATAGATAGATAGATAGATAGATAGATAGATAGATAGATAGATAGATAGATAGATATGGGATAGATAGATATGAGATAGATATAGATAGCTGTGAGAGAGAGATAGATAGATATGAGATAGATAGATAGATAGATAGATAGATAGATAGATAGGATAGATATGAGAGAAAGAGATAGATATGAGGTACATAGATAGATAGATAGGATAGATATGAGATCGATAGATAGATAGATAGATATGATATAGATAGATATGAGATAGATAGATATGAGATAGATAGATAGATATGAGATAGATAGATAGATATGAGATAGATAGATAGATAGATAGATAGATCGATAGATTGATATGAGATAGATAGATAGATAGATAGATAGATAGATAGGATAGATATGAGATCGATAGATAGATATGAGATAGATAGATATGCGATAGATAGATATGAGATAGATAGATAGATAGATATGAGATAGAGAGATAGAGAGATATGAGATAGATAGATAGACAGATAGATATGAGATCGATAGATATTAGATAGATAGAAAGATAGATATGAGATCAATAGATAGATAGATATGAGATAGAGAGATAGATATGAGATAGAGAGATAGATAGATAGATAGATAGATAGATAGATAGATATGAGATCGATAGATAGATAGATAGATAGATAGATAGATAGATAGATAGATAGATAGATGTCTAATATAAAATTTTGATTTAAACTAGTTTAAACTATTTTCTGATAATATATTTCCTTAAAAGTCCTGCACTGCTATGCTCCAAACTGCAAGTGCATCAAGGTGATCCCAACTGGTCTGTCATATTAGAAGTAAATTCTCTACTTTGATATGAAAGAAAACTAATGTAACATTACCATAGGAAGCTAAAACATTGAATTTCACATCTGCAATATAAAATAAATATATCATTCAAAATACGTTATGGATCACAGTACTTAATTAGAAGATTCTGAGCATACATTTACAATTGGGTATGTTAAGGGATATTGATTAGAAACAAGTACTACTGGTTAATTAACTACAATGGTGCTCTAATATAGAAGGACCTGAATCAATACAGTTGTGCCTGGTGAATAATCCCAATCAGATGGTTTTATTTCACCGCCTATCTTTCCAAATGCCAGCAAACTAATACAACAGAAGCAACTATTTGACTTGAACCAATTAGGTTCCCACATTCAATAAAATATTCTAAAGTAATTAAATAGTACATTTCCTTAAAAAGTATACTAGGTGCTATTGTTTTTATGCAGATAGATGGATGGATAGATAGATAGATAGATAGATAGATAGATAGATAGATAGATAGATAGATATGAGATAGATAGATAAATAGATAGATAGATAGATAGATAGATAGATAGATAGATAGATAGATAGATATGGGATAGATAGATATGGAGATAGATAGATATGGAGATACATAGATAGATAGATATTAGATAGATAGATAGATAGATAGATAGATAGATAGATAGATAGATAGATATGAGATAGATAGATAGATAGATAGATAGATAGATAGATAGATAGATAGATATGAGATAGATAGATATGGGATAGATAGATAGATATGAGATAGATAGATATGAGATAGATAGATAGATAGATAGATATGAGATAGATAGATATGAGATAGATAGATATGAGATAGATAGATATGGAGATAGATAGATATTAGATAGATAGATAGATAGATAGATAGATAGATAGATAGATATGAGATAGATAGATATTAGATAGATAGATATGAGATACATAGATAGATAGATAGATAGATAGATATGAGATAGATAGATATGAGATAGATAGATATGGAGATAGATAGATATGGAGATAGATATGAGATAGATAGATAGATAGATAGATAGATAGATAGATAGATAGATAGATATGAGATAGATAGATATGGGATAGATAGATAGATAGATATGAGATAGATAAATAGATATGAGATAGATAGATATGAGATAGATAGATAGATAGATAGATAGATAGATAGATAGATAGATAGATAGATAGATAGATAGATAGATAGGTAAGCCTTTTCGGGGCTTATTTATGCAGGGTGTCCAAACTCTAACGTTTTTATTACGATTTTGTCTTCAGAGACGTTTGGAGTAGATTTTTTTTCCACATGCATCAAATCATTTGCTTGGTGTAAAAAAGGAGAACAATTGCTTAGGGTCCGCAGCAATTATGCCCTGTGTGAACCCAGAATTAAGCATCTATTATTTTGGTGCTTCCAGCTCCAAGTTAGACCTATGTGTTTCTATGGTAACAGACTACAAACAAGCCCTGTGTTGTCTGATTCTTTCCTTGAGCAATGAGGGTGTATTCACTAAGATAATGTTCCCATACAAGTTCCATCCAATTCTAAGATGGGCAGAACTTTCATGGGAAAGGAATAGAGATGAGCGAACGTGTTCTTCCGAGCTTGATATTCGTGCGAATATTAGGGTGTTCGGGATGTTCGTTATTCGTAACGAACACCATGCGGTGTTCTGGTTATTTTCACTTCCTTCCCTGAGACGTTAGTGCGCTTTTCTGGCCAATTGAAAGACAGGGAAGGCATTACAACTTCCCCCTGTGACGTTCAAGCCCTATACCACCCCCCTGCAGTGAGTGGCTGGGAAGATCAGGTGTCACCCGAACATAAAAGTCGGCCCCTCCCGCGGTTCGCCTCAGATGCGGTGTGAGTTAGATGAGGGACAGTGCTGTTTGTACCGGAGCTGCTGTAGGGAAAGAATTGGTAGTTAGTGTAGGCTTCAAGACCCCCCAAAGGTCCTTATTAGGGCCACTGATAGCTGTGTGTTGGCTGCTGTTAGCAGTGGCATTTTTTTTTTTCTCAAAATCGCCTCTGCAGACCGTTGCACCTGGCATTAGGGACAGAAGTGCTGCATAGGCAGGGAGAGTGTTAGGAGTGAGTGTAGCCTTCAAGAACCTCAACGGTCCTTTCTAGGGCCATATTTATCCGTGTGCAGTACTGTCCAGGCTGCTGTTAGCTGTGCTGCATTTTTTTTGGGCTTCTCAAAATCGCCTCTGCAGAGCATTCCACCCTCCATTGATACTGCAGGGAAAGAATTGTATAGGCAGGGCCACAACACAGTTATTATTCATAGAATATACGCAGTGCTGCCTTTTGGTGGAAAAACAAGTGAAAACAAATCTATTTGTCCAGCCTCTGTCCATCCTAAGGGCGGTGGACACGTGTGAGCTGCGTGAACAACATTGCTAAATCAGACGCACCCAGCTACGCTTTACTGCTGGCTTCGCCATTTGCTTTCCTTAATTGGGAAAAAAATACCTGCTCTGCCAGAGTTAATAACTCTGCTACCCTCACGTTCTGTGACACATTAGCAGGGACACAGCACAGTTATTAAACTTAGATAATTCATTCACTAGAGGCAGTGGGGCCTTTCGTTTTCCAAAAAGGGCAAAAATTATATTTGGCCTGCAGTCTTGCGCCAATTTATTTCCTGCCTGTGAAATCAAATCACTGGTAATACAGCATGCTGAGGGGTAGGGGTAGGCCTAGAGGACGTGGACGCGGCCGAGGACGCAGAGGGCCAAGTCAGGGTGTGGGCACAGCCCGAGCTCCTGATCCTGGTGTGTCGCAGCCGACTGCTGCGCGATTAGGAGAGAGGCACGTTTCTGGCGTCCCCACATTCATCGCCCAATTAATGGGTCCACGCGGGAGACGGTTATTAGAAAATGAGCAGTGTGAGCAGGTCCTGTCCTGGATGGCAGAAAGTGCTTCGAGCAACCTATCGTCTACCCGCAGTTCTGCGCCGTCCACTGCTGCCAATCCGAATCCTCTGTCTGCTGCTCCTCCTTCCTCCCAGCCTCCTCACTCCACTACAATAACACCTGCTCAGGAGCGGGAACACTCCCAGGAACTGTTCTCGGGCCCCTGCTTAGATTGGGCAGCAGCGGTTCCTCTCCCACCAGAGGAGTTTATCGTCACTGATGCCCAACCATTCGAAAGTTCCCGGGGTCCGGGGGAAGAGGCTGGGGACTTCCGCCAACTGTCTCAACAACTTTCTGTGGGTGAGGAGGACGATGACGATCAGACACAGTTGTCTTGCAGTGAGGTAGTAGTAAGGGCAGTAAGTCCGAGGGAGCAGCGCACAGAGGATTCGGAGGAAGAGCAGCAGGACGATGAGGTGACTGACCCCACCTGGTGTGCAACGCTTACTCAGGAGGACAGGTCTTCAGAGGGGGAGTCAAGGGCATCAGCAGGGCAGGTTGCAAGAGGCAGTGCGGTGGCCAGGGGTAGAGGCAGGGCCAGACCGAATAATCCACCAAGTGTTTCCCAAAGCGCCCCCTCGCGCCATGCCACCCTGCAGAGGCCGAGGTGCTCTAAGGTCTGGCAGTTTTTCACAGAGACGCCTGACGACCGACGAACAGTGGTGTGCAACCTTTGTTGCGCAAAGCTCAGCCGGGGAGCCAACACCAACAGCCTCACCACCACCACCATGCGCAGACATATGATGGCCAAGCACCCCACAAGGTGGGACGAAGGCCGTTCACCGCCTCCGGTTTGCACCCCTGCCTCTCCCCCTGTGCCCCAACCTGCCACTGAGATGCAACCCCCCTCTCAGGACACAGGCACTACCGCCTCATGGCCTGCACCCACACCCTCATCTCCGCTGTCCTCGGCCCCATCCAGCAGTGTAGTTCAGCGCACCGTTCAGCCGTCGCTTGCGCAAGTGTTCGAGCGCAAGCGCAAGTACGCCGCCACGCACCCGCACGCTCAAACGTTAACCGTCCGCATAGCAAAATTCATCAGCCTTGAGATGCTGCCGTATAGGGTTGTGGAAACTGAGTCCTTCAAAAGTATCATGGAGGCGGCGGCCCCGCGCTACTCAGTTCCCAGTCGCCACTACTTTTCCCGATGTGCCGTCCCAGCCCTGCACGACCACGTCTCCCGCAACATTGTGCGCGCCCTCACCAACGCGGTTACTGCCACGGTCCACTTAACTACGGACACGTGGACAAGCACAGGCGGGCAGGGCCACTACATCTCCCTGACGGCACATTGGGTGAATTTAGTGGAGGCTGGGACAGAGTCAGAGCCTGGGACCGCTCACGTCCTACCCACCCCCAGAATTGCGGGCCCCAGCTCGGTGCTGGTATCTGCGGAGGTGTATGCTTCCTCCACTAAAGCACCCTCCTCCTCTGTCTCGCAATCAAGATGTGTTAGCAGCAGCATGTCGCCAGCAGTCGGTGTCGCGCGGTGTGGCAGCACAGCGGTGGGCAATCGTCAGCAGGCCGTGCTGAAACTACTCAGCTTAGGCGATAAGAGGCACACGGCCCACGAACTGCTGCAGGGTCTGACAGAGCAGACCGACCGCTGGCTTGCGCCGCTGAGCCTCCAACCGGGCATGGTCGTGTGTGACAACGGCCGTAACCTGGTGGCTGCTCTGCAGCTCGGCAGCCTCACGCACGTGCCATGCCTGGCCCACGTCTTTAATTTGGTGGTTCAGCGGTTTCTGAAAAGCTACCCACGCTTGTCAGACCTGCTCGTAAAGGCGCGCCGGCTCTGCGCACATTTCCGCAAGTCCCACACGAACGCTGCCACCCTGCGCACCCTGCAACATCACTTTAAGCTGCCAGTGCACCGACTGCTGTGCGACGTGCCCACACGGTGGAACTCTACGCTCCACATGTTGGCCAGGCTCTATGAACAACGTAGAGCTATAGTCGAATACCAACTCCAACATGGGCGGCGCAGTGGGAGTCAGCCTCCTCAATTCCTTTCAGAAGAGTGGGCCTGGTTGGCAGACATCTGCCATGTCCTTGGTAATTTTGAGGAGTCTACCCAGGTGGTGAGCGGCGATGCTACAATCATTAGCGTCACCATTCCTCTGCTATGCATCTTGAGAAATTCCCTGCAAACCATAAAGGCAGCTGCTTTGCGCTCGGAAACGGGGGCGGGGGAAGACAGTATGCCGCTGGATAGTCAGGGCACCCTCCTGTCTATTTCTCAGCGCGTACAGGAGGAGGAGGAGGAGCATGAGGAGGATGAGGAGGAGGGGGAAGAGACAGCTTGGCCCGCTGCTGACGGTACACCGGCTGATTGCCTGTCATCCTTTCAGCGTGTATGGCCTGAGGAGGAGGAGGAGGAGGATCCTGATAGTGATCTTCCTAGTGAAGACAGCCATGTGTTGCGTACAGGTACCCTGGCACACATGGCTGACTTCATGTTAGGATGCCTTTCTCGTGACCCTCGCGTTGCACGCATTCTGGCCACGACGGATTACTGGGTGTACACACTGCTCGATCCACGGTATAAGGAGAACCTGCCCACTCTGATTCCCGAAGAGGAAAGGGGTTCGAGAGTGTTGCTATACCACAGGACCCTTGCGGACAAGCTGATGGTAAAATTCCCAGCCGACAGCGCTAGTGGCAGAAGGCGCAGTACCGAGGGCAAGGTAGCAGGGGATGTGCGTAGATCGAGCAGCATGTACATCCCAGGCAGTGCAACAGTCTTTAAGGGCCTGGCCAGCTTTATGGCTCCCCACCAAGACTGTGTCACCGCTCCCCAGTCACGGCTGAGTCGGCGGGAGCACTGTAAAAGGATGGTGAGGGAGTACGTAGCGGATCGCACGACCATCCTTGGTGACGCCTCTGCCCCCTACAACTACTGGGTGTCGAAGCTGGACATGTGGCCTGAACTAGCGCTGTATGCCCTGGAGGTGCTTGCTTGTCCTGCGGCTAGCGTCTTGTCGGAGAGGGTGTTTAGTGCGGCTGGGGGAATCATCACAGATAAGCGTAGCCGCTTGTCAACCGACAGTGCCGACAGGCTAACACTCATCAAGATGAACAAAGGCTGGATTTCCCCAGACTTCTGTTCTCCACCAGCGGACAGCAGCGATACGTAAGCAATACGTAGGCTGCACCCGCGGATGGAAGCAACGTTCTCTCTCACCATCCAAAACGGGGACATTTCTGCTTCATCAATTTGTGTCTAATATTCCTCCTCCTCCTCCTCCTGCTCCTCCTCCTGAAACCTCACGTAATCACGCTGAACGGGCAATTTTTCTTAGGGCCACAAGGCTCACTCATATAATTTTTCTGAACAATTTTTATAAGTTTCAATGCGCTTAAAAGCATTGGAACTTTAACTTGAACCAATTTTTCGTTACACTGGGCTGCCTCCAGGCCTAGTTACCACTTAAGCCACATTAACCAAAGCGATTAATGGGTTTCACCTGCCCTCTTGGCTGGCCATGGCCAATTTTTGGGATGTACATTAGTACTGTTGATACAGCAATTTTTGTGGGCCCTCGCCTACAGTGTAATCAAATTAATTTTTAGCCCACCTGCATTCCAGCTGACGTTACCTCAGCTGTGTTGGGCAATGCAATGGGATATATTTATGTACCGCCGGTGGCTTCCTGGCACCCACCCAGGCTGTGGGTCCACAGGGAATTATAAATGCATCTGTTTCCACTTCTAAAGAACCCCAGTCTGACTGGGGCATGCAGTGTGGGCCGAAGCCCACCTGTATTACGCACGACATTACTACCTCAGCTGTGTTGGGCAATGCAATGGGATATTTCTATGTACCGCCGGTGGCTTCCTGGCACCCACCCAGGCAGTGGGTCCACAGGGAGTTTAACCTACATGTGTCCACTTGTAAAGAACCCCAGTCTGACTGGGGCATGCAGTGTGGGCCGAAACCCACCTGCATTAACCCTTTCCAGTCCACTGTGTGACCTGTGAAGACATTAGGGTTTAAGGCTGTACAGCTCCGTTGTTGGTAGACGTCCGTCGGGGTTCTCTTACTGTATATTGCCAGCCTCTCTGCTGTCGGAGCCTATCCTACGTGTCAGCTCATGCAGTACTGGCTTTAGCCAGCATATAGCGCCGTTGTATAACAGCAGAAAAAGAGTAAGCCCCCTAGGAAAACCATATACAAATTGGATTGGAAAGGGTTAAGCACAACATTACTACCTCAGCTGTGTTGGGCAATGCAATGGGATATTTCTGTGTACCGCCGGTGGCTTCCTGGCACCCACCCATGCTGTAGGTGCACACGGAGTTTTTACTACATCTGTACACTTATAAAGAACCCCAGTCAGACTGGGGCATGCAGTGTGGGCCGAAGCCCACCTGCATTAAGCACGACATTACTACCTCAGCTGTGTTGGGCAATGCAATGGGATATTTTTGTGTATCGCCGGTGGGTTCCAGGGAGCCACCCATGCTGTGGGTCGACAGGGACTTCACAATAGGGAGTTGTACCTGCCTGTGTCTATGAATTAAAAAGCCCGGTCTGACTGGGGCATGCAGACACCTTGACAGAATGAATAGTGTGTGGCACATAGGTTCCCCATTGCTATGCCCACGTGTGCAGCTCCTGATGGCGGTGGCACAGGATTCTATTTCTCATTGCTTCTGTACAGCATTGTGGGCTATCGCTCCGCCACTTTTAAAGAGGGTCGCTGCCTAGCCGTGCCAACCTCTGCAGTGTGTGCCTGCGGTCCCTCGTCATGGCAGACGCAATTCTAAATAGACATGAGCGTGGTGTGGCATGAGGGCAGCTGAAGGCTGCCCAGGGACACTTTGGTGTGCGCTGTGGGGGGGGAGGGGGGCGGTTGGGCAGCATGTAACCCAGGAGAAGTGGCAGTGGAGTGTCATCCAGGCAGTGATTGTGCTTTGTTGTAGCTAGTGTGGTGCTTAGCAAAGGTATGCCATGCTAATGAGGGCTTTTCAGAAGTAAAAGTTGTTGGGAGGGGGGGGGGCCCACTCTTGCCGGTATTGTGGCTTAATAGTGGGACCTGTGAACTGGAGATGCAGCCCAACATGTAGCCCCTCGCCTGCCCTATCCGTTGCTGTGTCGTTCCCATCACTTTGTTGAATTGCCCAGATTTTCACACATGAAAACCTTAGCGAGCATCGGCGAAATACAAAAATGCTCTGGTCGCCCATTGACTTCAATGGGGTTCGTTGTTCGAAACGAACCCTCGAGCATCGCGGGAAGTTCGTTCCGAATAACGAACACCCGAACATTTTGGTGTTCGCTCATCTCTAGAAAGGAACCTATTTATTTAAATGAGTTCATTCACACAAGCAATTTTTTACTTGGACCAATAGTCTGAGTTTAAAAAATCGCTGCATGTCCTATTTTTTGGTGATTCTTGGTGATTCTTGGAACCACACGTGTTTTTCAACAACTGGATGTAAATCTGATGCAAATCATACATTTTTAATCACAAAAACACATTGGACATGCATGAAAATTGCTTAGGCATTCAGCAGTATGTTTTAATTCATTGGCACAGTACTAGGATTTCATTTTTAAAAAGTCAGATTTTGGTCTGACCCCTTTAAAAAACAAAGGGGAAAAAGGCAGAAGAGGACCAGCAACAAGATGGATTAAGACAATCACAGAAACCATGAAGCCTACAAACTCAACACCAGCATCAGAATTTCTGAAGAACACAAAAGGTCCCCCGGGCAGAGAGAACCTCTAGCACATACTTACCTAGACTAGCACAGGGAAGACCATGGGGCTCAGTGGTTTTACCACCCTGTGTTAGACCACCACTGAATACTCTCTGGCAAAGGCCTGGTCACGTGGCTTACCAGGAATCCTGGAACGTGTGGACATCCCTATTTGGACAGATTACATGGCTCAATTTCTTGCACAGTCAGAACTAGAGATGAGCGAGCATATTCGCTAAGTGCAATTACTCGATCAAGCATTGCCCTTAGCGAGTACCTGCCCACTCGGAAGATAAGGTTCGGCTGCCGGCGGCGGGCAGGGAGCACCGGGGGAGAGCGGGGAGGAACGGAGGGGAGATCTCTCTCTCCCTCTCTCCCCCCGCTCCCCCCTGCTCACTGACGCAACTCACCTCACACCCGCACCAGCAGCCAAACCTTTTCTTCCGAGCGGGCAGGTACTTGCTAAGGACAATGTTCGATCGAGTAGTTGTCCTTTAGCGAGTATGCTTGCTCATCTCTAGTCAGAACTTTTATTAAAGGAACTGTGAGTATAGCTATGCTAGTAGATCACTCCCTGGAATCAACTGGAATTGGAGGATGGGAATGGTTGTGACAGACAGTTAAGTAGCAGTCCAATTTGGATTCAGACACCGTTAGGTGTTCCTTCATTTCCCAATGTAGCAGGCTATGAATCAATGCCTGCAGTCTGTACGATATATATGTTTAGAGATGCCGGTCACTCTGTTCCCAGTAGCCCATAGAGAATCAGCACTCTCCCCTTCTGTTTGAACAAACCAACTGCGTCACACTAAACTCCCATTTCTGCTACTCTGCGGAACTTTTATTAGCTTTTCAGATTCCTTAGTGACAGATTTGCCACCTAGTTGCATCCTCATGCTAAATCACCCAGCACCAAAGGGTAAAGCTCTCAAAGGAACAGTTTTCAAAATTATCATTTCCTTATCAAAAATAAAGACTACATTAAGAACATGTTTGATGACATTACGGGAGGGGTAACATCACTCCTTAGGGAGAGCACCAAGAAGGTGAGTGAGGGGACTTATAAGGCCCTCCATGCTCCTCCTGGGTAATATGCAAATAAGAAAGATGGAACAATACCTCTGAAGCCCCACCTATTGGATGGCAGCATTCCTTCAAATCAATGCATGACCCTTTTTACAGGTCTGTAGAGCAAAGATTGGGAATTGAAAACCAAGCCAGAATCCATACACAGAAAGCTGTTTAGGGAGTTCTTACCCCCCATTAGTATGCAGTTGGATCTAGCTTGGCTAGTGAGAGGCCTATGATTGGGGTCAAAGGGATAAGATCACTCCTTAGGGAGAGCACTAAGAAGATGAGTGAGGAGACTTATAAGGCCATCCATGCTCCTTTGATTCTTATTACCCAGAGGAGCATGGATGACCTTATAAGTCTCCTAACTCCCCTTTTTGATGACATAACTTCACATCACAAAACATTATAATAACATGGCTGTTTAAAACCCTATTACATAATCGCCATTAATAAGGTCACCTGAACTAGCCAACTTAAAGGGGTTTTCCATGTAAATACTATTGATAACCTATCCTCAGGATAGGTCATCGATAGTTAACAGGGTCGGGTCCATCGCTCAGGACTCCAGCCGATCAGTTGATTGGCCACCCGCCGTCAGCGCCACAATACAGGGGTCAGAGCAGAAACAGTTGGCTCCAACCCTTGTGTAGTGGCCATCACCCATAATTGCAGGCACAGCTCTCATTCAGTCTGCATTTTGTCTGCAATTATGAGAACTGGCAACTACACAGGGGTCAGAACAGTCTGCTTCCACTTCGACCCCTGACAGCAGGCAGCCGGTCAGGTGGGGTCCTAAGCAGTGGACCCAAGCTGATTAACTATTGATCGCCCATCCTGAGGATAAGTCATCAATAGCATTTGCATGGAAAACCCCTTTAAGGCCTCCTGACAATACAAATTACTTTACAATGTTCTTGAAATCTATTGTTGTTTCCTGATTGCAATAATACATATAGTTTCATACTGTGTTGATATAACAATACTCTCTGACATAGCACAGTACGACTCTTCGAAAACATGTTTGTCTGTAGGAATTTGACATGAGTCCAGCTCAGCTCGCTGTTGATTAAAATATTTGCTATATAATGTCTGTGCTTACTGGACCATGAGGATACAACGCTCTGGTTTCTTTCCAATAGCCCACATCATTATCATCATTTCACTATTACTCCTGGCAGGCACCGTCTGTTGCCTTCATATGAAATATAATTAAGGTCCAAGTTGTCTCCTGTATAATATCAATGAGATAGTTTTGATTGTGTTTCATAAATAATGCGTCACTTATTTCCTTTTTACATTGCAGTCTATAGATGAATCTAAACAGGGAAGTGTTACATGTGTTAGTGTAGGTATACCATATTGATGTCCTCACAGAACCCAAAAATACTCTATGTGTATATTATTTCCCTAAGGAATTGACACCAATACATTGTAGACTATTACAGGCATATTCCTGTGTTTTCCACTCTTGGATGTTCACCAGAGTTGCCAACAATTCAGAAGATGATGTCAAATTGAAAAACATGAGCCCATCAGTATTTTTGAAGCTTGTGCAGTTTGCTGTGATTGTACAGCAGTTTACAGTCAGTGGCAAATTCAAATTCATATTTTTAGCTTTGGACATATAGTACACATAACTTTTTTTGTTTTTTTTTCAACTTTTTTGTAAATTTTTTGCTTAAGTTGTCCCACAAAAATGGTGCTGTGATGATACTAGAACTAAATTGGCTACGTTTGGGTGAAGCAAATATATGAAGCACATGTCAACACAAATAGGAAATACAAATGCAAGACTAGGGACTCACCAATGGTGAAAGGAACAGAATGGTGATGGTAATTGGATAATGATGATGACAGTCTGATATGGAAAAGATGGTTGATGGAAAAAAAAGAAATAGCAAATTGACAATAACTAATGCTAGATCTCCTTACATCTTGCCCTAATCTATCCCTGACATTAGCCCCAACACCAGAGACCATTGTCCCTGAGCAACCCTCAAATATCCCTTTTTGGAAGTCCTATCTGAAACACTATCCCTGATAAGTAGATGAGAGAGCAATTAGGACACCTGAAAAGAGTGAAATAAGCTGAAAGAGAAGAAGACAAAGCAGATGCAAACTAGTAATAAGCAAGCAAACCACAATGCTAGGAGCACGGACTGTGCTAGAAATAGTCACAGGAACAAGACTATACTTAAAGGAATACCAGACTAGACTAGGAACGAGTAACTAGAAGCATACCGGGATTACTAGAGTCAAATGCACATAGCTTGTGCTATCACCAGCAGCCACAGTGCAGAAGCCAAGACAATTTAAAGATTGGATAACAAATGAGGAACTCCTCTCCAGATGTCGCTGTGCTGCAACAGTATGGTCAATTCATCCACTCTAATGGATCAGCTGTAGGACTCTTACATAGAAACTGCCCAAGAGCAAATTTAGAAAGCAAGAAATGATTAAACATCAGGAGAATTCCTGTTGATGGCAACAATGGCAGAGGTGTATGGCAGCCCCTAACCCTTGCTTCTACCATTCACTCATACTTCAGATTAAGCTTTCTGGAATTATGTATAATTGCATTGCACACACTGATTAGTTTTCTTGGTGAGTTCTGCATCTATGTACATAGTTTATGTCCACCATTTATTAACATTCACTAAACTAAATTAAAATTGACTGCCATCTTTCCTTATCAACACCTTGGCTGTCATCATGTTACATCATTGAAGGTCAGAATGTAACAGAAGACTAACAAAGGCTATGACCTCTTGTCCTCTCATTATTAAATTCCTCTAAGTATTATATTCTGCAGATTGAATGCATATTTACCTTGTTATTAAGTTTACCTTCTGCTGGTAAGCCAGTGAGTGCTAGCCTCTATACCACCATGTAACTCTATTCTTTCTCCAAGAGACAGACCTAGTTCAGGAGGTGCAATGTGTGAACGTGTAGACCCTCATGAGTAGAGCGATGGAATAGCACCAAAAGATATTAGAAGAGGAAGATATTAGGAATTTTTGCATATCTACTTGCTAAATTCAGTACTATTCCCACATCACCAATCATACATTGCAGCTTTAGCCAGTGATCTGCATCTGGTAGATGTCACATGATTACAATGTGATGAAAATAGGAAGTGGTGCTGAATTTGTAGGCAAATTTCTTCAATGTTTTTTTTTTACTTTTTCAGACACTTAAAATTGATTTAAAGGGGCTGAAAAGCCTTGCAAAGTCTCCATTTGTAAGGCTATAATAGCACACTGCTGAGTCCCAATATGTGCCCACATGATCAAGAGGGGAAGTGTGGCTGACAATCATAGCCATATTCTCATTCTAATGCCAGAGATAAGAAATCTCTGAGATCTCCGTGTAACCTCTTCTATAACTTGGTCAATGTTGAATGTGTCATGGAGGAGGTATGATAAGAAAGGAATTGCCATTTGTAAACATCACAATGTTTCCCTGTGACTCCATCTATGCTTATACAAGATATAATATAGGCTGTCCTTAAAAGGGTTGTGTCAAGATGCACTACTCCTCACAGAATGTTGGTCCCAGGGCTGATGTTGGTCCCAGGGCAGGGTTGATTTCCAGGGTCTTGTTTTCAACAATCTCAATGATCAGCTGTTTCCTCCAGGGAAAGCTGTGGCAAGCTAAATGTTTCCTCTGTGCTGGTTGCCGCATTACAGAATAACCATTCACATGAATGGTTATCCTATAATTCAAGAAGGACAGAAGATGCCAGAACAGGCATGTAAGAGCGTCCTGAGAGGAGGAACCTTCTCTATAACACTCATATGCCCTAACAAAGCATATGAAAAGGGCTTGTCCTCTTGACACAACCCATTTAAGAGTAGCGATGTCCTAGGGCATACTTATGGATGCATTTACAACTACCTATGTATTTATCATACACAGAATAATATGCTAGTAAATGTTATGTATTTTCTTGTATATTACAATGTTAAACAACATGAAGATCAGCTAAAAAGATCTGAAGGGCTGTCACACTGCAGAGGGATCAGCCCTATTCTCATTTGCACAAGGAATGGCCAGAAGCAATGGGATGAAACTGAAAGGGGAGGAGACACAAATTAGATACTACACAGTGAGGGGGATCAATGAGTGGAACTGGTTACCACAGGAGGTGGTAAGTTTTCCTTCAATGGAAGTATTAAAACAGAGGCTGGACAAATATCTGTCTGGGATGATTTAGTGATCCTCCACTGAGCAGGGGGTTATACCCAATGACCCTGGAGGTTCCTTTCAGGTCTACCATTCTATGATTTTATGAAATTAATAAATTAAAAAATATTTAAAAATCATTTCTATTTTTTCATTTATTCAGATTTTTTACATGAATTTAAATACTGGCATAGACGTATCACAAAATAATGCCCTATCAAGGTACACTTTGTGTCGCAGAAAAATATTCACATCAGGGTAAAGGTTAAAAAAGTTATGAAGGTCAGAATTTAGGAGGGCAAAAATTAAAAAATGATATGAGTCCTGAAGGCCAAAACCATCCTAGCCCTGTTCCTTGGATATATAATTCTTAGAAATGGTATACTCATTTCTTCAAAACTCATACTAAGTCAGCCATTCACGTTTTGAATAATGAATGGAGTTCAGGATTTTTTAAATTCCTCCATCTGTAGGCAATTACAGAGTTATACAAATGTCTCCAACATTACAAAGAGCTGCTGCCAATGTTACAACTATAGGAAGGAAATGGGTGACACGTTATTTAGGAAATGCAATCAAAACTATCCCTGTGATATTCTACAGGAGACAACATGGACCTTAATTATATTGACTATGAAGGCAACAGACGGTGTCTGCCAGGCGTAATAGTGAGAAGATGATAATGATGTGGTCTATCTGAGAGACCTGTGTTCTCAGTAAGTATACAAACATTATATACATTGTATACAGTTGCAATCAAAATTATTCAACCCCCATTGCAAATTAGGTTTATTTGCAAAAGCCAGTCAAGCAAGAATAATTTAAATAGCTGAACACAAGTAATAGAACAAGCAGGTTCTCCAAATTCAACACAAAATGCTACTTTTAGGCCTCATGTCCACGGGGAAAATCAGATCCGCTGCAGATTCTCCATGGAGAATCTGCAGCAGGTCCCTCCTGCCCCGTGGACATGAGCGCTGAAAATAAGAATAAATAAGAATAAACTCACCTCCCATCCGCTCCGTTTCTTCTCTTCGCTGCGGCGTCATCTTCTGTGCTTCGCGGCCGGATCTTCTTTCTTCGGCTCGGTGGATGCGCATGATGACGTCGGTGACGTGCCCCGCGCATGCGCCGTCCCGAAGAAAAAAGATCCGGCCGCGACGGAGAGAAGATGGCGCCGCGCGAAGAGAAGAAACGGAGCGTGTGAGTAAATCCCGATTTTTGTCTCCCGCGGATCCGGACGGCTTCCATAGGCTTCAATAGAAGCCCGCGGGAGCCGTCCCCGCGGGAGACCCGCATGAAAATGGAGCATGGTCGAGATTTTTTCATGCTCCATTTTTTTTTAAATCCTTTTTATTGACCATCCGCGGGTATTTATCTACCCCGCGGGTGGTCAATGCATCCCTATGGGGTGCGGATCCGCGGGCAGAAGAAAAGTTAAAATCCGCTGCGGATTTTAATTCTTATTTTGCCCGTGGACATGAGCCCTTAATGACTACTGCAGTCTTCAGGATTATTCAACGCCCTGAATAGAATCCCTCATAAGAGAACACATTTACAAATCACGTGTTGCCCCAAACATACCTGATGTAACTAATAAAGGGCTTAATTAGTTGCATCAGGTGTGATTCAGATAAACCACATTAAATACCTGGACTATCTCGGGCTTTGATGACTGTGACATTTGATTGCATGTTAGAAATATGGCAAGTCAGTGGTTGAAAAAAGTAAGACAAAAGATCATTGGCTTGAACAAACAAGGAAATGGATGCAAAAACATAGCAAAGATGCTGAATGTGCAATGCATCAGTGCACTGACACATTGATTGGCTGAATTTCCAGTCGAGAAAATAAGTACACAGCTCTTGTTTTGGCACTTACTGGGAATATCTAACCAATACCAAAATGATTATTATGTTTCTTAAGTACAACAGGAAAATGGCAACAACACATCACCACTATAGGGTTGTCATTTAGAATTGCTGGTATACTAGTATTGGACGAAAATATTCCCAAAGCTGGGAGTTTCCAAAATGGTTTATCAATAATCTTGGTTGGGTGACCAAAACCCAAGGGTGTAAGTACTACAGAGGCAGCCCATGAGGCTTATGGAGAGAAGGGACCCAAACCAGTTTGGCTGCATCCCTTATTTTAATCCCTTAGTGACCGCCAATATGCCTCTTTACTGTGGAACTAAGAGGCTTTATTCTGAGGCATACATCTTTTTATGATGCTGTATCGAAAGCTCAAAAGGGGTTATCTAATGCTGGCAAAATCCTGATGGGGGCTTTCTATAGGCCATCAAAAATAACAGAAGAAACTGAAAACTTAATATTGAGACAAATAGAAGAGGTGTCAAACTGCAATGAAGTAATTATTAGAGATGAGAGAGTATACTCACTAAGGCCTTAGTCACACGGGCGTTTTTTCACGCGATTTTCGAAACGCATGACGGATGCGCATGCGCAAATCGCGTGACCGGCGCCGAAAAATAGCCCGAAAATCTGCTCCTAGCCGCGTTTCATTAGAAACGGGCCGGAGCTGTCCAGCGCATTGCATTCAATGGAGCCGGCAATACAGCCGGCTCCATTGAATGCAAGCGCTGCGGGCGAGTGTGGGATGAATTGTCGGGAAGGGGTTAAATATATAACCCCTTCCCTGCAATGCATCCTGAAAAGTGAAAAAATAAAAAAAATGTATGTACTTACCTGCTCCTGGCAGCCGGAGATCCCCGCGGCCGTCCTGCAGTGGGTGTGAAGGGGGTGTGACTCAGGCTTGCCCCTGATTGGCTCAGCGCTGAGCCAATCAGAGGCAAGTCTCAGTCACACCCATTCATGAATTCATGAATGGGTGTGACTGAGATCAGCCTCTGATTGGCTCAGGCTGAGCCAATCCGGGGCAAGCCTGAGTCACACCCCCTTCACACCCACTGCAGGACGGCCGCGGGGATCTCAGGCTGCCGGAAGCAGGTGAGTACATCCTTTTTTTTAATTTTTTCACTTTTCAGGATGCATTGCAGGGAAGGGGTTATATATTTAACTCCTTCCCGACAATTCATCCCGCGCACGCCGGCAGCCCATTGCTGTATTGCCGGCTCCATTGAATTCAGTGGGCAAACATCGTTCTTCTCTGCCACAGCTGTTCCAGCTGTGGCAGAGAAGAATGATTTGTCTTCTATATGTTCTCAATGGGGTCGGCGCTGCTGCCGCCGGCCCCATTGAGCGCATATAGAGAAGAGAACAGGAATCGCAGATCGCAGATAGGTGCGATCTGCGATTTCTGTTCTCTAATTTATCGGACGAGCGCATAAAAAGCGCTCATGTGTCCGATACCATTGCAAAGCAATGGTTTTAAAAAATCGCCGGACGCATGCGCATGCGCAAATCGCGGCAATAAACGCCCGTGTGACTGAGCCCTAAGGCTAACTACTCGAGCGAGTAGTGCCTTAGCCGAGTATCTGCCTGCTCGTCTCTAAAGATTCGGGTGCCGGCGGCGGGCGGGGAGCGGTGAGGGAGAGCGGAGAGGAACGGAGGGGAGATCCCTCTCTCCCTCACTCCCCCCCGCTCCCCCCTGCTTACCGCCGCAACTCACCTGTCACCCGCGCCGGCAGCCGAATCTTTAGATACTCGACTAAGGGACTACTCGCTCAAGTAGTTAGCCTTAGCAAGTATGCTCGCTCATCTCTAGTAATTATTATGGGAGACTTTATTTATCCGGATATAATATAAGATGAAATCTGTATATCTCACAAGGCTGATAAGTTCTTGAGAACAATTAAAGACAACTACCTTATCCAACTTGTGCGGGAGCCAACTAGAGGGAGGGCCACTCTGGACTTATTATTAATTAACAAACCAGACAGAATCATAGGGGTGCAGATGCAGAGACACTTGGGAAATAGTGACCACAATATAAGTAGTTTCCAGCTGTCATTCAATAAGAAGCCTTATCAGGGAACTACAAAAAAACTAAACTTTAGAAAAGCAAAATGTGATCAGCTTAGTACTACTTTTGCTAACATTAATTGGGACAATGACCTCAAAAATAACAGTACAGATGACAAATATTTAAAAACATTCTAAGTACCTCATGTTAGCAGTTCATGCCCTTTAAAAATAAAAGAACTACAAGTAGAAGGAAACTAATGTGGCTAGATAAGACTGTAAGGGGAGCAATAAATGAAAAAAAAGAAAGCGTTTAAATTACTAAAACAAAAAGGCAGTGAAAAAGTGCTAAAATCATACAGGAAAAAAAAACAGATTATGTAAAGAAAAATTCAAAATTGCTAAGGAGGAGGCGGAGAGACTGATTGCTATATAGAGCAAAAATAACCCTTAACTATTCTTCAGTTATATAAACAGTAAAATCATTTGCACTGAAAGCACTGGCCTGTTAACAAATAATGCAGAAGAAACCATAGAAGACGATAAGGAGAAGGCAAATCTATTAAATAGTTTTTTCTCAAGTGTATTCACAAATGAAAAAGAAATGTCACACAAGATTCAGGGAAATAAAATGACCCCCATGCACAGGAGGAAGTGCAGAGACGGTTAAATAGGATTAAAATCGATAAATCGCTGGGCCCAGATGGAATACACCCAAGGGTTCTTATGGAACTAAGTGACGTGATAGCTAGACCACTATTTCTTATATTTATGGACACTGGATTGGTGCATTGCCAATGTGGTTCCAATATACAAAAAGGGGTCTGAAAGAGAGCCTGGTAACTACAGGCTGGTAAGTCTCACTTCAATAATTGGAAAAATATTTGAGGGGTTTCTGAGAGACGCCATCCTAGAACACCTCAAGGAAAACAAAAAGAATAACTCCTCATCCGCATGGGTTCACGAGGGGTCGATCATGTCAGACCGATTTGATCAGCTTTTACAATTAAGTACATTCTAGGCTGGACCTGGGAGAGTCTATCGATCTTGTATATTTGGATTTCTCTAAAGTATTTGACACCGTGCCGCATAATAGGTTGATATATATATATATATATATATAATGAAACAGCTCGGTCTGGACGAAAACATGTGTATCTGGGTAAAGAACTGGCTCAGAAATAGAAAGCAGAGGGTGGTAATAAATGGTTTGTACTCTGATTGGGCCACCATTTGTAGTGGGGTGCCACAGGGTTCAGTATCAGGCCCCATTCTGTTCAATATATTTATCAATAGAGGGACTGCACAGTAAAATATCAATATTTACAGATGATACAAAATTATACAAGATAATTAATACAAAGGAGGACAATATGCAACTACAAACGGACCTAAATAAGTTGGGGGTTTCGGCAGAAAAATGGCAAATGAAGGTCAGTATTGATAAATGTAAGGTTATGCACATGGGCAGGAGAAAGGGATGTCACCAATATACACTAAATGGGGTACTGCTAGGGAAAAGTGAGATGGAAAAAGACCTGGGGGTACTAGTGGACTGTAGACTTAACTGAAGCAATCAATGCCAATCAGCTGCCTTAAAAGAGGTATAGGGGCGAGGGACGAGAACATAATTCTTCCACTATATAAGACACTTGTCAGGCCTCACATGTAATATTTTATACAGTTCTGGACACAGGTGCCCAAGAAACATGTTACAGTGTTTGAGGGGGTTCAAGGAAGGGCAGAAAAACTAATAAACATAATGATAGGACTGGAATACCCAGAGAGGCTATCAAAATTGGGATTATTTACCCAGGAAAAAATATGGTTAAGGGTCGACCAAATAATTTTGTATAAATACATTAGGGGACAATACAAGGATCTCTCCCATGATCTGTTTATACCCAGGACTGCGACAGTAACGAGAGGGCATCTGCTACGTTTAGAGGAAAGCAGGTATCATCACCAACACAGAAGGGGGTTCTCTACTGTAAGAGCAGTGATACTGTGCAACTCTCTGCCTGAGGATGTGGTGATGGCAAAATCCATAGAGGTGTTTAAGAGGGAACTAGACAGCTTTTTAGAGCACAAGGATATTACAGGATATAGACCTTAGGTGACCGGCGGGGTTGTTGATCCAGGTCTTGGAGTAAGGTAGGAACTCTAACGTTGATCCAGGAATATTCTGACTGCCATATGGAGTCGGGATGGAATTTTTTTTCTCCAAATTAGCTCAATTGGTTCATTGGGGGTTTTTTTGCCTTCCCTTTCGACCAACAAGGGGGGTTGGAACAGGCTGAACTAGATGGATATTGTCCTCATTCAGCCTAACATACTATGTTACTATGTATGTTACTATTGGCTGTTTGATGATTGGACCGTAGTATCCAAATAGCTTCAAAGGAAGGGCTACCTCTGCAGCCCATCGGCCCCAAAGACTGGGTTTGTTTTATCGTTTACAACTACTGCACAATGTATGGAGCTGTGCTACTTCCAAGGAACCCACCATTGTTTCTGCAAAGGGATAATCGGCAGAGGATGATGTGAGATGGATCCCCCAACCTATCCAATATTGAAGATTTATTTTAAATATTGATAACAAATTCCTGTAATACCCCATTATCTCAAAATTTCCTTATACTGTTTTCTATCCATGTTCCCCATTTAGTGCACTTATTCTGGGCATCTTATTGGTTATTATGTTTGAAAATTGAATTCTAAGCGTGAAAGCTTTGGGATATAATTGCTATAAGTTATTTGAATGAATATGCACATGCAAAGCTAAAGGTTACAACAAGACAAAACCGCCTTCCATAGTTAATTAACCTTTAGGGTAGAATTTACTTCTGAGGTTAAATAATAAGTCCCTATAGCAGGTCTGGATTGACTTTTTCAGCATGCATGTTGCGAAATGTCAGAGCCAGTTTCCAAAGTACATAGATGTAAAAGCCTGTAGCCTCAACAGAGAGATTATTATTAAGCCACCATAATTAATATTTCTTTCAGTGTAATATCTCTAATTATAGGATAATTTCACATTAGTTTCTGATCATTGCCTGACAGTCAACTATTTTGTTGCCTTCTACTGTAAAGGAGCACTATGTTAGTAGAAATAGAGAAAAATACTAAAAATACTACCATGCCTAATATGAAACTCCACTAGCTCCATTTTTTAGTTTATTATTTCAGAGTATATCTGCAAGGAGTTTTTACCCAATTACAGGTACCACTATATCTGTATCATTTTAGTCTAAGCTACACAAAAATGTATTTAGTACCTCACCTCAATCGTAGATTTATTATCATACATAGTAACATGGTTTGTTAAAGGGGTTGTCCCGCGAAATCAAGTGGGGTTATACACTTCTGTATGGCCATATTAATGCACTTTGTAATATACATCGTGCATTAAATATGAGCCAAACAGAAGTTATTCACTTACCTGTTCCGTTGCTAGCGTCCCCGTCTCCATGGAGCCGTCTAATTTCAGCGTCTAATTGCCCGATTGGACACGCTTGCGCAGTCCGGTCTTCTCCCTGGTGAATGGGGCCGCTCGTGCCGGAGAGCTGCTCCTCGTAGCTCCGCCCCGTCACGTGTGCCGATTCCAGCCAATCAGGAGGCTGGAATCGGCAATGGAACGCACAGAGCCCACGGTGCACCATGGGAGAAGACCTGCGGTCCACCGTGGGTGAAGATCCTGGCGGCCATCTTAGCAAGGTAAGTAAGAAGTCGCCGCAGCGTGGGGATTCGGGTAAGTACTATCCGTTTTTTTTTTTTACCCCTGCATCGGGTTTGTCTCGCACCGAAGGGGGGGGCCTATTGAAAAAAAAAAAAAAACGTTTCGGCGCGGGACAACCCCTTTAAGGCTAAATAAAGACATACTTCCATCCAATGCAGCCTATTATTCTGCAATATTGGGCTAGAAGAAGGCCAAAACCACAATTTTCCTAGCTCCAGGAGAGAAAAAGTCCATCCCTGACTCTAAATCTGGCAATCATAATAAATCTTTGGATCTTCAGTAATCCATTGACTAAAAGGTTATGTTCACATGGCGGAATCTGATGTCGATTTTTCTGGCTCTGAAAACTGTGGTACAAATCCACAGCAGAGTTGCAGAATTGTGGTGCAGCTATGCAGATGAAGGCTTTGGATCCACATGGGGATTTAGCCCTTTTCAATGAGCAAACCCTTGCGTTAAATTCCTACCACAGATTCCATTCAGAAATGGTGTATTAATTGTATAAGTAAAGAATCTTCAGGAAGCACTGTAGACAGTCTATTAATTGTGTCTTACTGTTCAGTCTTCTTGTAAAATGTAAGATTATTCTGCATTATCATACACCAGAGTAAAGATGGATTTTTTTCTCTTGCTTTGGTGTATAGTAAAGACAGCTACAGATTGTTAATCTTATACCAGTAGTAGAAGAAAGGCCTCTCTTGAGTGGTTTCAGATTACAGGGCTCATGCGGCAATGGCTTTGGGTCATTTTCTTTTTTATGTATATATTTTTATTTTATTCTGTAATTTTTTTTTACCTATTTTTGTAAATATTTTTTTTTAACATCTATAACCCCCATGACGTCTGGGGGTTATTCACATGATCTCCTTTTTTATCACACACTTTTCCACTGTAGCTGGGGCATCCATAGGAGCCCCAGCTACAGGGGAAAACATCCCCCACTAGTGACAATAGTCCCTAACAGAGCTGATCAGGGTCTGCTAGGACCCTGCAGCTCTGCTGTAACAGGAAGACCCGGCAGTTACATGATCACTGGAAGAAACACTTCCACTTTCACTTTTTAGTACACAGACCTCATTGAGCTCTATATACCTTGGAAAGAATAAGGCAGAAATAGGTAAAAACCACTTCTTCTTCGGGTTCTCAGCTGGGACTAATAGCTGATAATTCAACCTGCTTCTGATTGATTGCAGGAGCAGAGACTTTAATCTTGCACCGTATTTTTGTTATCAGCAGGGACTAAAACCCAGGGCCAAGTGCCATATATTTACCACGCTTGGTACTTAAGCGGTTAAATCACACTACTAAAACCATTCTTGTACCTTGGGCTAGACAAAGGGTTGGACATAGGCAGTACAGGGCCCCTGTGCTGTGAAAGTACGCGAGCCCATTATTTTGCAAATGATAACTTAATGATTCTATCAGATGTTTCAATGGTCAGTCCATCCACCTTTAATTGTGAGCCATGGGTACCATTTGTTTAGCCCCTTGCATGGAGTCTAGTAGGTTCCTGGAGGCGCTCATGTTTTTATTTTGAAGTGCTAGTGGGCCCAGTTACCTACTAAGCCTTTGTGATATTTTCTGGATAATTATAAATATAATGCTAGAATTATTATTATCATATGGTAGTGTATATTATAGTATTTTACTACTTTGCAACTAGGATTAAAAGGTTTTCCAGGATTTAACTATTGATAACTTATCTTCAGCTGATCATGAAGGATGCTGGGAGTCTGATTCCCAGCAATCTAATATTGATGACCTATTGTTTACTAAACTTTCAGCCATTTGCAAAAAAAGCAACTAAGCAAGAACAGCTTAAATAGCTCAGCGCAACTAATATAACAAGTGGTTTCTACAAATTCAACACAAAATGCCACTTTTAATGACTACTGCACTCTTAAAATGATTCAACCTGCTTGAATAAAAACCCTCATAAGAGCATACATTTGCAATTCAGGTGTTGTGTTCAAGTGCTCCTGAGGAATCATAGTCCATTCATCATGGGCAATGGCCTCCACTTCATTAATATTTTAAGGTCTGCATGCTGCAACTGCCTTCTTCAAATCCCACAATTTTCTATGACGTTCAAGTCATGTAACAGTGACAGTCCCTCCAGAATCTTCCAGAACATCTTCCAAAAGTCTTGGTGGACTTTGAGCTATGCTTGGCGTCATTGTCCTGTTAGAGGGTCCAAGCTTTATCTTCCTCACTGAAGGCATTACATTTTCTCCTAGATTTCCTGATACTTCATTTAATCCCTCTTTCCCTCCAAATGCTGCAGGTTTCCAGTCCAAGAGCATTACCGAGCCACCGCCATTCTTCACTGTAGGCAGGGTGTTCAGCGTATGCTTCATTTTTGTCTTCCAGACATACTGCTGGTCCATAGGCTAGAAAAGTTCCAGTTTTGTTTCATCATTCCACAGAACAGAATCCCAAAACTTCTGTAGTATTGTAAATGGTTTTAAATATAATGGAGCTGACTTTTCTTGTGCTTTTTGGTCAGTAGAGTTGTGTGGCTTATTTTCTGTCATGAAGACCTTTAGTATGCGCCTTACTGTGCAAACAAACACTCCAGTGCCTGCTGCCAGCAAATCCTGCTGCAGGTCTTTTGTAAACAGTTGACAGTTTTGACCACCTGCCTCTTCAGGAATCTGGTGGCTGTTGGTGCCTTTTTAACTTTGCACTTGTGAACTACGCTTCCAACTGTAGATCTAGGAACATTTAGTGCCTTGTAAGCTATCTATCAGAAAACTCTCTTCTTGACCCCCTACAGTCCGGCTTTCGCCTTCTACACTCAACAGAAGCCGCCCTTACAAAAGTGTCAAACGACCTGATGGCCAAATAGAACAGCAACTACTCCCTACTGATCCTCCTCAACCTCTCTGCAGCATTTGACACTGTTGACCACAAACTCCTCCTCAGTATGCTTCGCTCCATTGGACTAAAGGACACTGCTCTCTCCTTGTTCTCCTCCTACCTATCTGACCCCTCGTTCAGTGTCTCCTTTGCTGGCTCTACCTCCTCTCCTCTTCTCCTTGCTGTTGGGGTCCCCCAGGGCTCGGTACTTAGCCCCCTCCTCTTCTCATAAACCAAACCCCTCTGTACTCCACCTGATAACATGCTCCCTGTCCTACTAACTGCAATTCCTGCTATCCGCAATCATTTGCCCCCTGCAGTTATACCGATCCAGCCATCACACGGCTTAAGTCTGACCGTTGTCTATGAGTATTGTATCCCACACTCTCCACCTTGCCATACCGTGCACATCTCTAGCCCCTTTACCTTCTGTATCACCCCATTACTTTTAGTATGTAAGCTCACTGGAGCAGGACCCTCATTCTACTGTTTCCATCAATCGATTACTACATGTAAGGCTGTCTGTCCATGGGCATTGCGATATCCCGCAGCGGATCTCCCCTGCAAGAGCTGCCGCCGGGGAGCAGAAACCAGCTGACGCGATTTGCCGCCCGCAAGCGGAGAATCGCTAAGGTCCTCCGCTCGTGGACCGGGGGCTGCACTTTCCATAGCAACGCTATGGAAAGCATTCACTGCGTTCCCCGCGGCTGGATTATCGCTGCAGAGAACGCAATGAAAATACGCCCGTGGACAGACAGCCTCTGTTTTTTGTATCTTTGTTTTTGTATCTGTTCTCCCCTGTTTTGTAAGCGCTGCAGAATATGTTGGCGCCTATATACATAAGGCAGTGATCTCTTCTCTTAAAGGGGTTGTCCCGCGAAACAAAGTTGGGGTATACACTTCTGTATGGCCATATTAATGCACTTTGTAATATACATCGTGCATTAAATATGAGCCATACAGAAGTTATTCACTTACCTGTTCCGTTGCTAGCGTCCTCGTCTCCATGGCGCCGTCTAATTTTCAGCATCTAATCGCCCGATTAGACGCACTTGCGCAGTCCGGTCTTCTCCCTTCTGAATGGGGCCACTCGTGCCAGAGAGCTGCTCCTCATAGCTCCGCCCCGTCACGTGTGCCGATTCCAGCCAATCAGGAGGCTGGAATCGGCAATGGACTGCACAGAAGACCTGCGGTCTACCGAGGGTGAAGATCCCGGCGGCCATCTTCGCAAGGTAAGTAAGAAGTCACCGGAGCGCGGGGATTCGGGTAAGTACTATCCGTTTTTTTTTTTTTAAACCCCTGCATCAGGTTTGTCTCGCGCCGAACAGGGGGGCTATTGAAAAAAAAAAAAAAACGTTTCGGCGCGGGACAACCCCTTTAACTCTTTGAACCACTCTTTTGACTTATTTTTAACATGCAGTCAAATGTCACAGTTCAGGTATTTGATATGTTTTATCTCAAGCACACCTGATGTCACTAATAAAGCCCTTGATTAGTAGGTGTGCTGAGACAATACCTGATTGACAAATGTGTGTTCCTACGAGGGATACTATTTAGGGGGTTGAAGAATTCTGAGACTGTAGTAGTCATCAAAAATCATATTTTGTGTTGAATTTGGTGAACTATTCTCTCACAGTAGGCCCATTACAAACTACTTGTTAGATGGTACAGGACAACTCAGTGGCTCTCTGACCACAAACTAACTGCATGCGATAAATGCTGGAGATGTGGGACGGGCACAGGCTCTTACTTACACATTTGGTGGGAATGCCAGATCTTGATGCCCTTCTGGCACGAAGTGGAGAGAAATCTTAGAAAGCTAGCACGTAATTTTACACTGACTCCGGAGATTATCTTTCTATGGAGACCATCTGGGTGCTTTTACCCATTAAAGCAGAAACTATTGGCACAGGCAATTGACGCAGCAAAGGCACTTATCCCCTCTTTGTGGATGCAAAAACTACCTCCCTCAATATCTCAATGGAGAGATAGAATGGATTTGTCCTGCAACTTGGAGGAACTCTCTAGCTAGTCCAAAGGTAACCATGACAAATTCCTGGAACTATGGGACCCTTGGCGTAGATTGCGCCTTGAGCTGTAGTCCTATCATCGTCTTGTCCGGGAGAGACGGACGAGGCGGTTACGACCAGTCTGTGCTTGGAGGTGGGACGTGACATGTTGAACTAGTAGTCCCTTTTCATCTGACCGAGTTGTTTTGTATTGCTTTCATGTATTACATGTCTGTCATATATTAGAAATTATCAATAAAAATGGATGCAAAAAAAAAAAAAGAATTTGGAGAACTATTGTTATATTAGTTGTGTTGTTGTATTTAAATTAATGTTGTTTGATTCTTTTTTGCAAACAGCTGAAAGTTTGTAAATTTGACGAATCAGCCTAATTTGCAAAGGGGGCGAATAACTTAGATTGCAACTGTATATCTAATATATACGTTGCAATTAAAGCTTCACACTTTAGTAAACTCTTATCACCCGGTGGTATTTCTTTTGCATATATTATAACAAATGGCTTTTTTTCTTTCTGAAAGCCTACAGAACAGCTTTGATCGTGAGCTATAACATTGCAATCATGATCCATAAGGATAGCAATTATTGTTGAACAACTTTTGCAAGCAGTAATAACAGCCAGTCTCTATGGTGAAATGTTTTGTGAAGCACCTAAAGCACTTAGCTCTTCCATTAAGATAATAGTCATTTTCCTGTAATCTGTAGAGGGAACAGAGTGTATGGAAGATATATTTGTAACCTTACAGTTGTGATTACATTAAAACTTATGTTTATCACATCAAGCTGCAAGAAAAAAAACAAAAGACATTCTTGATTAAAAAAAATTGTTCCCTTGTTACTCAGTGGCGCATTTGTTAACTATTATTGTGCAAACTATTCACGGAGTATTGCATCTATTATTCTTCTAGTATAAGCATTGCATATTCATGTCAAAAAGTTTACTGGAAACAAAAACTTAATGCCAGACACATTATATAAAAGAACTGAAGTTCTAACATTAGGGCCTCTATTGACAGAGAACACATTGAAATGAATTAAACAATTACCAATAGGCTTCCTTCGCTCCTACTTACTACAACAAGGCTTTTTTGGATTGGGGAGTGCCATGTGTGGTGTCATCAATTGACACTGTTTCTTCCTTGTGGTATACCTTATAATATGACACAGTGTACAGGCAAGCATATTATACATTGCCCAAATAACATTGCCGTAACATCGTAACATGCTTTGTAAGGCTCAGAAGATTTGTCCTTCTATCCAGTTCAGTCTGTTATCCTGCAATATTGATCCAGAATAAGGCAAAAACCCTATGAAGATGTCAATTTTCCTCATTCCATAAAAAAAAAAAACCAGTGCTGTAAGGCAATAATGCTAACTACTGAACCTCAACTATCAACCCTTTACAATCCACTGTCTGACATCTCAAGACATTCTGATTGAAGGCTGTACAGCTCTGATGTCGGAAGACGTCCGGCAGGGTATTCTTTCTGTATATTACTGGCCGCTCTGCTGTCGGGGGGCCTCTCCAGCATGTCCCATACCGCAGTACTGGCTCTAGCCAGCAGATGGCGCCATTGTATAATGGCAGAAAGAGAAAGCCCCCTAGAAAACCCTGAATCCAAAATTGGATTGCAAAGAGTTAAAGGGTCCTCCTTGCAACCCTCTTGACCCTACATGAAATAAAGCTGTTTGGGTAGCCTGACTATGAAAGATATTCTGTGCTGCACTTTTCCTTATTGAGATCTCTATGTTAAAACCATAGTTAAACCTAACAAACTAAATCATGATAATGAACACTATGCTATATAATAAACCCCAGCATGCCACGGAAACTAGGAGTTTTTTAAACACATTATTGCATTTAAGGGATTTTTTTTTAATTTACCACAACGTAACATCTTGCCACTGGGTTAAATAACCAATGTGTACGTGAATATAGCGTAAAATATAATATCCACATGTTCTTTGGCTTCTTAGGATTTATTTTTTTGCTAAGCAGGATATGTTAGCCGTAAGCTAAACATAAGTGATGCCTACAGATCTTTGCCAAGTTTGTATTTTCTTTATCTCTCCTCTGTTACAGTATAAAATAATTGAATTCTTGGATAACATTGATGAAAAATGACATTAAAACAGATGTAAGACTCTGTCACTGTCGCTGCTCATTTTCTTTTTCCGTTTCGCGTCTGGCAGGCATTTACATTTTACCTTTTCCAAGCACTTAAAGGGGTTGTCTTCGCTTAGTGCAACGAGTGCTGGCCCGGGCAGCGGCATTTTCTCTTATCTTCTCCCTCCTTCCCGCGCTACAGTCATCAGTATTCTCCAGGTCGTTGGTGTGGCTGATGTCATATTATCCTTCAACCTATCTCCTCTGCCTGTAGGGCATGCCTGTGTGTTCTACCCACCTCTTAAAGGGCCAGTGGTCACCCAACTTACCTTTACCCAGCATACCCAGATGCTTTTCTGGGTTTTTAAGACACCTTTACCTACTGGAGGGTGCCAAAGCAAAAGGTTCTGAGTGTTCCAAGTGAAGGTTTTCTAGTACTCTGCTTGCTACCCAGTTTTAACCCTTGCCTGTATATCCAATTTTCCCAAAATCTATCTGTCCCAACCTTGGCCTATTTTCTTTCTATATTCTTGCTTTATTTCTGCCTACCTTGACCTCCTGATTTACTATATTGCATAAACTCCATCTGCACTGACATTAGCCTATTATACTGACTATATCCTTCCCTGTTCCTTTAGTTCCTGTGGAAATAGCTTGGGGGTTCCCTGCCACAAAGACCACATCCATCAAAAAAGGGTTAAAGAGAGAAAACCAGGGAACTCATTGGAGCAGCCCATAGACATAGCCTTAAACCAGCCTGGGGGCTCCCTGCAGTGATGGCTAGATCCATCAAAAAGGGGTTAATTAAAGAGTGAAAACCAGGGGACTCATTAGAGCCCCCCACAGAAGTAGCCTTAAACCAACCTGGGAGTTCCCTGCAGTGAGGGCTAGATCCATCAAAAAGGGGTTAAAGAGTGAAACCCAGGGTACTCATTAGAGCCCCCCACAGAAGTAGCCTTAAACCAACCTGGGGGTTCCCTGCAGTGAGGGCTAGATCCATCAAAAAGGGGTTAAAGAGTGAAAACCAGGGGACTCATTAGAGCCCCCCTCAGAAGTAGCCTTAAACCAACCTGGGAGTTCCCTGCAGTGAGGGCTAGATCCATCAAAAAGGGGTTAAAGAGTGAAACCCAGGGTACTCATTAGAGCCCCCCACAGAAGTAGCCTTAACCCAACCTGGGGGTTCCCTGCAGTAAGGGCTAGATCCATCAAAAAGCGGTTAAAGAATGAAAAACAGGGAACCCTTTACAGCAGCCATCAGGAGTAGTTCAAAGTCAAATCAGTCAGTGAAACAGTGGGTCCACACTCACTGTGTTACACTTTTTTTCCAGGAATAGCGCCACTTTTGTCCATAGGCTTTGTCTGGTATTGCAGCTCAGCCTCATTCACTGAAATGGGGCTGAGCTACATTACCAGATATATACCCATGGATAAGAGTGGCCTTGTTTTGAGGAAAAAGCAGGCTTTATTTTCTGATGTTGGACAATCCCTTTAAACACAGTGAGTATTAGTTGGGCCGACATAAATAAGATATATCAGAGCAATCCCTTGTAATTGTATCCCATTCCTAATTTCAAATAATCACAGTGGTGTGATGTTTCATTAGGTATAACACTAATTTAGTGTCTCCAGTTTGCGTGGTCTGAGGCTGATTCTCCATTTTAATGAGTTCTGTAGGTGGTTTAATTTGAGTGTATAAAGTAACATGGTGTATTTACTGTGTGGGTGCCATTATATCAATTAGTACATTGTAAAAGATTAAATCCCTGCTTAACGCCTATCACATGGAGCTATATAATATGCAAGAGGTGAAGGGGTACCATTAACCTCTCAACAAGTTCAACCAAGTCTGTTCCCAATTATTTAAATGAATCCGCCACACAATAAATACGCTTTGCCTTCAGTCTGCGCTGATTTAATTGCCTGTCTTAATTACAGATTGCTTTTCGTTAAAATAAATGACTGCAAACATGGAAGTCCATCTACAACTCAATCATGGCTCGAGAGCACACTCAGCAAAATCAGCGGTTGCTATTTCCCCTGTTCCACATGAAACAGAAATGGTAAATGATAGGCAGTAATGATTTGTTTTACATAGGCATCGTTAAATTTGATTTTTCTATATGGTTATAATAAAAATCGCACCATATTTTCTATGTTTTTATTCCTTTGAATTCAGAAATGCCTGACTATAATTTTTTGCTTTTTTTTTTTGCTATTTTAAGACTTCAGGAAGGGATCATAACTTTCTGAGGACACCCCGTTACCAAGACCTCCCCCATAACCTTTATTAAATAATGACCATAACTAGTGTTGAGCGATCCAAACCAGTGGAACTCTGTTTCGGTTTGAACTTTGTAAAAAGGTTGCTTTGGCAAGAACATGAACTGAGCTTTTTGCAAAGTTCTACCCAAAACAGGGTTCTACACCAGTCCTGAACACTGTTGTAAACACTTTCTAAAGGCCCATTTACACTGGACGATTATCGCTAAAACTTCGCTCATCGGCGATCGTTTTAGCGATAATCGGTGGGTGTAAATGGGCGTGGGGCACACGCATTTCGGGCTCTTTTCGCTGATCATTAAAATCAAGGGAGCTTGATCTTAGCAATCAGTTTTATTAGTCGTTCTCCACGGGGAGTGCTGATAGCATTGTTTCCCCTGTGGAGAACAAAGGATCTGAGCACAGCTAATAGCCTCGGACTATTGACTGCATTCAGTGAAAGCTTCATTAACATACATAATTGGTATTTAAGTAGCTGAGAAGCTACTCGAATACCAATTATTTTTTAAGCAAAATAATCTCTCAAAGCTGATGCTCTAACTGTCGTTTGAGTGATCTATGAGCGATTATCTGCTCATGTAAATGGGCCTTAAGACATATAAAAGCCATATATCATTAGTTTGGTTCAAACCAACTTGGACCGAACTGAACTTTTTGCAAA
Organism: Eleutherodactylus coqui; assembly: GCF_035609145.1. Classification (NCBI taxonomy): domain Eukaryota; kingdom Metazoa; phylum Chordata; class Amphibia; order Anura; family Eleutherodactylidae; genus Eleutherodactylus; species Eleutherodactylus coqui. The sequence continues at coordinate 72,160,143 of NC_089837.1, read as the reverse complement.
AGTTCAGCAAAATAGATGGACTGAGCTTTTCAAAAGCTCGCTCATCACTAACCGTAACCATATTTATTAGTAAAAAGATGGACCCAGCTTTATTAACAATTTTTAAACAAACAAGGTAAATGTAAAGCTAAACCTTCTTGTTGTGACCAAGGATATGTAAACGTCTGCCCACCCTACTGCTCCTCAGTGTCACCCTGTTTGGTAGGGTCCATGTGTACCCACTGGAAAACACTCTTTAATTTGAGGCTAAAAGTTCTTTGGCTGAAACCACCACTAAAATCAAGCAAACATCAACGCAAATAGCAAGAAAGAGCAAGAAAATAGAGGAAAGCAATATGTATCTTATCCTGAATAAATCAAAATAGAATAAACCGGTAAGGCTAACTATACATTGATGAATCAAGAGAAAAGAAGAGCAGGTAAATAACAGGAAGGGGATGGGATGAAGGAAGGGTGGAAATGGGATGAAGGAAGGAAGGGAAGGAAGGAAGAAAGAAAGGTAGAGGAGGGGAATAGAAGGGAAGGGAGGAAGGCAGGGAAAGGGGAAGAAGGAAGGAAGGAAGGAAGGGAGGAAGGGAGGGAGGGAGGAAGGAAGGGAGGAAGGGAGGGAGGAAGGAAGGGAGGAAGGGAGGAAGGAAGGGAGGAAGGGAAAGGGGAGGAAGGAAAGGTAAAAAGGGAAGGGAGTAAAAAGGGATTTCCTCATTAACTTTTTAAACTTTCCTTAATACCACTTCCACAGTAGCTAACTGTCCAATCCTGCTTCAGCTCCTTTCCCACCCTCTAACCCTCTCCTTCCATAGTATTCTTCAACACTTTCTTTAACTAATTCAGTGTTTTGATTATAAAATGTATTTTCACTTACTGTGGATGACAGAATAAGAGCACTAAGAACACTCGGTTTGTAAATCTAAAGGTAAGTTATTATTTACAAACTTGTCTCTATTGATTGCACAATAAAAGCCAAAGTCGAATGTCCATAATTGTAAAGGGAAAAGGTCCATCTTTGTTGTTGGCCCTTAAAAATCTGTGCCCGCTGGTATCGTGTTATACTTTTACCTTTCTCTAATCCATAGTTGTACCTTCCCTATATAACTATACAGATACATTATACAAACCAGTTGGCCTGCAATTACCAGCAGACTACCTTCACATGTAGCAGACTTTCCGCAGTGGAGTGTGTTGGAGGGCAATAAATTTTTTTAAGGCTCCTTTTAGGCTTGATCTGCGATGTGTAATGAGTGCAGAGCTAAGAAATCGGCGCTCATTTGCCTGGTCCCTTTTTCAGGTCAATTCAGACAGTATGCGGGACAAACAGTTTATTGCCCCATTCACACAGGAAGATGGGCTGGCAACAATGATGATCGTTTTTGTACCGCATAAAGATGCGATCACTCAATGAACGAGCATTTGCTCACTTGTCTGGTGACTACCATGTGTCCCCGAAAATAAGACAGTGTCTTATATTAATTTTTCTTCAAAAAGGTTTAACTTTTTACATGTATAGCTGCCTGGACACTATTTAAATTGACTTTTTTAATTAACTTGGCTTTATTTTGGAGTAGGGCTTATATTTCAAGCATCCTCAAAAAGCCTGAAAAATCATATTGCATCCTCAAAAATTCTGGAAAATCATGCTATGTCTTATTTTCAGAGTATGTCTTATTTTCAGGGAAACAGGGTAGTGGCACCTTCGTATGGCCCGATAATTAGGCAAATGACCAATCTTGTGAACATTCTTGCCCTGTCATCAGAGTATATAAAAGCCCCTTAAGTCCCTAGGGCATTTCTCTCTTCTTTCATCCTTGTACTCTATCCCCGGTCTTCAGAAATTTTGCTTTGTTTTGTTCAGAAGCTACAAGGAAATGGGATTGCCTACGAATCCTCAGGGAATGGTCATCACAACATTTCGCATTCAAATCTTGAGTAAATACATATTTCGCAATTATTGTTCCAGCTATGCAAACTGCTTCCTGCTGCTCACAGATGTGATATTCTGCCTTGGAACTTGCCTATGTTATATCATCGCATTGGGACCTTCAACATAAAAAATACATTACTGATCACAAACAAAATATTAATTTGCCATGTTTTCCATGTAATCTCCGCAGTTCAAAACATCATTTCTTCCCGTATATACAATGAAAACCTGCTTAGACAATGTTATTACCTAAAAGAAAAGAAAACACATAAACAGTATGTAATTTTCTTCGAGACATCTCCTCTAAACATATTTTTTTGCAACAATAGGAAATTTGATAAATTGAATTTCTCACTCTAGGTGGAATTGAGATTTCTACTCCGAGCATAAAAACATAAACTTACGAAGACATTATGAAAGGTGCTGATAGAACACAATAAAACAATCTCTCCTTTCTGCTACAGATAAATAAAAAGCAAATCTACAACTACATCCAGATAAATGGGATTTATTTAATCTCTTCAGGGCTGTGTACATAAAATATATCCCTGCAGCGGCTGTACTTCCATCATGCTTGTTGGATGTATGGTGTGAGGTGACTGGTTTGTAGTTGAATGCGCAATAAGGGTGTCATTTCGGCACAGTACTTTATGAGTTGGGTATTGTGTTAAGGGATTCGGGAGCCATTTAAAGTAGTACAAAACTTTTATAAAAAGGAACTTTTTTATTTTCTGGATTTCAAACATCATTTACACAATGGAAAAGTGAAAATTCTGAAGAGCATAGGCTTGTTTAGGAACATAAGTGGAGTTTTTGCAGATACTATATGAGTCCATTTAATGACCGGGGGAGTAATTGCAAAAAAAAAAAAAAAAAAGAATATTTCTAAAGGGGCAAATGCTTGCATAAAACAGGAGGAGTTGAATTGTTTCAAGGTATCATTTTTTTCTTCAGCATTTAAAGGAGTGTGTTAGCTGTTGGTGTACACCTGGGGCAATTAGGGAGGGTTTTAGTTTCCTCTTTGCCTGGGTTCTGTGCTGGTCAATTCAGTACAGTCTTCTTCTGCTGTTGGTAGAGGACATCTCTGGATCTGGTTTCAGTGGTTCTTCCAGCAGCTCTTCAGAGAAGTCCAGAGAATTGTTGCTGAAATGTATTCTTAGAGGGTTTTCTTTACTTGTATGGTGGTTCTCCTTTGTCGTTTATCAGGGTTAGTGAGTGGCGAAGGCATGAGGGTGTATGCGTCCTTATCAGGGTGGGTCATCCACTAGTAGGTAGGGGTTGTCACCCTCTAGTTCCCCTTATGGGAAGTTTCCCTTTTTTTTTTGTTTATTTCCGATACTTTAGGGGTGGCTGATAGTGTGGTGTAAATACTGCCAAGTGGGTATTTTGGTTTATAGTTATTGCACACTTGACAGGGTGAAATAATTTTTTTAAGGTTCCAAAAATAATCTCTGGAGCCAGCCAAGGGGTAGACAAAAAGGGTCATGAGAACAGGTCATAAAAGAGTTGTTTCATCACAGACAACCTCTGTCATGCATGGCCCCCACAATTTATAGACTTGAATTCTTAAGTAATCACATAAATACAATACCTTCACTCATCATGTTAATATGGACTTTGGGGAAAGTTGGGAATAAAGGAAGATTGTAGGAGGGGGTAGCAGGGGTGAGTGGAAAAAAATACTGCATAAAGGGGGACTGTGCTGAATTCCAGCTAGGGGACCTGTAACTCGTTGTGTGGGGTCATGCTGTCAAACTTGGACCTCTGATTCTTTGGATTTCCCGGAGCACACTGCTGCAGGTGTGGTTGATTTGGCTAGCTGATGGTGTGGAATTCTCCAGCCAGCCAATCACCACCCGTCTTATGCACCTAAATACCAGTCCCTCTTACTAGAGGGTGCTGGTCATTTTGCTATTGATCTATGTACCTTATAGAACTATTGTGCTTGGAGTCACGCATATTATATTTCGGTGTAAGTTGCATGCATGAGGTTTCTGGGTGGGACTCCCTCGTGTATGTTTGTTCAATATCTGTTTACAGGTGTTCTAACATTAGATGTGAACAGTGTCTTGTTCTTTGTCTGTATGCATAGTTGATTTTCTGTGTGGTGATGTGTCTGTAGGTGTGCAGACACCTGGTGAGTTTTATGTTCTATTTTCTATTCCACTGTGTCTATAGGGGAGCAGATGGCTGTTGTGTTATTTCTCTTGTTTTGTGTTCCTGTCTGTTGTCATCTATGGCAAGGCGAACTCCTAGGTTCCAGCATGGGGCCATCCCTATTGGGGCAATCACCCCACTTGTAGGTAGGGTTGCTTCTTTGTGTTTTAGTTGTCTTCTTAGAGTAGGGACTTACAAGTCAATGAAGACCCTTGATGGGGGCTTGTGAGCTTACATATTCTAGCCAAAATACAAAGCAATACCTCGTATGTACTTATTTATATTTCCAACTGTTTGAGTTGTAGTACATTTGGTAAGTATTTCAGCGTCTGTTGTTTTTGTGGTTGTTTGTATACATGTTCGATTTATGTTTCTCTGTCAGTCCGAATGCATTTTTAAAAATGTTTTATTTTTGTTATTTTAGAACAATTCAGGTTTTATGTGGCTTACTTGCTGTTTCCAGTACCAAGCACGAAATGCAGCATGTGATGCAATTTGTTTGCAAACCTCTGTGTACAAAATGGGCAGCATAAAGCTACAACTTATCCCATGAAAATAAGCCTTGTACTCAGGAACCTCTACTAATTGCTATAGTGGAAAGCAGCAGCTACCGTCTCAGCAGCTCTACAGCTCTTTCCCACAACAGCCATTCTTGTAGGGAGGGATAGTGGCTAGAGATGAGCGAGCACCAAAATGCTCGGGTGCTCATTACTCGGGACGAACTTTTCGCGATGCTCGAGGGTTCGTTTCTAGTAACGAACCCCATTGAAGTCAATGGGCGACCCGAGCATTTTTGTATATCGCCGATGCTCGCTAAGGTTTTCGTTTGTGAAAATCTGGGCAATTCAAGAAAGTGATGGGAACGACACAGCAACAGATAGGGCAGGCGAGGGGCTACATGTTGGGCTGCATCTCAAGTTCCCAAGTCCCACTATTAAGCCACAATAGCAGCAAGAGTGGCCCCCCCCCCCCCCCCGCACTGTCAGCATAAAGATCGTTCTCCTCTGCCATAGCTGTAACAGCTGTGGCAGAGAAGAACGATGTTTGCCCATTGAATTCAATGGAGCCAGCAATACAGCAGGTTCCACTGAAAGCAATGGGCTGCCGGCCATCGCAGGATGAATTGTCGGGAAGGGCTTAAATATAGAAGCCCTTCCCTGCAATTCATCCAGAAATGTGTTACAATAAAAATATATACTGGCGTATAAGGCGACGGGGAGTATAAGACGACCCCCCAACTGTCACCTTATACGTCGGGAATACAGTGGAGCAAAGAATAAAAATCATTACTCACTTCTCCTGGCGTTCTGCGGTGCTCCTGCAGGCTGTCGCTCCCTCCTGGTCCCCGGCAGAGCATTGCTTTCTGGACGCAGGGCTTGAAATCCCCGCCTCCAGAAACATACGTGCCTTCAGCCAATCACAGCCTTTCAATGACATCATTGTCATTGGCTGTGATTGGCTGAAGGCACGTGTGTTTCTGGAGGCGGGGATTTAAAGCCCTTCGTAGAGAAAGCAATGCTCTGCCGTGGACCAGGAGGGAGCGACAGCCTGCAGCAGCACCGCAGAACACCAGGAGGGAGTGACAGCCTGCAGGAGCGCCGCAGAACGCCAGGAGAAGTGAGTAATGATTTTTATTCTTTGCTCCACTGTATTCCCAACGTATAAGGTGACAGTTGGGGGGTCGTCTTATACGCCCCGTCGCCTTATACGCCGGTATATATTTTTATTGTAACACATTTCTGGATGAATTGCAGGGAAGGGCTTCTATATTTAAGCCCTTCCCGACAATTCATCCCGCGATCGCCAGCAGCCCATTGCTTTCAGTGGAACCTGCTGTATTGCCGGCTCCATTGAATTCAATGGGCAAACATCATTCTTCTCTGCCACAGCTGTTACAGCTGTGGCAGAGAAGAATGATTTGTCTTCTATATGTTCTCAATGGGGTCGGCGCTGCTGCCGCCGGCCCCATTGAGCGCATATAGAGAAGAGAACAGGAATCGCAGATCGCACATAGGTGCGATCTGCGATTTCTATGGCCTAAGAAGGACCGTTGGGGTTCTTGAAGCCTAAAATAACTCCTAACACTCTCCCTATAGCAGCTCCGGCACCAACAGCACTTTCCCTGATCTCTGTCAGAATGCATCTGTGGCGAGCCACGGGAGGGGCCGATTTATATACTCGGGTGACAGCTAATCTCGCCAGCCACTCACTGCAGGGGGGTGGTATAGGGCTTGAACGTTGCAGGGGGAAGTTGTAATGCCTTCCCTGTCTTTCTATTGGCCAGAAAAGCGCGCAAATTTCTCAGGGAAGAAAATGAAAGTAACCCGAACACCGCGTGGTACTCGTTACGAGTAACGAGCATCTCGAATACCCTAATACTCGAACGAGTATCAAGCTCGGACGAGTATGCTCGCTCATCTCTAATAGTGGCCCCTCATTGTATCAATTGTTACGGGTTTTAGTTTTTAATTTTATCATGAACTCTTTGCTTTATGTTTGGAGTCAGTGACCAATGGGAAAATAAACCCTGTCCATAGTCACTCTTGTGTTGTAGACTGCAGCAGCTTTTTCTGAATGATCTCCCAATATTTTGCTGCACTTATTACCCATTCATCTTCCAAAGTTTGTTGAAGAAAAGTAAGTTTTTAAGCACATACACTAAGAGGCTACTTTATTACAGGAGCTATCCTGTATGAAAACCAGACCTGGACCCCGGAGTGCAACATAAAATCAAGTGGCAAGTTTCCATTGATCAGTTTTAGTGTGAATGCACATTAAAATGGTAAAATTGAGCGATCTGAGCGACTTCCAATGAGGCCTGGTCATCGGTGCTAGACTAGCTGGGGCCAGCATTTCACTACAACCTTGTGGGCTTTCCTTATGCAATTGTATGGAGAGTATATATGGAGAATGGTGTGATCGAGGAAACACCTACCGCAAAAGCAGATCCTGTAGAAATAAACAACTCATCAACAATTGGGGTTCGAGGAAGAGGTGGTGCACAGTCAAGCAAATTGCAACTGAACAAACACTTGTGCTTCAACTAACATATCAGAACTCACAACTTATTGTTCCTTAGGCCTCATTCAGACGAGCGTGTGTTTTGCACGCACATAATACACGCTTCTAAAAGAACCAATGGGTTCCTATAGAGGTGTTCATATGCGCAGAATTTGAAGCGCAAAACAGCACCTAAAAAGATAGCACATCGTCCATTTTACGTGCGCGTTTTGCCAAAGTTTCCGTTGACTCCTATGGAAGCAGGAGTTAATGGAAACTCTATTAATCCCCACGTAGAGTCCCCTCAACTTTGAACACTGTGACAGCATTGATTTTCAGAAGGGGGCTTGAAATATAAGCCCTACCCTGAAAATCATCCCTAGCTGTAGAAAAAAAAACCTAACTCACCTGCAAGCGCTGTCCGGCTCTTCTCCCCAGTCCCCTAAAGTCTTCTTCTTTCTGGTGGCCGGAGATTGAAAAATCCCCACCTCTTGAAAGTGCTGGCTCTGATTGGCTAAGCGCTATGACTAATCAGAGGCATCGCTCAGTTATTTATTAAATGACAGCTGAGTGCTGCCTCTGATTGGTCACAGCACTCAGCCAATCAGAGGCAGCGCTCAGCCATTCATTGAATTCAATGAATCGCTGAGTGCTGCCTCTGATTGGCTGAGTGTAGGGACCAATCACAGCCATCCAATGATTGGATGGCTGTGATTGGTCCCTGCGCTTAGCCAATCAGAGACAGTGCTTCCAGGAGGCAGGGATTTTAAAATCCACAGCCAGGAGAAAATGATGCAGAACAGTGCCGGGAAGCCGCGGAGAAGACGCGCTAGAGACCCAACAATGCTGCAAGGTGAATTGAGATTTTATTTTCATATAAGGACTTATATTTCAAGCCCTTTCCCCAAAATCCCTGCGGGGGTTACCTCCGTCCTATTGCTTACAATGGGGCGGCAACAGCGCTGTCCCCATTGAAAGCAATGGGATAGCCTTGCAGTCCTCTGCCACAACTGTGACAGCTGTGGCAGGGGATTCTTTTGTCCCTGCGGGGAGTCCCATCATCAGTGCTGTCACAGTGTTCAGTGATGAGGGGACCTTCGTGGAGCAGCTGCCCTAGTGAATGGGCAAAGTTTCATGAAAAGGAGGGGCAATTTAATTGTTACTTTTTTTGCAATTACTTAACATTCAGCAATGAGCAATAATTGTGTATGCCCTGGCCAAAGATTTCTCTGCAACAAACCTAGTAGTTTTTGGGGGCAATCATCAGGACAGTCTAGGCCAAATGGAGAAGAAAAGTAGAGTGGGTTAACGAATTAAATATGTATTTTGCCTGTATTTGCTTTTTAAAAATGTGTTTAGATCTAATCCATTAGAGAGAAAGGTGATTTTAATTGATTCAAAGGGAAGGGGGGGGGGGGGCAATTTGCCTAATCTGCCTAAGGCACCAAGACACTAGTCTTGGCCCCGTGTACAATTTTCTTGTTTTTGCCCTTTCATTGATTGTTTTATATTCTGACGGTACATGATTTTTGTTCTTCTCTTGCTTGAATGTATAATGAAGAGGTAGTCTGTTGTACGGCAAATAGAAATCTCTGTGACCACTTCACTGCACGTAAGCACACCTACTGTAATGATGGTCACCAAGACAGGAAATCAAATGTTTGCTAGCAACCTGAAGTGAAAACAGTAGGAGCTGCTTGGAAAGAAGGAAATATAGATTTAGTAAAAAACATGTATTATTAATCACAGTATATGTATGCAGCTACTAGAGCAGATACCCCAGAGGCTTTAAATCATTTCCTTTAGTTTATTACCCGTCTGTCACCACCAGTTGCATCACTCACAACACCGACACATGCTGCTTCTATATTTTTCCTTTTTTAGCATTCCTTTTCTGTAATATTAGCATTTTTCAATTGACTTGATATACAGTACCTGAAGACACAAACCATATTAAATGCATGACTGTTGAAAAACATGACATTTCATATTTTGATATATACTTTTCTTTGTAGGCAGTTTTTTTTATCTGTGCTACTTTACACATCAGTAACTATATAAACTCTTTATAGTGAGAGCAATTCTTACTACACTCATAAAGTCAAAAAATCCCTCCCCTAAAAGACGTTGTCGGAATGAAATTAAACTTTCTATGTGTTTTTGTAACATTGATATAAATAAGTGATTACAATAATAATTATATATTATGGAAAACTGATACCTTGAAGGGAGGCTCTAGTACCCTGTTGTACCGCCTCTAGCTTGGATATAAGATGTGAAACAGGTGGACATGGAGGCTCTAGTACCCTGTTGTAAAGCCTCTAGCTTGGATACAAGATGTGATATGGGTGGGCATGGAAGCTCTAGTACCCTGTTGGGCCGCCTCTAGCTTGGATACCAGATGTTATACGGGCGGGCATGGAGGCTCTTGTACCCTATTGTACCACCTCTAGTTTGGATGCAAGAGGTGATATGGCGGGAGGGGGCTCTAGCACCCTGCTATACCCCCTCTAGCTTGGATGCAAGATGTGATACGGGTGGGAAAGGAGGCTTTAGTTCCCTGTTGGACCGCCTCTAGCTTGGATACAAGATGTGATACAGGTGGGCATGGAAGCTCTAGTACCCTGTTGGGCCACCTCTAGCTTGGGTACTAGATGTAACACGGGTGGGAAAGGAGGCTTTAATACCCTATTAGACTGTCTCTAGCTTTGATACAAGATGTGGTACTGGCGGGCATGGAGGCTCTAGTACCCTGTTTTACTGTCTCTAGCTTGGATACAAGATGTGATACGGACAGGCATGGAGGCTTTAGTACCGTGTTTTACTGTCTCTAGTTTGGGTGCAAGAGGTGATACGGGTATGGAGACATAGACGTTCTGTATGGTATCCTGCGGCATATCACTTCACATTTGCTGTAACTGGGCCTCTAGATCATGCAAACTCATATGCTTTTGAAGTTGGCATCCCAGATGGTCCCATATATGTTCTATTGGCAATAAATCTGGTGACCGGGCAACCACGGAAGTGTTACAATGTTGTGGAGGCATTCCTGTGGGACCTTTGTCGTGTGTGGCAAGACCATTCATCTAACTATGCCACCACTCTAATTATTTGCATATCTGCCTGAGATATAACTGCATGCCATGTTTTGCATCAAAATGACAACTTCTAGTAGGTGCTTGACTTTTTTTTGACAATGAGTGTATACTGGTACATTTTAGAACAAGGACTAAGCAATAGTGCTGCCCATGACAACATAGTATCCTATAAAAACTGTGTTAATCAGACCAATACAAAAGATTTAGATGTGATTGATCCTATATAGCATGTTGGAGTGGATTATCTTGCTTAGACAACTTCTTGTTTTATGGCCTGCCATTGGTCAACCATTTTATTAGCTTAAAGGGGTTATACAGGATTAAAAATCATAACTGCTGTGAAATGGCAATAGTTAGTTATTAAAAGAGGGAGCGGAACCTGCAGAGAGGCAACGGGGGGTGCTTTTGCCACACAGGTAAATGAAGTTATGACTAGTAGTGAACCAAATGGCATGAGGTTTGTACTGAATCCCCTGGATTTGTTCTCTGCTAAGAGTCTTACATATACAGGAGACCCATGTAAACAGCCACAGTAAGAGTATGTTCACACTTAGTGGAAATGCTGCCGATTCTCCACTTCTACTGAGCCCCACCACCGGTGTCCATGTGATGCATTGGTCATGTGATGCCACTTTCGCGGGACTCAGTAGCAGTTGTGTTTGCACGCTGCTATACCCAGAGAGGAGAGCAGTGCAGGCTGAAATCGCCCCCAGATTCGCAGCTGATATTGAGTCAAACTCTGCAAATGAAACTCATGACATTACAGTTAAAAATGCTAACCATGGACCCACTATCTCTTCTAGGGTTTATGCATGAGTATACATTATGGCTTTATATATTTTATGAGGCCCTTCTGAACCACTGCATACCTTCCATTTCACTGATTTTGGGGGAGAACATTTCTGAAATATGCTGCCATGGAATGGTACAAGATAGTGGTAAGTGTAGGCTTACCACCTGAGTCATGGAGAACAGGACCGGCTATTACCACCATGCCTAGATAGCATACAGCCTCTGCATGTGACCCGGGCTTCATGAAACCATATTAGTCATGTGTTGCATTTCTTAGGGTGATATGGGATGGTGGTAGATGGAAGGGATAAGTTCACATGATGATGCTTTAACAGTTCATTACTAAAAAACTTTCAAAACTCAATAGTAACCCTGTCTATGTAAGCGCTGTGGAATATGTTGGCGCTATACAAATTAAGTTTATTATTAAAGTTTATTATGTGGTCTCTTACCGCCTATGGCAATGGCAGTTGCTCTGCTTGGCATTCACAGTCTATAGTAAGTGCGCTCCCCAGGCATTACGCATTCAGGTGACCTTTGTCTCCATCTCACAGGTAAAGGCTCGGCACTCAACTTGAATAATATCACTATTCTAGTTAGATCTGCACACACTCTTTCTCAGCAACACACCTGATGGAGCATCACACTCAGCTTCTCCATGTCTCATGCAAGAACATTGTGCAACCATGCTGGAGTCACATGGCTTATCATCATCATCCACCCTCCTCGGCGCAGGAACCCACTACCTAAAGCACTCCCATTAGCACTACATCAACCATGCCTCCCAGCCATCCATACCATATTCTGTTTGCACACCAATACAACTTGTACAATCATATTTCATAAAGGGAAAGTCTCAAAAGCTTTAAAGGGGTGTTCCTAATTATATATTTTTTTAGTAAAAGCCTATTCGGAATGCAGTAAAACAATGAATAGACATATACTCACCTCTACCTGCTCCTGCTGTGTCCCATGTCGGAGCTCGGTCCTCCGCTACTCTGTTTATTTACAGGCTACAGTCTCGCCCAGTTTATGGGACATCACAGGAACTGCAGCCAATAACAGAGCTTAGCAATTGATCACTGAGCTCCGTTATTGGCTGCAGTGCCATGTGGGACACAGCGGGAGCTGGGAGAGGTGAGTATATGCCCGTTTGTTATTTTATTGCATGCAGAACAGACTCTTACTAAAAGAATATAACTTGGAACATCTCTTTAATAATGTACAGAAATTTGCCATAAACTTCTATAACAGCCTTCAAAAGAATGATAAATGCAGATAAAACACTGTTAGGGAGTCAATCTGCCCCAATGTAGACCCTTGTGAACGTAGTGCCTATGATGGTGTAGTAAGACATAGAGACTCTAATCCATGGGTGTAACTATAAGGGTGTAGAAAGGTTGCAGGCACAACTGAAACCCTAGAAGCTTAGGTGACCTATAAGTTTACTTCTTTGTAAAGCACTTCCTTAAAATGTTAAAAGGTTGACAAGGCTATGTACTGCGAAATTTGCCAAAAATTGTTCCAAAATTACCATCGAGAGAGCACAGGGACTAAGTCTAAGTGATAGGAGCTCCTGCTTGAAGGGGAAGAGAGAGAGAGAGTGGCATCAGAGAGAGGGGAAAAGTAGCAGGAGCTGCATTAAGCTGAGGAGGAACCGGAGACTGCCTACTACCTGGAGCCAAATGGGAGATAGTGCTCGTGCTATCTGGACTGCGACAGAGAGGTGAGCAGCGGTATTAGCATTAATTCCTATACAATGGAACTGTAAGTTAGGTCAGCCTTGATCCAACTACCAGTTGTGTACACCGATAGGGACGCAGCTAATGTTCAACATGCCTGTTACAAAGTACACAGATAGTACTGGTAAATGTGTACTATTTAGTCAATGGCTGTGGCTCACACTGCAGCTTCTGGACTAAGATATTGTTACAGTCGGCAGGGCACAAGCTGTCCATAATAGAAATATTCCAGTTGAGATCTGCATGCTGAATTTCCAGGAGACCGTATTAGCCGTAATGAAGTTTTTTTTTTTTTTTTTTAAATCAATTTTTATTGAAATTTTCACAATAAAAGACAAAAGAGATTTTTACAGCGTACCGTACATATGTAGAACTGTAGACAAGGATAAACATATGCATTAACAATCTGCTATATCTAAGCATTACCGCGGGGCATGTACAGTATCTTTGGGTTAAGAAAGAGAAATAGGGGATCATCAGGTCTCAACTGTGGCCAGTATTGTGAGTAATTATTGCAATGACCTGTTCAAGCAGAACATACTGTAGAAGACAAAAGGGGGGAATGGGAAGGGTTAAGAGAGGATGGGTGAGAGAGGGGAAACGAGGGAGTGCGAGGGGAGAGTGAGCTCCCGAGAGGGGGGAAGGTTATTTCCAACGTTGGGGCTCTCACCAGCTACGCCCCCAATGACGTTCCCGATGTCAGCTTCGTTCTAAGCCAGTAATGCAGGAGAAGGGAGAGAAAGGGTTAAGCGTAAGGACCCTCTGGAGCCAGTAGGGCTAAGGTAGAACCGACTGCTGCATGTCGCCGGCACTGGGAGACCCTCCGACCAAGTCGCTCCTAATAGCCCGCCATGGGCTCAAAATTTTTAGAAAATTATCATGGGTCCCCTTAGACCAACTGGAGAGCTCTTCCAAGTTCGCCAAAAGATCCGCTCTGTCCCTCCAGAGAGTCAGAGTAGGAGCATCTTGCTGCTTCCACATCAGAGGGATCAGGGCTTTCGCTGTATCGCGCAAAAGGGCAATCAGTTTGTGTTTACGAGTGTGAAAGGCAGGGGATGGCCTCCACAGAAGAACCACCTCAGGGGAGAGCCGTAATGAAGTATTAACCTAAAATGGTGAATTGTGTGCCACATTTTGGGAATGAACATAAACAGGGCATTATTGATATTGTTTGTACTGCATTGCTGTTATTTCATATTGCATACCAGATATTATTAGCCTTAGTTAGCCATAGCTAGCATCAAGTTATTAAACAGTTAAAGATTAATTGCTAAATTTCCATCCTAACGTTGTTCATTTTCATTGTTCTTAAATAAATAGTGTATATTTTTGTAACTCCTTCTGCTGCATCTTAGGCCTTAGTCACACGGGCGTTTTTTGCCGCGATTTGCGGATCGCATGATGGATGCGCATCCGCAAATCGCGTGACCGGGGCCGAAAAATCGCCCGAAAAAACTGCTCCTAGCCGCGTTTCAATAGAAACGGGCCGGAGCTGTCCAGCGCATTGAATTCAATGGAGCCGGCAATACAGCCGGCTCCATTGAAAGCAATGCACTGCGGGCGATCTCACGATGAATTGTCGGGAAGGGCTTAAATATATAAGCCCTTCCCTGCAATTCATCCAGAAATGTGTAAAAATAAAAAAAATATATATACTCACCTTGTCCCGGCAGACGGAGTTCAGCATGGCCGGCCGGCAGTGGGTGTGAGTGGGTGTGAGTGAGAGCTGCCTCTGATTGGCTCAGCACAGGGACCAATCAGGGGCAGCTCTCACTCACACCCACTCACACCCACTGCCAGCCGACCGCGCTGAACTCCGTCTGCCGGGACAAGGTGAGTATATATATTTTTTTTATTTTTACACATTTCTGGATGAATTGCAGGGAAGGGCTTATATATTTAAGCCCTTCCCTAAAATTCATCCCGCGATCGCCGGCAGCCCATTGCTTTCAATGGAGCCGGCTGTATTGCCGGCTCCATTGAATTCAATGGGCAAACATCGTTCTTCTCTGCCACAGCTGTTACAGCTGTGGCAGAGAAGAATGATTTGTCTACTATATGTTCTCAATGGGGTCGGCGCTGCTGCCGCCGGCCCCATTGAGCGCATGTAGAGAAGAGAACAGGAATTGCAGATCGCAGATAGGTGCGATCTGCGATTTCTGTTCTATAATTTATCGGACGAGTGCATAAAAAGCGCGCATGTGTCCGATACCATTGCAAAGCAATGGTTTTATAAAATCGCCGGGCGCATGTGCAAATCGTGCGGATAAACGCCCGTCTGACTAAGGCCTTATCCTGAATCCTGCATAGCAACACCACCACCCACAACATTAATATTAGGAGACCAGTTCAATAAATATTGTAACATAGTAACATACTATGTTAGGCCAAATAAGACAGCATCATAGTTGGGGGCCCTTTTGCAGATTTTGCACTGGGGCCCAGCAATTTCGATTTACGCCACCGCTCCACTGTATAATTCTATCCATTGTCTTGACAACTGCCAGGATCTATATTTCTATAGCACTGCTGTCTGCCAGTTACACACGGCAGAAAATGTCCTTGATCCATACAAATAGTCAGCTAATATTTGCTAATGACCATGGCACTGTGCTGAAATGGGCACTTTGACTTGGCCCCTGTGTCAGTGTGAGTTGGAATTGACGGGTTTATGTTCCCTCACTATCATTTTATAGCACAACAGTTATTTTAATGCTACATGTCTAATAGAGAATAGAACAATTTGCTGCAACTGACAAAAATCAAAACACATTCTTGCATATAATACGAACAGCGGAGGAACTGGATACAAAGCGCACTACAGCATATTTCTTCTCTTCCAAAACATTATTTGTCGGAAGTCATTCAAGGAGAACCATCCTTTTATCTTAGTTTTTTTTCATTTCCTGCTTTTCCAAGTGATGGGCTATTATCATAAGACAACTGAAATGCAAGAATGTAATTGTCCATGCTCACACACAAATGTGGAAGTAGAGCATTAATAGATTGAAAGCGGAGTGTAAAATCAACACTGAGGCCCCCACACAAAGGCACCACTCACAATAGCCCAAATTGAATTTGCAGGTTTTTCCATATATTTTCGTTGCGGAGATGAATGTTCTGTAACAGTATTTATTTTTTGCCAAAGCACAACTGTATCATATAAGGAACTGACATGTTATATCATTTTGTGGTAAATGGGAGAGATACTGGGTACAACCTATATCCCTGCCTTTATGTTTCCCCTGAGGCTGGGTTCACACGGGGTGGAATTGCCACAGAGTTTCCGTGCAGAAAGTCCGCATGGCAATTCCGTCCACAGCTCCTAATCCCAGGATTAGCCAGCGAAGTGGACGAGATTTAGCAAAAATCTCGTCCACGTGCTGCGGCCAAACCACACGAAAACGGACATGCGGCACGGAATTCAATTCCGTAGCATGTCAATTCTTTTCTCGTTTCCGCAGCGGCCTCTCTATGGGGAGAGAAAGCCGCAGCGGAATGCCGATGGTGAAACCACTCCAAAACCCGCTGAAATTCCGTCCCGTGTGACCCCAGCCTGAGGCTTATTACTAGTGATGAGCGAACTTCTAAAAAGTTTGGTACAGCCAGGTTGCTAAACTTTTTTAAAAAGTTTAGTCTGATCCAAATAAGTTGAAACTGAACTAGAAGTTCACCAAAACTGCTAAAACTAGTCTATAATAGACCTCACATAAGGGAGAGAATATTCCGCAACACCATTCAGCACCATTTTCGCGCAGAATTAAAAATAGCAGAATCCTGCCATATCAAATCCATAGTTAGTAGAGATGAGCGAACGTGTTCGTCCGAGCTTGATATTCGTGCGAATATTAGGGTGTTCTGAATGTTCGTTATTCGTAATGAACACCATGCGGTGTTCGGGTTACTTTCACTTCCTTCCCTGAGACGTTAGCGCGCTTTTCTGGCCAATTGAAAGACAGGGAAGGCATTACAACTTCCCCCTGTGTTGTTCCAGCCCTATACCACCCCCCTGCTGTGAGTGGCTGGGGTGATCAGGTGTCCGCCGAATATAAAAGTCGGCCCCTCCCGCGACTCGCCTCAGATGCCGTGTGAGTTAGATGAGGGACAGTGCTGTTTGTACCGGAGCTGCTGTAGGGAAAGAATTGGTAGTTAGTGTAGGCTTCAAGACCCCCAAAGGTCCTCATTAGGGCCACTGATAGCTGTGTGTTGGCTGCTGTTAGCAGTGGCAATTATTTTTTTTCTCAAAATCGCCTCTGCAGAGCGTTGCACCCGGCATTAGGGACAGAAGTGCTGCATAGGCAGGGAGAGTGTTAGGAGTGAGTGTAGCCTTCAAGAACCTCAACGGTCCTTTCTAGGGCCATATTTATCCGTGTGCAGTACTGTGCTGGCTGCTGTTAGCTGTGCTGCATTTTTTTTTTCTTCTCAAAATCGCCTCTGCAGAGCATTGCACCCTCCATTGATACTGCAGGGAAAGAATTGTATAGGCAGGGCCACAACACAGTTATTATTCATTGAATATACGCAGTGCTGCCTTTTGGTGGAAAAAAACTGAAAATAATTGTATTTGTCCTGCCTCTGTCCGTCCTAAGGGCGGTGGACACGTGTCGGCTGCGTGTGCAACGTTTAAAAATCAGACGCACCCAGCTACGTTTTACTCCTGGCTTCGCCATTTGCTTTCCTTAATTGGGAAAAAAAATACCTGCTCTGCCAGAGTTAATAACTCTGCTACCCTCACGTTCTGTGACACATTAGCAGGGACATAGCACAGTTATTAAACTTAGATTATTCATTCACTAGAGGCAGTGGGGCCTTTCGTTTTCAAAAAACGGAAAAAATTATATTTGGCTGCAGTCTTGCGCCAATTTATTTCCTGCCTGTGAAATCAAATCACTGGTAATACAGCATGCTGAGGGGTAGGGGTAGGCCTAGAGGACGTGGACGCGGCCGAGGACGCGGAGGGCCAAGTCAGGGTGTGGGCACAGGCCGAGCTCCTGATCCAGGTGTGTCGCAGCCGACTGCTGCGCGATTAGGAGAGAGGCACGTTTCTGGCGTCCCCACATTCATCGCCCAATTAATGGGTCCACGCGGGAGATGGTTATTAGAAAATGAGCAGTGTGAGCAGGTCCTGTCCTGGATGGCAGAAAGTGCTTCGAGCAACCTATCGTCAACACGCAGTTCTGCGCCGTCCACTGCTGCAAATCCGAATCCTCTGTCTGCTGCTCCTCCTTCCTCCCAGCCTCCTCACTCCACTACAATGACACCTGCTCAGGAGCGGGAACACTCCCAGGAACTGTTCTCGGGCCCCTGCTTAGATTGGGCAGCAGCGGTTCCTCTCCCACCAGAGGAGTTTATCGTCACTGATGCCCAACCATTCGAAAGTTCTTGGGGTCCGAGGGAAGAGGCTGGGGACTTCCGCCAACTGTCTCAACAACTTTCTGTGGGTGAGGAGGACGATGACGATCAGACACAGTTGTCTTGCAGTGAGGTAGTAGTAAGGGCAGTAAGTCCGAGGGAGCAGCGCACAGAGGATTCGGAGGAAGAGCAGCAGGACGATGAGGTGACTGACCCCACCTGGTGTGCAACGCTTACTCCAGAGGACAGGTCTTCAGAGGGGGAGTCAAGGGCATCAGCAGGGCAGGTTGCAAGAGGCAGTGCGGTGGCCAGGGGTAGAGGCAGGGCCAGACCGAATAATCCACCAACTGTTTCCCAAAGCACCCCCTCGCGCCATGCCACCCTGCAGAGGCCGAGGTGCTCTAAGGTCTGGCAGTTTTTCACAGAGACGCCTGACGACCGACGAACAGTGGTGTGCAACCTTTGTCGCGCAAAGCTCAGCCGGGGAGCCAACACCAACAGCCTCACCACCACCACCATGCGCAGACATATGATGGCCAAGCACCCCACAAGGTGGGACGAAGGCCGTTCAGCGCCTCCGGTTTGCACCCCTGCCTCTCCTCCTGTGCCCCAACCTGCCACTGAGATGCAACCCCCCTCTCAGGACACAGGCACTACCGCCTCATGGCCTGCACCCACACCCTCATCTCCGCTGTCCTCGGCCCCATCCAGCAGTGTAGTTCAGCGCACCGTCCAGCCGTCGCTTGCGCAACTGTTGGAGCGCAAGCGCAAGTACGCTGCCACGCACCCGCACGCTCAAACGTTAACCGTCCGCATAGCAAAATTCATCAGCCTTGAGATGCTGCCGTATAGGGTTGTGGAAACGGAGTCCTTTAAAAGTATCATGGAGGAGGCGGCCCCGCGCTACTCAGTTCCCAGTCGCCACTACTTTTCCCGATGTGCCGTCCCAGCCCTGCACGACCACGTCTCCCGCAACATTGTACGCGCCCTCACCAACGCGGTTACTGCCACGGTCCACTTAACAACGGACACGTGGACAAGCACAGGCGGGCAGGGCCACTACATCTCCCTGACGGCACATTGGGTGAATTTAGTGGAGGCTGGGACAGAGTCAGAGCCTGGGACCGCTCACGTCCTACCCACCCCCAGAATTGCGGGCCCCAGCTCGGTGGTGGTATCTGCGGAGGTGTATGCTTCCTCCACTAAAGCAGCCTCCTCCTCCTCCTCCTCTGTCTCGCAATCAAGATGTGTTAGCAGCAGCATGTCGCCAGCAGTCGGTGTCGCGCGGTGTGGCAGCACAGCGGTGGGCAAGCGTCAGCAGGCCGTGCTGAAACTACTCAGCTTAGGCGATAAGAGGCACACGGCCCACGAACTGCTGCAGGGTCTGACACAGCAGACCGACCGCTGGCTTGCGCCGCTGAGCCTTCAAACGGGCATGGTCGTGTGTGACAACGGCCGTAACCTGGTGGCGGCTCTGCAGCTCGGCAGCCTCACGCACGTGCCATGCCTGGCCCACGTCTTTGATTTGGTGGTTCAGCGCTTTCTGAAAAGCTACCCACGCTTGTCAGACCTGCTCGTAAAGGCGCGCCGGCTCTGCGCACATTTCCGCAAGTCCCACACGGACGCTGCCACCCTGCGCACCCTGCAACATCACTTTAAGCTGCCAGTGCACCGACTGCTGTGCGACGTGCCCACACGGTGGAACTCTACGCTCCACATGTTGGCCAGGCTCTATGAACAACGTAGAGCTATAGTCGAATACCAACTCCAACATGGGCGGCGCAGTGGGAGTCAGCCTCCTCAATTCCTTTCAGAAGAGTGGGCCTGGTTGGCAGACATCTGCCATGTCCTTGGTAATTTTGAGGAGTCTACCCAGGTGGTGAGCGGCGATGCTACAATCATTAGCGTCACCATTCCTCTGCTATGCATCTTGAGAAATTCCCTGCAAACCATAAAGGCAGCTGCTTTGCGCTCGGAAACGGGGGCGGGGGAAGACAGTATGCCGCTGGATAGTCAGGGCACCCTCCTGTCTATTTCTCAGCGCGTACAGGAGGAGGAGGAGGAGCATGAGGAGGATGAGGAGGAGGGGGAAGAGACAGCTTGGCCCGCTGCTGACGGTACACCGGCTGATTGCCTGTCATCCTTTCAGCGTGTATGGCCTGAGGAGGAGGAGGAGGAGGAGGAGGATCCTGAAAGTGATCTTCCTAGTGAAGACAGCCATGTGTTGCGTACTGTTACCCTGGCACACATGGCTGACTTCATGTTAGGATGCCTTTCTCGTGACCCTCGAGTTGCACGCATTCTGGCCACAACGGATTACTGGGTGTACACACTGCTCGACCCACGCTATAAGGAGAACCTGCCCACTCTCATTCCCGAAGAGGAAAGGGGTTCGAGAGTGTTGCTATACCACAGGATCCTTGCGGACAAGCTGATGGTAAAATTCCCAGCCGACAGCGCTAGTGGCAGAAGGCGCAGTACCGAGGGCAAGGTAGCAGGGGAGGTGCGGAGATCGAGCAGCATGTACATCCCAGGCAGTACAACAGTCTTTAAGGGCCTGGCCAGCTTTATGGCTCCCCACCAAGACTGTGTCACCGCTCCCCAGTCAAGGCTGAGTCGGCGGGAGCACTGTAAAAGGATGGTGAGGGAGTACGTAGCCGATCGCACGACCATCCTCGGTGACGCCTCTGCCCCCTACAACTACTGGGTGTCGAAGCTGGACACGTGGCCTGAACTAGCGCTGTATGCCCTGGAGGTGCTTGCTTGTCCTGCGGCTAGTGTCTTGTCGGAGAGGGTGTTTAGTGCGGCTGGGGGAATCATCACAGATAAGCGTAGCCGCTTGTCAACCGACAGTGCCGACAGGCTAACACTCATCAAGATGAACAAAGGCTGGATTTCCCCAGACTTCTGTTCTCCACCAGCGGACAGCAGCGATACGTAAGCAATACGTAGGCTGCACCCGCGGATGGAAGCTACGTTCTCTCTCACCATCCAAAACGGGGACATTTCTGCTTCATCAATCTGTGTCTAATATTCCTCCTCCTCCTCCTGCTCCTCCTCCTGAAACCTCACATAATCACGCTGAACGGGCAATTTTTCTTAGGGCCACAAGGCTCACTCAAATAATTTTTCTGAACAATTTTTATAAGTTTCAATGCGCTTAAAAGCATTGGAACTTTAACTTGAACCAATTTTTCGTTACACTGGGCTGCCTCCAGGCCTAGTTACCACTTAAGCCACATTAACCAAAGCGATTAATGGGTTTCACCTGCCCTCTTGGCTGGCCATGGCCAATTTTTGGGATGTACATTAGTACTGTTGATACAGCAATTTTTGTGGGCCCTCGCCTACAGTGTAATCAAATTAATTTTTAGCCCACCTGCATTCCAGCTGACGTTACCTCAGCTGTGTTGGGCAATGCAATGGGATATTTCTATGTACCGCCGGTGGCTTCCTGGCACCCACCCAGGCAGTGGGTCCACAGGGAGTTTAACCTACATGTGTCCACTTCTAAAGAACCCCAGTCAGACTGGGGCATGCAGTGTGGGCCGAAGCCCACCTGTATTACGCACGACATTACTACCTCAGCTGTGTTGGGCAATGCAATGGGATATTTTTGTGTACCGCCGGTGGGTTCCAGGGAGCCACCCATGCTGTAGGTGCACACGGAGTGTAACCTACATGTGTCCACTTGTAAAGAACCCCAGTCTGACTGGGGCATGCAGTGTGGGCCGAAGCCCACCTGTATTACGCACGACATTACTACCTCAGCTGTGTTGGGCAATGCAATGGGATATTTCTATGTACCGCCGGTGGCTTCCTGGCACCCACCCAGGCAGTGGGTCCACAGGGAGTTTAACCAACATGTGTCCACTTCTAAAGAACCCCAGTCAGACTGGGGCATGCAGTGTGGGCCGAAGCCCACCTGCATTAAGCACGACATTACTACCTCAGCTGTGTTGGGCAATGCAATGGGATATTTTTGTGTACCGCCGGTGGGTTCCAGGGAGTCACCCATGCTGTCGGTCGACAGGGACTTCACAATAGGGAGTTGTACCTGCCTGTGTCTATGAATTAAAAAGCCCGGTCTAACTGGGGCATGCAGAGACACCTTGACAGAATGAATAGTGTGTGGCACATAGGTTCCCCATTGCTATGCCCACGTGTGCAGCTCTATTTCTCATTGCTTCTGTACAGCATTGTGGGCTATCGCCCCGCCCCTTTTAAAGAGGGTCGCTGCCTAGCCGTGCCAACCCTGTGCAGTGTGTGCCTGCGGTCCCTCGTCATGGCAGACGCACTTCTAAATAGACATGAGGGTGGTGTGGCATGAGGGCAGCTGAAGGCTGCGCAGGGACACTTTGGTGTGCGCTGTGGGGGGGGAGGGGGGGCGGTTGGGCAGCATGTAACCCAGTAGAAGTGGCAGTGGAGTGTCATGCAGGCGGTGATTGTGCTTTGTTGGAGGTAGTGTGGTGCTTAGCAAAGGTATGCCATGCTAATGATGGCTTTTCAGAAGTAAAAGTTGTTGGGAGGGGGGGGGGGGGGCCACTCTTGCCGGTATTCTGGCTTAATAGTGGGACCTGTGAACTTGAGATGCAGCCCAACATGTAGCCCCTCGCCTGCCCTATCCGTTGCTGTGTCGTTCCCATCACTTTCTTGAATTGCCCAGATTTTCACACATGAAAACCTTAGCGAGCATCGGCGAAATACAAAAATGTTCTGGTCGCCCATTGACTTCAATGGGGTTCGTTATTCGAAACGAACCCTCGAACATCGCGGGAAGTTCGTTTCGAATAACGAACACCCGAACATTTTGGTGTTCGCTCATCTCTAATAGTTAGCATTGCGAATTTTGGTGCAGAATTCAGGAACGGCATATTCTGCAATGCTGTTGCGGAATATCCATTCCCATGTGAAAGTTTCCTAACACTGTCTCTTAGAGTGTTAGAAAGGTCTTTTATGGCTTTTATACAATGTTACACACTAGTGTTCAGGACTAGTGTTGAGTGAATGGAACCAGTAGAAACCCGTTTTAAGTAGAATTTTTCTAAAAGCTCAGTTTGAGTTTGTGCCAAACCGAACTTTTAGCAAAGTTCGACTCAGAACAGGGTTCTGCTGGTTCAACTTGCACAACACTACTTATTGCCAAACTTTCCTAATTATGCAGTGATGCCATTCACATGTTACTGAATAAGTAGGCAGACTTCTCATTCAAAGAGTGACAACCTGGTAGAAGTTAAACAGGCAGCTATATACAGCAGGTTGTCGCTCAGCTTTTGCCGAAATATAACTACTCATGCCGAAATATAATACTCATGTCTATGTTGACTGGTATCTATATTTGTGGGAGCGATAAAGGCATGTTTCTTGGGCTAAAAACCCATTTTGATTGGAACAAATACACTGAATGATCTGTTCATTAGAGACACCCATCTGATGGTGCATTGTTCCTCTTTTGGCCTTTAGAACTGCAGCAATTTGTTGTGTTGTCCATCCACAGGCATCAGAAGACCCAGGGTTTACTTAGGAAACAACCCCCCCCCCCCCCACAAGCAATCCAACTCTACGAGCCTGAACTGTTGATACCAGAGAGGAAGGATCCACCAGTTTATGCTGATTGCACCACATTTTGACCCTCTATCAGCACAGGTCATCAAAAATCTGGATTCATCTGACCATTTTTCCATTGTTCAGAGATCCAAGCTTTGCACTCTTTTGCCCACTGGAGTCTGGTCTTTTTGTGTCTCTTAGACAGGAATAGTGTTGGTACTGGACATCTGCTATTAGAGCCCATCAGTGCTAAGGAACCAAAATACTGTGTTCGGACTCATTAGTTGGAGCAGCAGTATAGTAGTAGGTTGCAGTTTGCTTGACTGTGCACCACCTTTTCGCCACAATGATTCTTAACATCCTCCCCTGACTCCTTTCAGCAATGAGCTGTTTACATTCTTACATTATACTCTTTCTATGCTCCACACGGCTGCATGAGAAACCCGTACAAGGTTAGTGGGTTTTGAAATCTTGTAGGCTAGTCTAGGACCAATAACCAGGATCCCTCAGATTGCTCGATTCTCCTATTGTTATGTGGATATACACTGAAACTGATCCATGGTATCAAGACAGTGGATGTGGATCTGCTGTGCTTCAAAATCAATTTCATTTCGGGCTTGATACAGTGACTGCACCTGGGGTTCCTAAGTTTCACTCTTTATCCCCATCAATCAAGATCTGATCCTCGCTGCAGGGAACCATTACCGCAGAATTAGTCTTGATTAGGAGCAAGATGACACATCTTGGTCAGGTACTGGAGGGTTTAGACAGACACATGGTCATCGAATGGAGCCGAAGTCCGGTCAGGAGGAATGCTTTCTAAGTGTACATAGTGAGGCTGTTGCTCAATAACAGCTTTGCCTGGATTACAAATACAGAAGCATCTCAATATGTGTTTGCGACTATTTTTTAGCCCTTCAGTGACCTTTTGTAATGTTTTATTTGCTAACTTGTGGCCAGAATAGCAGACTGAGCACCAGAGAAGGTACTCATTTCAATATCCAAAAGGTCAGCTGACATTTCTGTTTTGCGTTTCATTAATTACTACTAGTGTTGAGCTAATCGAAAAACAGTAGTACCTTGTTTCGGGTCAAACTTTGCTAAAAAGTCCAGTTTGGTGCAAGCCTAAACCTCAAATGGTTTGTTTTGGCTGTTCCCATTAAAATTCTTCTTCTTCCTTCTTTTTCCATCCTTTAAAAATAAGGAAAAAGAAGAAAAAAGAGAAGAAAAAAGAATGGAGAACAAGAAGAAAACAGAAGAATAAAAAAGAGGGAAAAACTCAAAAGCACATAGATACATTCCTATGTGACTTAAGAGTATCATAAATGGCTTTTATGGCTCTTAGATAGAGATGAGCAAGCATACTCGCTAAGAGCAATTACTTGAGCGAGCATTGTCCTTAGCGAGTACCTGCCCGCTCGGAAGAAAAGATTCAGGTGCCGGCGGGGGGCGGGGAGCAGTGGGGGAATGTAGGGGAGATCTCTCTCTCCCTCTCTCCCCCCTGCTCCCCCCTGCTCACTCCCGCAACTCACTGCTCTCCAGCGCCGGCACCCGAAACTTTTCTTCCGAGCGGGCAGGTACTCGCTAAGGACAATGCTCGCTCGAGTAATTGTCCTTAGCGAGTATGATCACTCATCTCTACTCTTAGATGGTGTTATACACCAGTTTTAGGAATATTGGTGAAGTTCCAGTTCAAAAAATTTGGACCAAGCCAAACTTTTTGGCCAAATTTGGCAAACCAGACAAACCAAACTTTTGAAAAAATTGCTCATTTTTAGTTACTAGAATAAAACATATTTGGGAAATGTAGCAGAGTGAAGGTTTACCTATTATTGCACTTTCACTGCCCGTCACCTTAGAGCTAAAATTTCCATATACTTGCACAGATGAGGACTAGGAAACCGCTATACCGATATGACATATCAATTTAGCATATCATGACAACTAAACCTCTACTTTTTTTTCTGTAATAAGAAGTCCTTGCTGTATAAGGGCAACTTCACACGGACGTATTTCCTTAAGTTTTTGCATACAGAAAACATGCGTGCACAATATGCAGAGAAAAAAAAACATTGATGTCAATGGGCTCTTTCACATTAATGATTTTAATAAGATAGGGCCTGCTCTATTTTACTATGTACTTGTGCACCAAAGTGCCCGATAGAAGTCTATGGGAGATGTGTAAATGCACGCGCAATACACAAAGAGATATGCAGTATGTACAAAAATGTGTGGGGGGGGGACCTCTGGAACTCATTAGGCTAAATAGTCTTTAAAATCAGGGTGGGGGTGTTGCATGCACATTTGATCATGCCCTGCGTGTGCAAAAAAGTACAGTACAATGCACCGATACGCATGCATATTAATCTCGTTTACTAGGCAAATATGCTGCGCTGAGGTAAGTGCATTTGTGCATATGCTCACCTGAAGCTGCCCTAAAGCTTGATGCTGTCTTGAGCTTTGGGGTTCTTCAGAAATATTTGCATTTTGTACACTACAAACTACTTATACCTTATAGATATGACTATGCAGAGTAGTCGAAGAAGAGCTATTATATCTCCTAAATGTCTATTTTAGTAACTACCATGAAACCATGACACAACTATGTTGCCGTTAATCAAAGCTGAGGGCTCACGTGTTAGAAATATCATACATGTTGACACCGGTAAAAAAAAAAATCCTAGAATGGTAACGTGACGGAGAAAGGATATTATCATTCCTTTCAGTTCTTCGGAAGGAGGATCCAATGGTTGAACTCTCCATAACATCTCTCAGCACTACTCGCTTCAGTTTTTTCTCATTATTAATGACTCATCTCATTCATTGACAAATATGTTGTCGCTTGGCAACATACGAGATCACTGTGAGTGGGAGTCAATGTAACTTCCACCGAAATTCAGTACAAGATTTTCAGGGGATTTATATTCTTAATGCAAGGCTTCCATGAAATTGTAGGATCCTTATTGAAAGTCTATCTCTTTTTGCTTCTCAGTGCCCCCTTTTAGTTTACAATAACACACACGTCCTTTCTGAGCTTTTCGATTGTTTTAAGATTTCCCAAGATAACCGGTACAAGATGACCAGCTTTAAAAAAAAAATTGTATTACTCATAATGGCCAGGAAAATAACAAAAATTGGTCTTTTAAAACTGATTTTATTTTGGCGTGTAACTTCCACCAGAAGTGAAGTTTTTGCTAGAGAACCATGAACTAACATAAATTGCAAAATGCACTAATAATGAGGCAATTGGGCTGAAAGACTACCGATTTTCAAATACCATATTTAGGCATTCTTAGTTAGAAAGGGGATTACATTGTTATCTCCAACTATTAGCTTGAGCAAAGAGTAGCTACATAAAAAATTTCTCTTTGGAGAACCCCGTACATCCAGCATTACAGGGACACCATATTGATTTCAAATGACATTGTGTAATTCTTTAATTATCCAGTGGAGGCACTGTAGGCACATTGAACACTTGCTGTCTAAATCCCAGCTTATCACTTGGGATCCCAGTAGCAGAACTCTCTGTGATCAGCCGATTTTCAGGGGGTACTTCTAACACAAACAGATTGACCAAGACAACTTTTTACTTGGTCCCAGAACTGTGGATTGGTTATGCTTGACATTTAAGTCCTCTGAATGGTGCAGCTGAATGGCCAAAAGGACTACCATAATTTTTTGCTGATTTTGTTTTTTTATTTTTATAATTTGTTTCTCACTTATGTCCAAATCAAATCATCAGTAGATAGAAGTCATCAGGTACGTCCATCTCTGTGAAGGTCTAAAAAATTATATTCAGCTTTTTTTTTATTTATATCATTTTTTACTGAGAAAGTTATGTGATAACACTGCCTCCAGGTAGAAACTAAATTATAACTTTTACTATTAAAGGGGTTGTCCCGCGCCGAAACTGTTTTTTTTTTTTTTCAATAGCCCCCCCGTTCAGCGCGAGACAAACCCGATGCATGTGTTGAAAAAAAAAACTGGATAGTACTTACCCGAATCCCCGTGCTCCGGTGACTTCTTACTTACCTTGCGAAGATGGCCGCCGGGATCTTCACCCTCGGTGGACCGCAGGTCTTCTGTGCGGTCCATTGCCGATTCCAGCCTCCTGATTGGCTGGAATCGGCACACGTGACGGGGCGGAGCTACGAGGAGCAGCTCTCCAGCACGAGCAGCCCCATTCAACACGGAGAAGACCCTTCTGGGCAAGCGCGTCTAATCGGGCGATTAGACGCTGAAAATTAGACGGCACCATGGAGACGAGGACGCTAGCAACGGAGCAGGTAAGTGAATAACTTCTGTATGGCTCATAATTAATGCACGATGTATATTACAAAGTGCATTAATATGGCCATACAGAAGTGTATACCCCAACTTTGTTTCGCGGGACAACCCCTTTAATCATTTGAAAACCTTCAATTGCTGAAAATAATTTATCAAGAATTATATCATAAATCGTGCAAACCTAGACAGCTAGAAAATGAAAACCTCTTCTTTATGGGCACACCATATATATTAACTATGTCCACCATAAGTAAGATAAAAATGATGGAAACTTACTGTAAAAAGTAAACCAGTAGCATAGAGAGTCTACTATGACCCGATTAGACCCTACTGCTGAATACTATGCCTAGAAAGGGTTAGCACTTTGAAAAGTACAGTCCTATACCAAAACCTGACCCTGATCACCGTAGATAGCCCTTATTTCATAAGTGAGGAAAGCGAATTACATAGTAACTAGAGTTGAGCGAACTCAAGAGAGAGAGCGAAGAGAGAGAGAGACGAACCTAGGAAAAAAAAAAAAACCTCGGCACCCGGCGTCCCACATACAAAAATGCTCGAGTCTCTCATTGTAGTCAAAGGGGTTCATTACTGAAGTAGAGCTCTCGAATTTTATGAAAAGCTTGACTCGAATAACGCGGACTCGAGCATTTGGGTGCTCGCTCATCTCTAGTAGTAACCATACAGTTGATACTTTAATATCTTATTTGCCCTATATATAATGGCCATCATTAGGACTACCTAGGGTGATCAGGGTAAGTTTCAGGTACAGCGCCATTCTTTCTAGGGCAATTTACTTTTCTGGAGAAATGTCACATAGACAGGTGGCATCAACAATATTTTCAGGTTCGATAATAAACTAAGGTTCAGGACTGTCATTAGACATGTCGAAGGACCTTGAAAGATGAGCAGCTTTAGTGTTCTGCTCTGCAGGATCGAAATGTAGGAAGCTGAACCTGGCGAAAAGGTTAAACAACAGGCCTGACAAGGATTTAGGCGCTGATCAGGCTGATTATATGTCAAATTTTTATGATCTGTAAAGATGGGGAAGGGATAAGCAGATCCTTGCAATAGGAAGGCTGGAGAGGAAAGCTGTTTTTTTCTTTGAAATTCTTTTGATATAAAAAGGCTCCAACCCCCAGGGAGGAAACGTCAACCTCCAAAATAGAATAGTTTTGATGTGTTGGAATGATGAAGAATAGGAGCACTGCCAAACATTTGCTTTATTTTGGCAAACAGATCTTCAGCCTCAGATGACCAATTTTTAGGGTTTGCAACTCAACGAGCCATGGCAGATATTGGAGCAGTTAAAGATGAGAAATGTGGTATAAACTGACGGTAATAATTTGTGAATCCCAAAAATTGCTGGGTGGCCTTCAGATTCTGAGGTTTAGGCCAATTGAGAACAGAAGACAGTTTCTCGTTGTCCACGCTGAAGCCCTGAGCTGAAATGATATACCCTAGGGTAAACTAGACTGTTCATATAGACATTTCTCAAGATTAGCATAAAAATGGTTCTGAAATAAACACTGTAAGACAGTCTTGACATGCGTGCAGTGCGAGGTTTCTTACTAAAAACACCTGCAAACATAAGCATATTGTTGAGGTAGACCTGTAAGTTCAGGAGAAACTTGTGGCTTGAGGACTAGAGAAACAGCACACAGACAATGGGTATAGTAGCAGTACTTCAACGTGAAATTTGCCCAGTATGCCAGCCGATGCCTGGAGAACAGAGGCAAAGCCAAGGAAGTCCCAACAACACTTAGTTTGTGGCTCTGTCTAGAACCAACAAAGAAATTTCTTTTTGTGGAGAACTCCAATTTGCAGATCCAGTGGAACAGTGGCGCACCTGTTGGCATCAGACAGGAGCTCCCCATCAACATAAGTGACAGAAGTGAGCTTAATCTAGGGTAGCATGGAAATTCTGTGCTTGACCATCATGGCACAGTGGATGAAGTTCCCAACAGTGTTGGAGTCCAGGTATGCTTCGATAGAAAAGTCACTACAGGTAAGACATGCAGGTAACAGAAACTTTGGAGAGGCCTCAGTGTCACCTAGGGTAGCCTCACCCACTGGCCATACGTGGTGTTGTTTCACTGTTTTACGAGGCATCTCAGGAAATGTTCATCACCACCACAATACAGACATAAGTTTTGCATTCGCCTTTTCAGATGTTCCTCAGCTGAGCTTAGAGCTTTCTATCTCTGTAGGTTCCTCAGAAGACAGAGCAGGAAAAGGCTGAAGTGGTCTGGAGAAACTAGGAGCCAAATGATTTTTTTTCTCATGATAGATTTCTTTGAACTGGATATTAATTCTTGAGGCCAAAGAGATAAGGTTGTCTAAGGACAAAGGTTAAACTCATAGTTTATTCTGCCAGCAAGCCCTTCCCAAAATGCTGCCTGGAGTGCCTGGCCATTCCATTCTAATGCCGCGGACAGTGTGCGAAATTGTGTGGCATAGTGGGCAACCGCCATGGATCCTTGATGTAAATGCAGAAGAGCAGATGCAGCAAATGAAAGAAAGCCAGGTTTGTCAAATACAGTACGAAATGTGGCTAAGAAGATCTGTAGATGAGAAGTCACAGTACCCTTGCATTCTGATAATGGTGTAGTCTATGCTAGCGCTTCACCAGACAGAGGAAATAGTAAATGCAATTTTACTGTGATAGGTAGGAAACTGCAAATTTGAGTTCAAAATAAATCTGACATTGGTTCAAAAAACCTTGGCAGGACCCGGGGTCTCCATTATATCATGATGGTAACAGTAACGGAGGCCCAGTGGCAGGAACAGAAATAGCAGCAGAAGGCAGAGACATAGTTTTGAGCCATCAGATGAGCCATTAAGTTATTGGTGAACTGGATGGCTACTTGTGTAGAAACTTGAATTGCAGTTTGTATAGACTGATTTTGAATGCATCCAGTCAGGTTGTGACATCTGCATAATCCGTGTTACTTGATCTTGAAAGGTGCAATCACTCGCAGATGAATCTGGTGTGGAGTTTGCAGCACCAGTGGGATTCATGGCCTAAGCAAACTGTCAGACAGGCAGATGTGGATCTGTCAAGCCACATACTGGTTAGGGTGAGGGCTAACTGAGGTAGCAAAACCTGGGGAACCCCGATTTTCACACTTAACCTCTCCAAGTGGGATGCAGGCCTTGCTGCGTGATAGTCTTGGTTGCGTGGCTGCTAATTCTGCACTGGGCCAAGGCATGGTGCCTGAAGGTCTGAACTGACATGTAGTAAATAGGCAGGCTGGAGTGAGGGCTGGCAGCACTGGCTCATAAACGAAGTCCTATATACAAAGCGGAGGTCAAGGAGTATAGAAATAAGGATAGTCAATACACAGACAAGGGTCAAAGCCAAAACATATGAATAGGGTTTTATCACAAATGGCAGGATGAGACCAAATTGCTTAGGCATCCACACTAGGGGATGGTTGACTAATATAGCAAGTGCAAGAGCTGGATTGGAAAGGGATAAATAATGTGAATATAGACTGGCTCTTTAAAAAGCTGGTCGGGAGCGTGCAAAAGCCCTATGGGCAGAAGCATGGGAGCAAATAGAGGAGAGGTGTAGAGTGCGAATGGCAGCGATGCCTGACTGTAGCCACAGTGGAAGGTGAGCAGTGGGGGGCACATTTGACAGTTTTCATTTTTAGCATGCCTAAGTTAGCATAATTGTTGATGTAAATCTTGATAACATATTTTCAGCACTTGGAGGTTTTAAAATAATTAATACTAATGAGCAAACATTTGAAAAGCTCGATTGGTTCGCTGAATTTTGGCAAACAGTTTCGTTCAGTCCGAATTAGTTCAAACTGAACTGGAACTTCACCAATAGCCCTAAAACTAGTGTATAACACTGTCTAAAAGCCATGTAGAACCTTAGGTCACCTAGGAGCGTATTTAAGTACCTTTGAGCTGTTTTTAAAAGCAAATTTAATGAAGAAAAAGAAAAAAAAGGAAAAGAGAAAAGAAGGAAAAAGAAGTAGAAGAAAAACGAAGATGAAGGACGAAGAGGAAAGAAGAAGGAAAAGAAAAATAATCTTTTTTCTTCTTCTCCTTCTTTACCCTTCTCCTTTTTGTCTTCTTTTTCCTTCTTCTTTTTAGAGGGTTCGGCCAAGATGAACCGCCTGAGGTTCCGATTCTCCCTGAACTGAACTTTAAGCAAGGGTTCAACTGTTTCAGTTTGCTCAAAACAGTTTCAGGAGGATATTTAATATTGTTAGGTTTAGTCAGACGGGCGTTTTTTCGCGCGATTTGCGGATCGCATGACGGATGCACGTCCGCAAATCGCGTGACCGGTGCGCGCAAGTCACCCGCAAATCGCCCGAAAATCTGCTCCTAGCCGCGTTTCATTAGAAACGGGCCGGAGCTGTCCAGCGCATTGCATTCAATGGAGACGGCAATAGAGCCGCCTCCATTTAAAGCAATGCGCTGCGGGCGAGCCCGGAATGAATTGTCGGTAAGGGCTTAAATATATAAGCCCTTCCCTGCAATTCATCCTAAAATGTGTTAAAATAAAAAAAAAATTGTATACTCACCTTCTCCTGGCAGCCGGAGCTCCGCGCGGCCGTCCTGCAGTGGGTGTGAAGGGGGTGTGAGTCAGACCTGCCCCCTGATTGGCTCAGCGCTGAGCCAATCAGAGGCATGCCTCACACACCCATTCATGAATTCATGAATGGATGTGAGTCAGACCTGCCCCTGATTGGCTCAGCGCTGAGAGGCAGCAGTCACTCACCCATTCATGAATTCATGAATGGGTGTGTGAGTGAAACCGGCCTCTGATTGGTCAGGGCTGTGACCAATCAGAGGCAGATCATTCAGCAGGCGGGGATTTTAAAGCCCCGCCGGCTGAATAGTGCCGAGAAGCAGTTCAGGAGAACTGACAGTGGCCGCGGCTGGACTCCGGCTGCAGCGGAAAGGTGAGTATACAATTTTTTTTAATTTTAACACATTTTAGGATGAATTGCAGGGAAGGGCTTATATATTTAACCCCTTCCCGACAATTCACCCCGCGCACGCTGGCAGCCCATTGCTTTCAATAGAGCGGCTGTATTGCCGCTCCATTGAATTCAATGGGCAAACATCGTTCTTCTCTGCCACAGCTGTTACAGCTGTGGCAGAGAAGAATGATTTGTCTTCTATATGTTCTGAATGGGGTCGGTGCTGCTGCCGCCGGCCCCATTGAGCGCATATACAGAAGAGAACAGGAATCGCAGATCGCAGATAGGTGCGATCTGCGATTTTTTGTTCTATAATTTATCGGACGAGCGCATAAAAAGCGCTCATGTGTCCGATACCATTGCAAAGCAATGGTTTTATAAAATCGCTGGACACATGCGCATGCGCAAATCGCGGCTAAAAACGCCCGTCTGACTAAGGCCTTACAGTGATTAAAGTTGGGTAACAATGGCATCTATTTAAGGGCTTCAAATCAAACTGTGTTGTAGCATACATACAGGCAAAATCCCATAGAAAGAATCCAAAACATTGTACAAGAACTCACTGAGAAAGGCATTGTAGTATCCTTAGAGGTGTTTTGTCATTTTAAAAAAATTATCTAAACTTACCTATTCCTTCTCTGTCTGTCTCCTTATCACATCTTCTCCTGGTTGAGCTTCTCCAGTGCCCCACCTCAGCTCACTGCAGGCTGGGCCCAGCTTGTTATGAGGGCTGCTTATCACAAATTCCTTCCGGCTGGGTCAGTGAAGGTCACATCCCTGTGCTGTAGCTTCACTGCCTAGGAAGGAATTGTAATCTATTTCAGAGACAGCTCGCATGAGCACTCTCTGAAGAAGATAAGCAGTCCTCCTGCTGGTCTGTGAGCTGTGACGTAATGTACATTGGAAGACTGCCAATCAAATGTAGGTAACCTCACAGGAAGGAGAAGAATCAGGCAGCTGGAGATGAAGTGACCCCCTGGACTGCAGGAGACAGGAGAAGATAAGGGAAGTGAAGATCTGGTAAGTAGACTGATGGGGGAGGAATAAATAAGTATAGCATTTTTCTTTTTTAGTGACAGAACCCCTTTAAGGGATCAGATCAGTCGAAACATTTATCTATGCAATATCCTTACTTTTGAAATATACATAGGATCATTGGAATGATGTCAGCCGCAGACAAGTATGTTGACTTTGTATGAGTAAGTGACCGCTTTACACATGGCTATGGTAGTGAAAACCAAGTTGCAACTGATAAGCTGACTTTGATGAAGTGGGCGGAAATAGAATGCAATGTGGCAATCAGACCACAACAGTAGAAGAAGAGTTTGCAAATTTTGTAATAAACAGTGACCTATTTATTAATGTTGTTATAATGATGCTGATTTCCAGACTGCATGGGTATAGGCAATTTATGCTCTAGTTCTGCCTTATGTTTCCTTTTATATACGGTACAAGTTGGAAAGTTCAGGAGAAACTCAGCAACATGAACATTTGCTGGGAAAACCATTGCATAATTTCCCTTCCACGACTAAGAATAAAGAAACTGACAACCACTAATATATAACCATGCCCTCTTTTTCAAGTAATGACAAGGCTGCTTGCTATAAAGTGAAGATCACCCAAATGATGGCATTAGATCATGGCTTGGTGTCGAGTAAATCGTTCCCATTGGACTCTCCATGCCTTTCCTTTCTTCCTTCTTCTTTCAAGTATCCTGTAATCCCTTTAATTTGATTTGGATTGAAGCCAGAGAGCTGCCTCTTTTATTACCACTGTAAATAAATGGATACACAATAATGTTGAGTACAATTATCAAAGCGGGATGATTCATCAAGGGAGAGAGAGTGGTGTAACACCATAAATAGTGAATGAAGTGATGTAAGAAGATGCCGCAGAGCTTCAAATAATCGGATATATCCCAGGAACCTCTCCATTATTTACTGCACACAACCTAAGCCTTAATTGTTTATCCAAAGTACTGTATGTTACTCCTGCAATAAAGCCCATGTTTGCAGATTGTACAATGAAATTCTACAGATAAGATTAGCTGAGGGGAAATCCTCAGTTTGGTCCATCAGAAGATTTATTTTACTTTTACTTATTTAGATTTTACGTATATTCAATACAAGCAAAAGAACAATAAAAAAAAAGTGCAAAGAAAACAACTTTTTTAATTAACATTTTTTTTACTGCCATTTCTTAAACTGTAGAATTTGCCATGGAATTGATACATTTATCAAACATTTAATGAAATTGTTTAAAGCATTATATATTTTTAATATCTTTTTTATACATAAATCAGTAGTATAAAATATGGTATTACAGGCCATTGACGTGATTCTTACCCTTCAACAACCTGTAGTTTGTGTTTTTTTGTTTGTTTTTTTTTGCCTGCAGTAAATGCTTGTAGCGGTAGCTCTCCTTCCATGTTTATGTGATAGTCATGCTGTGAGAGGGGGGAGGGAGCAGAAGAGAGGTAGATGATTGGTCAGAGCACACAGAATAGGTCTGACATCACACAGGGAAAAACCCACCCACTCAGCACAATTCTAAATAACAATTTTATAGTAAGTGTAAAAGTGTTGCGACAACTTGGGAGTTGTTAACTCTTTAGATCGCCAACTTTCCTCCACTTGATGGATGGTCGCACATCAGTAAATCATGTCCAGGCCAGGAGTTTGATACAAATGTAGTAAATCTATCCTTTATTATGTTAAATTAACACAATCTTCATACTATTGTTACTCATCACAGTGTACATGAATACATATAAGCCCCTGGCCGTTTGTCAGCTACATAACATAGGTTTTGCACTAACTAACAAACAGACCTAATGCCTTAGCATAACGAAAGTCTATCCCTTCATACCCATCCAGGGTGCCAACCTAAGGGCCGTTTACCTTTGTCAGACTCCTGGTTCACCCAGGTAGCAGCAGGAGTGCCACGCAAGACCAATGCTTGGCCTCCATCTTATTTATAAATAAGGTAATATACATAAAACTGTATGGATATGAAGTGCATTAGGGTGTATGGAGTGTGAGGATCCCGTGGGATGAAGTGGGTAAAGTTCTTAAGGAATAGGGGGATGTGGAGAAGTGATAGATTAGGGAATGTGATAAGCCTCCCTGGAGAGATGTGTTTTTAGGGTACGCTTAAAACTATGGATATTAGTAATTAACCCTATTGTCCAGGATAGAGCATTCCAGAGAACTAGTGCAGCTCAAGAAAAGTCTTGAAGATAGGAGTGAGAAGTACAGATGTTAGTCTGAGATTGTTAGCAGAATGGAGAGCACAGGTAGAATGGCAAGCAAAGATGAGGGAGCAGACATAGGGTGGTGCAGCACTGTGGAGAGCTTTATGGATGACATTAAATGCTCAAGAGTAGGGAAACGCGCTGAGCCGCAAATCTATTTTCTGTATAAATAAGTATTGGAGAATCAAGAAGCAAATTGTGAACCCACTTACCTTGTAAAGAAATACACATAGAGTTTATACCCCAAAGTTTCCACTATCAGTAAAGAGAGGCTTCAGGAAAAAAACACATAAAGAATGGGAGGAATTGGGCTAACCAGCAGCACATGTGAAACAGACTTGAGTATACTAATAGATCATAGACTGAACATGAGTCAACAATGTGATGCAGTAGCCAAAAAGGCAAACACAATTCTGGGATGTATGAAGAGAAGCATAGAGTCTAGATCATGGGAGGTAATTATCTCCCTCTACTCTTCCTTAGTCAGACCTCATCTTGAATACTGTATCCAGCTGTGAGCATCTCCCTTTAAAAAAAGACATAGACAAACTAGAGCAAGTTCAGAGCAGAGTTACCAAGATGGTGAGCAGTCTGCAAAAAATGCCCTATGAGAAATGGTTAAAGGATCTGAGAAAGTTCAGCTTGCAAAAAAAGAAGGCTGAGAGGAGACTTAATAGCTGTCTACAAATATCTGAAGGGCTGTCACAGTGCAGAGGGATCAGCCCTATTCTCATTTGCACAAGGAAAGACTAGAAGCAATGGGATGAAGCTGAAAGAGAGGAGACACAAGTTAGATATTAGAAAAAACTTTCTGACAGTGAGGGTGATCAATGAGTGGAACAGGTTACCACAGGAGGTGGTGAGTTGTCCTTTAATGGAAGTCTTCAAACAAAGGCTGGACAAATATCTGTCTGGGATGATTTAGTGAATCCTGCACTGAGCAGGGGGTTGGACCTGATGACCCTGGAGGCCTCTTCCAACCCTACCATTCTATGATTCCACGTGTGCTCAAATCCACTTGTGCAGTAGTTGAAGCTATCAAACACTATGCAGTGCAAATTATAAATCGGACTTCTATCCTCTCTGCTAAAAATCGACAGATCGTAAAGTAGATCTGGTTGATGCTTGAGGAATCCACGTACTAGAATCCTACATAACTGAGTATAACTCATATATGTTATGTGTTAAGAATCTACGTTCCTAGGCTCGTTTCACAATACAACGAGTGAGTTCAACATAGCTTGTACATGTGTCTTTAGCCCTATTTTAAATAGCCTTAATAAACTTTATTATTTTTTAATTCCGTCTATACTGTGAAGGGCTAATAATGCTTATTAAAATAACAACAACAATAACTAACCAGTTGCCAAAATATCACACGGCTGGGCTCTGCACGCGTTTTACATTGATACTTAGCGTCATCCTAGGTTCCTGGGTGGTTGCCAATGTGTTATGAAGACAAACGGCCAAGCTGTGATTTCGTACTTGTGTTGTACTGCATAATAATAATAACAAAAATTAGCAGTACTCTTATAAATGGTAAGGGAATTGTAATACCATTATTAATTTATTTTACTATTCTGTTTTTCCAAAGATGCTAATTATTATTATTGCTATTGAACAGCATATTGTAATTCTCTACATCATAATTATAATAATTTTTTTTAAAAATAATATTATACTTATAGTTATTATATTATTAATAATCCGCGTTTCGGTAGATTATTAGTTTCAAAGTTATTGTTCATATCATTCTCATTAATATTAATGTTATAATATTTATTACTTTTTTTTATCAAATTCAAAATGTAAAAAAAGAATAAAAAAAACGAGATAAAAGGGACTTTTCTAAGATATTGAAATAAAGCGCAAACCAGTAATGTATTTAGTTCTTTAGAAATGTTCCTCTTTATCTTCCATGTGCGCGCGTCGTCCTACTTTTTGTAATTACCTCTAGAAAAGTATTTTCTGTAAGCTACTGGAAATGGAGATTGTGAAAGAATAAAGACATTACATCAAAGTCCTGACTTTTACTGCTGTTATTAATTTCTTCTTAGATTAATGCTGAAAATCCTATGCAATCATTTAGGCTTCAAACTAATGAAAAAAAAAAGGAAGCATCAGAGACTATCTTCTCTATTCACATCGGTCTGAAGAGTTCAGTATTTATGGGTTATGCCGGCTCAGGCATAACACAAAAAAAAAACAAATTAAAAAAAATGTAAAAAATAACAAAAAGTTGAATACCACTCATATTTAATAGAGTCCATGTCGAATGAACCCATCTCACACAGCTGTTAGTATACAAGGCCTACCGAGCCCAACCAGCAATCAGCAGTACAACTTTCCCCTATGCTACTCACAACACACAATGGTCTCCACTGAGAAAGTCTCAGCCAGCCACACATTTAGTATTACCTGCCATAGTCCACCATGGTCAATAATGTGCTTAGATCCACAGATCCCTTAAAACGGAATTCATACAATTAAACTTAAAGAGACTATATCACCAATTGTCTTCTTTTATTAATGAAAACCAGATAGAGAAACATACTACATTTTTCTAATCTGTTTTCGTTTTCTCACTTTCCCCACAACTACTATTCTACCGATGCCCATAACCCACCACTGGTCTTCACTTCATAAATGCAGGAAGCCAGCAACACCAAGGCAATGTGAAAACAGCGACCAATCACTTAGGCCAGTGGTGGCGAACATACGACAAGCGTGCCAGAGGGGTCACTCAGGGCACTCTCTGTGGGCACGCGTGCTGTTCATCACTAGTACTACTAGAATAAGGGGAACAGATGTAATGATTTAGGTGGGACAGTCCCCCTTTGGGACCTGTGTCCCGCTTTCCCCAGAGTCCCTAAGTGTCCCACTTTCAGGATGTGAGGTCAACATGAAAGTGATTACCAGCTGGGGTGCCGTGGCTCGTCCTCTAATAATCACTCAGTAACACTGCAGCAGTGTGTGCACTTGAGTTCCTCCTCACCTGAACTTTCCTCCTTGGTTCCACAGCAGAAGAGGAGAAGGGAAGAGGAGTCCGGGCACACATACTTACACCCACAGCAGTGCTGAGCAGAGGAGCAGTGACACTTTGAAGACAAGAAGAAGGAAAGTATATCTGTCTCATGGGGGGCGCTATTACTACTGGGGCTACAGTGGGGTTCACTATTACTACTGGAGCTGATATAGGGGGCATGGCCTGACATTGAGCTCGGCCTCAGTATTCAGGTTAAACTGCTATGGTGGCAGCGGAATCACAGGGCTGCTGTGAATGGAACTTTTGCCTGCAATACTGTGCCAGTACACTGCAATGTGTATGGTACTGTGTGCTTCCAGCACACATCTGCATGATTTCACTGGCCATGGCATACAGCTAATTGATTGAGGCTCTGTGGAAAGGAGCACCGCCTTTAATATGGTATGTGTTTTCTAAAATAGACAACCCCTTTATTTGGGATTGAGCAAAAGCAAGTCCTCTCTTCTATGTTCTCTTAAGACCATGGCTTCACTTTCCTCTAGGAAAGACCACCTCAAAATACCCCTAGAAAGCACTACTGCAGATGCCTAAACTGACAGAAATCTGAGAGCCACAAATACAAGCCTAGGGTCTAGAATGTGATCAGAAGAAGCTCACTAGAGTCCAGGCAACAGAAAGCGCACCCAAGTGCACATCAGCTTGTACAGACAAGAATTACACAGTATCAGCTTGATGGACTCCAGGAGCTCAGACACACATGTCCAACTAGCTAGGAATTCAGGGCGCGCTCCTTGAGAGCAGCCTTTCAAATATTCCCTCATGGTAAATAATGTTGGGTTCACTGCTCTATAGTATAGCAAAATACTGAAATATAACATAGCTAGTAAGTATCAGTAAGGGTATTGTTTCTCCTTAAGAAGAGCACCTAGGAGGTGTGAGCAGACTTATAAGGCCATGCATGCTCCCCTGGGAAATACACAAATAAGGGAGATGGAACAATACCTCCGCAGCGCCAACTATTTGAAGGCAGCATTCCTGCAAGTCAAAGTCAGAATTTTTGGACAAGACTTATAATAATGACTGGGAATCGTAAGCAAAGCCAGAAACCCCACACAGACAGCTGTTTTGGGGTGATTGCCCCTCATCAGTGTGCAGTAGGTTTCTAGCTTGGCTAGTGAGAGGCCTATGATGTGGGTCAGAAAGGGTGTCGTTTCTCTTTAAGGAGAGCACCTAGAAGATGAGAGGCCATGTCTATAACCCTGAAACAGATGTCTGTGTATGTTATTCTGGCTTGGCTTACAATTCCGGTCATTCTTATAAGGCTTGTCTAAAAAGTCTCACATTGACTTGCAGGAATGCTGCCTTTGAGTAGGAACTTCAATTAGGAACTGCAAAGGTATTGTTCCATCTTTCCATTTGCGTATTTCCCAGAGGAGCATGGATGGCCTTATAAGTCTTCTCACACACCTTTTAGGTGTTCTCCTTAATGAGAAACAATACCATTCCTGACTCACATCTATGGGCCAGAAACCTACTGCACACTGATGAGAGGCAAAAATCCCAAAACAGCTGTCTGTGCATGGTTATTCTGCCTTTGGCTTACAATTCCCAGTCAATGTTAAATGCTTATTGCTTATTTTAAAAGTCTGATATTGACTTGCAAGAATGCTGCCTTCCAATAGGTGGCGCTGCAGAGGTATTGTTCCATCTTCCAATTTGCATATTTCCAGAGCAGCATGGATGGCCTTATAATTATCCTCACCCACCTTCTAGGGACTCTCCTTAAGGAGAAACAATACCCTTCCTGACCCACATCTATAAGCCTCTTACTAGCCAATCCTGAACCCACAAAAAAGCTGTCTGTGTATGGTAGTCTGGCTTGGTTTATAATTCCCAGTTATTGTTATAAGGCTTGTCTAAAATGTCTAACATTGACTTGGAGGAATGCTGCCTTCCAATAGGTGGCTCTGCAGAGGTAATGTTCCATTTTGTATTTGCATAGCAAGATTCAAAAATGAGTGAAGATCATCGAGTTTAACCATTATTATTATTGCAACCCCTGATCCTTGAGAAGCAAAGATGGCGAAATCGCTTCTCTCATTAATGGATGCACATTGTGCATACTATGCATGGGTGATTCTATTGGCTAATACTGCTCTTGCGGGCAGCACTGATCAACCAAAGCAGATGCAGTGCCTTAGACTAATTATGTATACTAATGTACAGTTGGATCAGGCAATTAGAGAAGCGGTTCGGCCATCTTTGTCTCTCCAGGCCCGGAGGGTCATTTTAAACTCTCCACTGATATTGTTAGGTGTGATCTTCTGGATTACCATCATCTTATTGATAGGATTTCATTGCAGAAAGTGGATACCTTGCATGGCTGCAGAGAAACCTATACTAGGACCAAGGGTATAACTATAGGGGGTGCAGAGGATGCGGTCGCAACCAGGCCCAAGAGCCTTAGGGGGCCCATAAAGCCTCTCTTCTCCACAGAGGGAGCCGAGTACTATGAATAAAGCATTATAGTTGGGGGCCCTGTTACGCCTCTGACTAGGGCAGACTACATATGTCCCCTTTATGCTACTATACAAACTGTTACTGTATACATAAATATATAATAAGTAAACCTTTTGCAGACGAGCAGCTACACAATGGATTGGTGCTGTATATCACCACCTACTATATATAGCCTTAATGAAGAATGTTACAGCATGTGAGGGGGCTTCCATTTCTAATTGGAAACTCAATTATCACTTCCAGCTACCTGATTTCCTTTGCAGCATTCAGGCCCCGCAGGAGGTGTCAAGCAAACAACATAATTTAATTCTGAGACAGAGTGTGTCAGCGGCGTCTATATATCCTGGTTACAATGTGACATGTATGTTTGGTAGATCTATAAACAACATTGTCTTGAAAGGAAAAAAAAAAACACCGCCTACAATAGAGAGGAAATCTCATTCATTCCCTTTCCCACTCCTAGAAAAACTATATGGGCTCATGTTCATGGTCGGGTTCGAATTCCAGGATCCGCATGGGGCACCCGCGCGGATGATCCTGAGTTCAAGCCGCCCATAGACAATCATGGGCTCCCGCAGCATGCTGTGTTTTGCCACGGTCCCGCAGGGATGATTTGCATTGAAGTCAATGGAAGCCGTCCAATCTGCGGCACACCCGGAACTGTCACTCCGCGTGTGCCACAGCGGGGCTCCCACCCATGGAACCAGACCCGCCGATGGACATGAGGCCTATGGAGGCAACACTTTTCACAGGAAATATACTGCAAAGAATAAGAATGGCTATTGCAACTTTAAGGCTGTGCCTACACGTGGGCCGATTTGCAATAGAATGTCCGCATTGGACACTCCACACCATCACAACAGCGGAAAGCCTGCCTCAAAAACTGGGGATTTGAAGTGAGTTTTATCAAGTATTCCTGTGCAGTATTCACCCCCTCATTGAGAAGAGGTGAATTCTGCAGCAGGAACAGCAATAGAATTGATATGCTGCAGAGCTGAATTCTGCACCGCATATTAATTTCCGCAGGGTTTTGTGTGAGTTATTTCCACAGCTTGTGGACGATATTTTCAAAATCTCATCCACTTTGCTGTTACTGTAAATGCTGTGGACCCTCTGGCCCCCACTTATGCTCCATTTGCATCCATAGATATAATCTTTCCATTCTAACAAAAGAGAATGGCGGTCAGTGCTCATTCATGTTCCCTGCAGTACAGGGATGAACTATCGTTATTACGAGCTCATGTATCAAAGGCTTGGTGGAGTTCTAGTCCAATCCACATGTCCCTGGTGTCACTCTTCAATCAGATAAGTTCCTGGTATTCAAACTTGCATTGTGATTATTGCTATTTACATCTGTCCATTGTCATTCTCTTATCCAACTAGTGACAGTTTTGGAAGCCCTCAGGATCTGGATGTGGGTTGCCCTCATCAGGGCGATATCTCCACTCTAGGCAGGATTTACTGTATTAGTACAGTAGGGTAAAGTTTCCCGTTTCCGCTTTCTTTAGTTCCGTTATTTAGTTCCATTATTGGTCATTTTGTTGTTTTTAATAACATGTATATTTATCCTTTTGGACAACTATTACGTCTGGCTTGGATGTAACAGGTCCTCTATATAACAAATTTTACCCAATAGCTGTCTTCAGCCTTTAGGATGTCTTATATGTCAGTGGTCGTCTAATACTTTATTTTGAACGGTAATACTGTATGCCAAGCAGTACTGCATTGAGCACTATATTCCGTCTGATGGATCAAGTTTTGGATATATCACCAGCCACTCTATCACTGCATACACAGACTTTTCATTCTAGTTGCTGACAACCCCAATGGGAATCATTTCATTTTTTCACTTCAGAAATAGATGTTGGTGATCTTTGTTGGAATTCCTCTTTAAACCCCTTAGTGACCACCAATAATCCTTTTTACTGCGGTCACTGATGGGCTTTAGAGCAAAACATATATAAGGTGGTGGTTTAGCTGAATACTGACAGCCAGGCTCCTGATCTAAATGTAAAAAAAATGGAGAATCCTCAGATTCTGCTAGTTTAACCCCTTAAATGCCACAATCAACAGCAACTGCAGCATTTAAGCAGATGCCAAGGAAAAGTGGCTCCTACTTTCACCCCTCAGTACATCACAACGCGATCTCAAGGTACCAATAGGTTCCCATGGCAGCCAGAGGCCTGTCAAAAGCCCCCA
This sequence comes from Eleutherodactylus coqui, assembly GCF_035609145.1. Lineage (NCBI taxonomy): Eukaryota > Metazoa > Chordata > Amphibia > Anura > Eleutherodactylidae > Eleutherodactylus > Eleutherodactylus coqui. The sequence continues at coordinate 72,116,349 of NC_089837.1, read as the reverse complement.
TGTCTGCCTTGTAACAGGTCTCCGACAGAATCTAATAGAATGCAGTCATGGGCATTGTAGAATGCACTACATTAATAATGCGGTGTACTATCCTAGTAATTGAACAATCACATCTTAAAGTCCTTTTGAGGGACTAAAAAATGGTGTCCAAAAAAGTTAAACAAAATGTCATTTTAAAAGAATCCAGTTTAAGAAAAAAACATTTTTCTTCACAATAACACTTTTTAAATAGATAAAATACCAAAGCATTTTTTTTAAAAGTAGCACATAATAGGTATTACCTCATTCATATCTACTAGAGATGAGCGAGCGTACTCGGATAAGCACTACTCGCTCGAGTAATTTGCTTTATCCGAGTATCGCTGTGCTCGGGTCTGAAGATTCGGGTGCCGCTGCGGCTGACAGGTGAGTCGCAGCGGGGAGCAGCGGAGAGCGGGCGGGAGAGAGGGAGAGAAAGATCTCCCCTCCGTTCCTCCCCGCTCTCCCCTGCAGCTCCCCGCTCCGTGCCGGCACCCGAATCTTCAGGGACGAGCACAGCGATACTCGGATAAAGCAAATTACTCGAGCGAGTAGTGCTTTTCCGAGTACGCTCGCTCATCTCTAATATCTACCCAAGCAATAAAAATATGTTGTTATTGTCAATTGTCATAAAAATAGTTAAAAAAAAAACGTAACTGAAGAATTGCTAGTTTTTGTTCTGTTCCCCTATCCCAAAAACGCAATAAAAGGCAATCTAAAAGTCACATGTACCTCAAACTGGTACCAATAAAAACTGCAGCTCTTCCCACAAAAAAAAACAAGACCTCACATAGCTTTGTTGCTGGAAAAATAAAATTGCTATGGGTCTTAGGGCTTATTTACACGAGCGTATATCGGTGGGGTTTTCACGCCCGGCCGATATATGCTTCCATCTAAGCAGTTACCCCCTTTCCCTCACTGGCTCTCTGCCTCTCTCCTCCAGTCCGGCGTTTGCAATGGGAAGATGCAGGACGGGGGTGGAGCTAAGCTTTGCTCTGTCCGGCCCACTCCCATTGCTGGCTATGGACAAGGGGCAGGGAGGGAACGTGAGCTTAGCTCCGCCCCTGTCCTTCCCACTCCCATTGCAAACCGCTTAGAGGAGAGAAGCAGAGAGCCGGTGAGGGGGAGGGAAGGGGGGAGCTGCTTAGATGGAAGTGTATATCGTCCAGCCATGAAAACGCCAGCCTATATGTGACGTTTCAACCTCAACTGAGGCCTTTCTCAAAGCATAATTTTTGTGGGGCTCTCCATTTACCTCCCCCAACCCCACATAAAAAAAATAAAAGTTGTACAATACATTATATGTAGCCCAGGCTTACGCTAATAAAAACACAACTCGTCCCACAAAAAACAAGGCGTCATACGGCAATGTCAACAAGTTATGGCTCTTGCAATGCGACTATTCAAATAACTGGGCCCTTAAAGCACAGAGTAGGCTCGTCACTCAGGGGTTAAATCAGACCGACAACAGAACAATCTACAACTCCATGGACCCAAGAGCTTGAACCTGCAGCACAGGACAAGACTATGTATTCAAGACAACAGTGGTCAATGCAGCATTGTTTACATAGCCTTGGGCCACAAATAAGAGACAAGTGGACCAGGAAATTGCAGAGCAAATTCCTCTAACCTGTGTATTACCAGGGAGGAAGCTATGCTGATGCTCCAGGAATAGTCATTTGTTTGCAACCATCTACTGAAAAGGACTTGTTATTAATTCTTATACTGTCTGGGATCTTGTTTGTAAGTCTAGGGTGTAGACCTCGCCCTTGTGCCTTTCCCTATGTCTCTTGTCTGTTCTCTATGCAGCAAACTATGCATTTGGCAAGAACTAGTTTGCACACATTGGAATGGCAACTGATGTATACATAACAATGAGCTGTGTTGGGCACTGGATGATGTTGTATGGACACAGGTATAGGAAATACAATGTGGTGTGAGGAGAGGTGGGAGACCTTATATATAGATTAGCCTGGAGATGGACATGCGAAGAGTAATACAATTATTGTCCAAAAAAAAAATCAAGCGCCTAGAAGGAGTTGTCGGAATCAAATGAAACTTTCTCTGTGTGATTGAAAAGTTAATATAAGTGATTACAATATGAGAGCGAAAGGAGAATTTATTGTAAAAATCTGATCGCATGAAGGGAGGCTCTATTACCCTGTTGTACCACCTCTAGATTGAATGCAATATGTGATATGAGCCGCCGTGGAGTCTCTAGTACCCTTTTGGGCAGCCTCTAACTTGGATATAAGATGTAATACAAGCAAGCATGGAGGCTCTAGTACCCTGTTGTACCGCCTCTAGCTTGGATACAAGATGTGATATAGGCAGGCACGGAGGCTCTACTACCCTGTTGTACCACCTCAAGCTTGGATACAAGATGTGATACAGGCCTAGCTGGAGGCTCTAGTACCCTGTTGTACAACCTCTAGCTTGGATACAAGATGTGATATAAGTGGGCATGGAGGCTAGAGTACCCTGTGGTACCACCTCCAGGATGAATGGAAGATGTGATATAGGTGGGCATGGAGGCTTTAGTACCCTGTTGGTCCACCTTTAGCTTGGATACAAGATGTGATATGGCGGGAATGGAGGCTCTAGTACCCTGTTGTACCACCTCCCGCTTGAATGGAAGATGTGATATAGGTGGGCATGGAGGCTCTAGTACCCTATTGGTCCGCCTTTAGCTTGGATACAAGATGTGGTATGGGTGGGAATAGAGGCTCTAGTACCCTGTTGTACCACCTCTAGTTTGAATACAAGATGTGATGCAGGCAGGCATGGAGGCTATAGTACTCTGTTGGGTCACCTCTAGCTTGGATACAAGGTGTGATAAGGGCAGGCATGGAAACTCTACTACCTTGTTGTACCACCTCTAGCTTGTATATAAAATGTGATACTAGTGAGGATGGAGGCTCTAGTACCCTGTTGTACTAGCTTTAGCTTGTATACAAGATGTGATACGAGCGAGCATGGAGGTTCTAGTACACTGTTTTACCTTTTCTAGCTTGGATACAAGATGTGATATGAGCGGGCATGGAGGCGCCAGTACCCTGTTGGGTCACCTATAGCTTGGATACAAGATGTGATACGGGCAGGCATTGAGGCTCTAGTACCCTGTTGTACCGCCTCTAGCTTGGATTGAAGATGTGATGCGGGCGGGCATGGACACTCTAGTACCCTGTTGGCTTAACTCTATTTTGGATACAACATGCGATACAGGTAGGCATGGAGGTATACGGGTTCTGTATGGTATGCTACAGCAAAGTAGTCCACATTTATTATAACTGAGCCTTTCGATCATGGAAACTCATAGGCTGTTAAAGTTGGCATCCTAGATGGTCTCAAGTACGTTCTATTAGCGATAAACCTGGCAACCTGGCTGCCACGAAAGTGTGGCAATGTTGTGGAGGCATTCCTGTGACACCCTTGCTGTGTGCGGCCGAGTATTATCCTGTTGGAGGATGCCTCTTGAAAGCCCTGCCAACGAGAGACAACACATGTGGCTGCAGGGTGTCTTGACTATAATCGCTGAGCTGTCATTGTGCCTCGTACCACTATTAGGGGTGACTGACTGCCACATGCTATGGCCCACCAGACCATCACACCAGCAGTGGAGGCAGTGTGCCGCTCCACAGTAAAAGCAAGATTGAGGTGCTCACCCCATGGTCTCCAGACAAGAAGATGGGCAGCATCAGAGCCCAAACCTTAACCTGGATTCGTCATTGAAGACAACTCTGTTCCATTCTGTAGCAGTTCAGTTTGGTCATTTACGACACCACTGTAAACAGAGGTGACGGTCAGTGTGTGTCAAAACCAGTACACGTAATGGGTGCCATGAGACCAAATGCCTTTCTGCCAAGCGCCTATAGATGGTTTTGACAGACACAGGGGCCTGTAACGATGACGCCAACTGTCTCTGGATGGTGGACAACAAAACAGTTGGAGTTGCTCATACTTGTCGGATGATCAAACAATCGTCTCTACTGGTGGTCTGTTGAAGGTGTCCTGAGCCCGGTCACCTTGTACCAACACCTCCTAATCTTGATATAACCATCCAGCTTCTTGAATTCCAACACAGAATGAAAATTGCCCAGACAGCTGTTGGCCCATGTAAAAGTACCATGACTAACAATCATAAGCTCTATATCACTTGTTCCTAACTATTTTAGCACTGCTAAAACCATGGAAAAAGTTATCTTGGATTTGCCACAGATTCACAGCCAAACTGCAACAGATTTGCTACAAAATCTGCATGCAGTGCATATGGATTTTGCTGCAAATTGCACCCTTTGTATTAGGGTCCATTCATACAGGCATTTTCTGTCCGTATTATGCATGTATTTTTCGTGGATGTAATACGGACAGCATACAACACCATTGATTTGCATTGGTGTATTCAGATGATCACTTTTCTTGCTAACCAATCGTTTGATTTTTTGCAGACCGAAATAGCCCAATAATTCTATGAAATTGCATAAAAATTCAGCAAATATGCAGTTGCATGCGTACTCACTGTGTTTTTCCTCTCTTCTTAGGATACAGTGGAAAATAAAGTGACATTCATTTGGCCTTCTTGCATCTTTTTTTTTTCGCACACATGTGAAATGCACAGTGCCTATGGACAAAATACGGATGTAAAAAAACGCATACACACCAAAAACACATGCAACACTCACATACACATGTAGTGAAAATGGTGAGCATTTCATGGACCAGAATTGCATGCACCCATGTGAATGAGCCGTAATACTGCCAAATTAATACAGATGTCAGATTCTACAATTCATTCAGCTCTCAGATCCCCCCAAAATTCTGACTCCAGGCATTGCACAACAAAATTGATTCAGAATCCCTACAGCAAAATTAATTCACTTGTATGACTCCCCTAAAGTAATCAAGCCCTACAGAGGAACCCCAGTGTAATCAATAAATGTAATCACATCCAGAGCTTTACTGTCCCCTCTTGTCGCAGTAATCACATCCAGAGCTTTACTGTCCCCCCTTGTCGCAGTAATCACATCTGGAGCTGCATGCTTCTCACCCTTGTAATCATATTCTGAGACCCGATCCTACCTATACTGATCAGAGCAGAATGATGGTGGTAGTGCTGATGGACTCACTGAGTAATGGTCACACTCCCCCACTTGTCTCTGGTAGGCAGCGTTAAGATGGTACTTGTAGCAGAAGTGCAAATGTTCAATTGTACTCTTAGGTGCAGAGTTTTCTAAAAAGAAATGGCACCTCTGATGGGCTCTCATGGAATGCCAATGGGCTCTCATGGCACCCCTGATGGGCTCTCATGGCACCCCAAGGTAGGTTGGGGTACATTTCACTCCGGTTGGGAATCTCTGCACTAGATATAAAATAAAGTTTCCTACATGCTGAAATAGCTCTTTGCAATTGTTAGATATTTTGGATTCCTCTAAGGATTTATTTTGTAGTTTTGTAAATAGGGTGATGTCTTACCGATCAGTGACATATCTCACAATCTATGGGCAGCATTATGAAATTGTATTTATGTCTATGGACATGCATTCTATAGACCTCCTGTACTTCATCCTTCAAGGACATCTGGAATTTCCAAGTCAGATGTCTAAATTGTGCCTCTCACCCATCGGTGACAACTGATGAGCAAGGTACCAACTTGACAGGTGTTGTCAAAGTCAAATCCAGAAATAGTTGCATACAAGGCAAGAAAGAGGTTCAAGTCATAAAGTGAGGAGAACATTCAGAAAATGCACCTTCAAAGCTACAGAAACCACTATGTGGTATGTACTATGAAGGTCACCTTAGCTGGGGATAAAGGTGGCCTTTACCCGGACAACTATCTTCCAAACAGTTGCTCAATAGAGCAAGTGTAAGCAACAGTTGTTCCATGTAAATACAGCCATCAATCGGGTGACAAGTGAGAATTCGATTACTAGTCGCTTAGTTTCAGCTTAACTATAAATACTCATTAGTTGATTCATTATTGTCTACTGTAAACAGGTAATTGTTGTCTTTCAACGACTAGCCAACAACTTTGCAGGTAGCTCCGTGCTTGTTTGGTGTGAGCCTTCCACTGAACACTGATCCTGCCTTTTAAAAAATATTTTGCCCTTCCAGTTAACGCTCATTGGTCCCCGAAAAGACCTAAATATGTATGGGTGACCCTCGACTAAAAGCTTCTGCTGGCGTTTGAAAGGACACTCACTGTTATGGTTTCAGCTGGTTTTGGTGCTTGAAAATACACTCGGTGCTGTGGTTTTTCGCTGGTTGACCTTTGACAGAACACAGATGAACCAAGGCTCAAACAAAAGAAAAAGTCCTAGCAGGCGAAAAGAATAAGATGCTATAGCCCCAATTGTTCAGTCTAACCAATAAGAGACAAGAGAAGCGAGGTTTTACACAGCTGTGGCAGAGGAGAGCAATGTTCTCCCATTGAATTCAATGGAGTCGGCAATACAATAGGCTGCCAGCCAGTGCTGCAGTGATTTTCGGGGAAGCGCTTTAAATATAAGCTAGCAGCATTTTTTCCGCCGTGACACCCACTTCAGTCACGCAAATTTTTGAACGCATAACATTCAAAAATTCATGCGTAAAACGCCCGAGTGACTGAGGCCTGAGGTGTATTGCTGATGTGTATGATTCATAACAGATTATTAGAATATTCTGTATACTTAGAGTTGTGCATATCCTTAATTAGAGTTAGTTATATTATCCAACGTTTCTGTATTACCTGCATACCGCTTATCTGTTAACATAATCTTCTATTGCCAACTTATTTTCCAACTTTGTTGTCATAATAAACCTATAAACCTGGTGTCTGCATAATACTCTGGTTCCTGTATCTCCTGCCCCTACCTCCACACATGCAAATGCTCCAAACAATTTGAATTCAGCGGTCTCAAAGTTGAACAAGTCACCAACAATTGCTCTGTGTAAAAATCACACAAACAATGGTCCTTCATATGTTTTAACAACTATTCTGAGTAGCTGTTCGGACACTAGTTGTCCTATGTAAAACCACCCTTACAAAAAGTTACAAAAAGTTCTTATTATTTCCATATACCACTATATTACCTTCCCCGGTGCTCCTCCCTTCCCATTCCTGGTTACCAAAGTTCAATAAATACATTTCGAGACAAAAAGTTTTCCCCATTTTTAATGGACACTTTAAAAAAACCTCTTCTGGTACGTCCTCTTTAAGAGCAAACATTCTTTTAAGGAATGTAAATTTAGCTAGGAGAAGAAAAAACACTGCCTCGCTGAATGCCAGTAGCAGATGAATGTGACATTTGGAAAGTCTGGTAAGTGTAACTTGATTACAGAGACAAAAGCAAGTGAATCCAGGCCAAACAGCAGCCAGCCAGCGGACGCATATATAAAGGCTTTACAATATAATCAGCTCACTGTTATCCCTTATGGAGGAAACCCTATCATAACAGAGCACATGACATGTAGGAAAAAATAATACTTAAGTCAATATTAACACAGGAACTATTAAACCGTGAGCATTGACATTACACAGTGTTACATCAGAAACTGCAAGAAGCCTGCTTTCGTTCCGGTGACATATGTCCTAGCATTTGCATCACTTTTCACTATGCAAAAAAATGAACAGCGCGAAAAAAAAAGTATTTAAGCTTTATATATATATACATACATACGCACACAACACTACTGACAAGTGAAGTGAATACCATTGTTTATTCTGTGACAATGCAGCTGATGGTCATATTATGCAGCACAGTTGGGCCTTGTAGATGATGTTGGAAATCAGGAAGAATGGCCACATGTAGGGGGCCCAGCGAGTGAGGGCTCAAACAGATGGGCGTGCTTTGTTCCCATTAGGCGGCGGTAAAAAAATCGCGGCCGCATAACGGGATGAAATGAACCATTGATTCCAATGGCTTTGTTTTCACTATCGGGATTCTCGCGCATTAGTACTACTTGCAAGAAAGATACAGCAGGACCAGGGGCGTAACTAAAGGCTCAGAGGCCCTGATGCAGAAGGTGCGCTGGGGCCTTCCCTCTATCTGTATCTGTACCCGTACCCATACCTAAACCATGCTACATAGAGGCATAACTTGAAGCTTCCGTGCCCCAATGCAAAACCTGTAACAGGGCCCCCAACTATAATGCTTTATTCATAGTACTGGGCTCCCTAAATGGAGAAGAGAGGCTTTATGGGCCCCCTAAGGCTCCTGGGCCCGGGTGCAACCGCATCCCCTGCACCCTCTATAGTTACGCCCCTGAGCAGGACGTATATTCTTGCTATTTTTTTCAAAGTCATATGCTATAACGCATAGTTTGAATATTAAAAAAAAACAACTTTGGTTCATGCGCTAATGCGCTCTGTAGCGGCAATGGTATTAGCGCATGCACCCATGCGTTTAAGCCCTTAGACAAAGGATAAATTGTGATGGCTTTACTGGGTCAGAGCATCTTCAAAATGGCAAGTCTTGTGGGGTGTTCCCAGTATACACTGATTAGTACTTACTAAAAGTAGTCAGAGGAAGGAGGGAACCAGGGTATCTGGTCACAGGGTGATGGGTGCACATGGCTCATTGATGTTTGTGGGGACGCAGGCTAGCACGTATGGTCGGATCCCACACAAAGCCACAAATTGCTAAAATAGTTCATGTTGGTTATGATAGTGTAGTGTCAGAACACAGAGGACATTGTAGCTTCCTGTATATGGGGCCACATAGCCCCAGAATGGTAAACATGTTGACCCTGTCCATTACCAAAAGCATCAGAGCATCAGAACTGGACCGGAAGAAGGCAGTGTTAGGTCCAAGCTGGATGCTGGATGTAATTTATTGTCTGAAAGGAATGGATATTGACTCTATATACTAACGCAGAGAATACAAAATATTTAAAACGAAACTCAAAATTGGGGGAAATGGCCTCTCTTCTCCATATAGGAAGCCAAGTACTATAAAGCATTATAGTTGTTGGCCCAATTACAGATTTTACATTGGGGCCCCGAATCTTTAAGTTACTGGGTATGAGTACAGATGGAGGACGGGGAGGCCCCAGCTGAGCTTTTGCACCCAGGCCCCTGAGCCCTTAGGCCCCCTGTCCATGGGTGTTGTGAAGTCCCGCGGCAGATCTCCGCTGCGGGAGCCGCCGCCCGGGAGCAGGAGCCGCCGCTGATTCTCCGCCGGTCAGCCCTATCTGATAGATAGGCTGCGCATGGAGAATCAGGGCAATCGCAGCATGCTGCGAATGGCCCGCGGCGAGCGGAGAATCACAATGATTCTCTGCTCATTGACAGGTGTCGGTGCTTTCCATAGCAATGCTATGGAAAGCGTCGGCTGGCGTGATTCGCCGGCAGTTTACCACCGGCTAAATCACGCCCGTGGACAGGCACCCTTAGTTACGACCCTGCCTTCAGATTAAATGTATAACCAGCATTCTCAAAGAGGAGCATCCAGAATAAATGTGTGCAGGCATGTGCTGATTGGTTGGCTGGGTCACATGCGTCACAGCCAAAAAAATCAATCCACACACCAACAGAGAAGTGCTCATGTTGGCATCTGACACCAGAATGACACTGAGTATGCAACAGTGTGTGGATCACATAGGCCATGGCTAACGCCGTGATGTCACCCCAGTCCTGATCTGATATGGCCTGGTATGATAAATAACGTTTTCTTTTACATCGTGTGGAAAGCCAGGTGTGTGTGCATCACTTATCTGGGGAGCAGATGGCAGCAGAATGCACTATAGGAAGGAGGCAAGACGGTAAAGGCAGGATGATGCTCTGGGCAATGTTCTGCTGGGAGACCTTAAAAATAATTACAAGTAAAAACAAAATAATAATAATAGATCCGGCTGAAAATACCAGAAGAAAAAGCGCTGCATGCAGAAATTTTTTCTTCCATCCAAAAGCAGTTGGGCGGAAAGCGAGGGGACCCCATTATAGTCAATGGGGTCCACCCGGCACTGTTGGGTTCCATCATAGAGATGAAACTGTTCAGCTGTGGGGATTCCCCTTTCCTGCTTCCCGAACGGAACAGGAAAACAGGATCCCCAGCGCAGATGTGAAAGCATAAAAAACTAAATGTAAAAACAAGTATAAATATATAAAAAAAATATAAAAAAATAAATATGTCTTGCTCCTTAAAGCTGGCACCTGATATCAGACATCACGCCAGAGACATTTATTAGCTTACACGGTATCGTTTACACGTTAGGGCAGCGTACAATTATTAGTTAATAAAACAGTGTTACAGTCTGCATTACAACGTCTTCCTGGGGAGTTCTGATGATATCGGTTTACGGACAAGGTAGACTGGATCCTCCTACTTAATTACACCTAATACATTAGTCTGCAAATGAATGAAAATAGCTTTGAGCAAAAAGTAGAGAGCTCTGCCACATTATTCCAGACGAATCAGAACACGCGTGCCTCCCTTGTCGTATTACTCTCATGGCTGCCATCCTGCCTGTTTCCATGATGTAAGCACATAAGCTTGGCACAACGGCTCTCCCACTAGGCCAAATCTGCATACGTCATGCGCCACCACTTCTTGCCCTGCGGTATACAACACATACTTAGATTTTACAATCTATGAGCCATTATGAAGGAATACATACCAATGTGGCAAAGGGACCGTGGCACAAACTGGCACTGTGGATGGCACTTTTTTTTGGTGGTAGTGTGGCCACAACAAGGGATAGTGCCATGACCTTAAGGCTGGCTGCACAAAAACGGGTTGGATTCCGGATGCAGGATCCCGCAGCGAAATCTGACTCAGTGCCCAGCGGTCGTCGTGCTTCTTTCTTTATTTTCCTGTACTGTGAGGCAATGACGCGGGTACCCGCGATCTTTCCATCATGTCATTGCAGAAGGGCCGTGGGTCGGTCGGCTTCCATTGAGTTCAAAGGAAGCTGTCTGTGCGAAGCCAGCACAAAAATACAGCATGCTGCGATTTTTCCCCTGGGAGTGGAAAATCGCAATTGATTTCCGCTCGTGCGCAGGAAAAAAGTGCTTTTCGATAGCATGCTATGGCCAGTATTTGCTGCGGAATCCGGAGGCGGGCGCCTGCTCCGGATCCTGCAATGCAAACCCGGCCGCCTGCATCCGGCCTAAGGTGTCTCAAGGGGGCTCAGTAGTGAGTGGTGATTACTGGTCAAGGGATTGCTTAAAATCATCTGCAACTTTTTTTTTAATAGGGTTTAGGGTCATTTTTTGGGGTGTTTAGGTATTTATTTCAATCCGATGTCTGCAATTGTGTTTATTGATATCAAGTACACACTATATTACATATCTTGTACTGATACTCAGATACTGAATTAAAACCTGTATTAAAGCTCAGATCTGAATGCACAACTCTCCAGGCTTCAGAGCTGAAATCTCCCAGCAATCCTTGTATGCTGTCTATAAAGAGCCTACTCTGGTGATTTGCATTCTGGAAAGCATTATCCTTATACCAGACACTGCTATGTCATAATGGAAGATAAACTAGCTTTCCCTCTGAATTACAGAAGTTTAGGTAAGCTATCTGTTGACAAGCTGTTGAATGTTTCCAATGGCAACCAGCAGAATAGTGAGTGCAGCTGTGGAGTATAATGCGAAACTCAGCATAGTATAAGATATTTCCAAAGTTGCTCAATATTGTATCCAAAGTACATGATATTCAAAGGTAAACACAGAATAAATTCTCACGTAATTGATACAAACATTAACATTATGATAAGAAACATTTATAACCACCATGTAAGAAAAAAGAAATCCTGTTGGATGTTTCCCTTGATCCTTTAGTGACCAGTAATACACCTTTGTATGCCGGCCGAGTCTAAGTGTTGCAGACATCCAATGTAATGAAAGACTGCTTTAAATACACTCTTTGTAAAACAAGATAAAACAACCCCTAGAAGAAGTTGCTGTTTTGCTCCAAAACTCGGCATGAAGTTACATCTCAGGCAGATATGCAAATAATTGGATATGGGGTTTGATTAGATGAACCTGAGGCTTTAATTGTGGTTCTACTCTTGGCCTATAAAAGGCTCTCGGAGGCTCCTTGTGTGTATTGACCTCTTCTTCCACTTGTGTAGAGCTTGTTGACCAGTAGACGCCTCTATGACGCAGAGAAGAGATGTCACCCAGTTAACAGAGTTTGAGAGGGGCGCATTATTGGAATGTGAGAAGCTGGATGGTTTTATTGACAAACTGCTGCCACCCGGGCTGTTGTGACCAGACTGTTTGGAGGTGTTGGGACAAGTGGATGTGTGGGGACACACAAGGCGACCGGCTCAGGATGCCCCCGAGAGACCATCAGTAGAGAGAATCGTCTGATCGTCTAACAAGCCGCTCAAACTGTTTCTTTGTCTGCCATTTAGAGATAGCTCCATTGTTACAGGCCCGTGTGTCTGTCAGAACCATTTCCAGGCACTTGGCTGAAGGACATTTAGTCTCATGCTGCCCATTATGTGTACTGTCTTTGACACCCACCCACCATCTCCTCCATTTGCCATAGTGTCATCAATGATGAAATTGGACTGCTATCGAGTAGAACTTGGGTTATTTTCAGGTTTAGTTTGGGCAATGACGACGGTTGTGTTTGTGTCTAGAGACCTTGGGATGAGCACCTCAATTCTGCCTTTGCTGTGGAGTGGCACACTGCCCCCACTTCTGGTGTAATGGTCTGAGGGGGAAGCATTGCATACAATAGTCGGTCCCCCCTAGTAGTGGTACAAGGGACAATGACAGCTGAGCGATATGTTCAGGACATCCTGCATCCACATGTGCTCCTCTCATGGCGGCTTCAAAGAGGTATTTTCCAGCAGGGTAATACTCGGCCGGGCACAGCAAAGATGTCACAGGAATACCTCCATAACATTGCCACACTTCCGTGGCCTGCCCAGTCGCCAGATTTATCACCAATAGAACATGTATGGGACCATCTGGGATGCCAACTTTGACAGCCTGCGAGTTTGCACAATCTAGAGGCTCAGTTACAGCAAATGTCGAGCGATATGCTGCAGGATACCATATGGAACCTGTATGCCTCCATGCCCCCCGTATCACATCTTGTATCCAAGCTAGAGGCAGTACAAAAGAGTATTAGAGATTTCATGCCCAGCCATATCACATCAAGCATCCAGGCTACAGGCGGTACAACAGGGTACTAGAGCCTCCATGCCTGGCCGTATCACATCTTGTATATCTTGTATTCAGGCTAGAGGTGGTACAACAAGGTACTAGAGCCTCCATGCCCGCCTGTATTACATCTTGTATCCAAGCTAGAGGCGGTACAACAGGGTACTAGAGCCTCCATGTCTGTCCGTATCACATCTGGTATCCAAGCTAGAGGCATTACAACAGGGTACTAGAGCCTCCATGTCCGGCCTTATCACATCTGGTATCCAAGCTAGAGGTGGTACAACAGGGTACTAGAGCCTCCATGGCCGCCATATCACATCTTTTATCCAAGCTAGAGGTGTTACAATAGTGTACTAGAGCCTCCATGGTCGCCCATATCACATTTTGTATGCAAGCTGGAGGCAATACAACAGGGTACTAGCACCTTCAGTGCTATCCACTAGGGGTTGCCCTTCCTTCTACTTTCTGCCCACTGTCTGATGTCAATTGATGTGACTCATACTGCTTATAGAAGTCTATGGAGGGCATGGGGTAGAGGAGTGAGCTGCTTGAGGTAGAGAGACTCACAAAGATTGTACCTGCAGCTGATAGTAAGTATAGCTACTGAAATCACATCTACACTGTTCAGTACTTCTCTAAAGTACTCTATCTCCTGGCAACATACGTGTCGCTGTGGTAAAAGCACACAAACAGAAGTCGTTCGTACATACTAATAGCTTGCTTTATCGACTATTTTGTGGATAGCTGTCTCTTGTAGAGCCACCCTTACTGTGTACGAGCAAAAAAGGGACTTGGCAGGGTTAGGGGTATGGCTTTAAATTTAAAAAAATTGTCGTGTTGCGCATGTGTGTGAATGTTGGGAAGATATGTAATAAGTTATCACAGTTAGGACTTCTTCACATGGGCGTGTATTTGAATGTATTTAAACGGATGAAACAAAACCATCACTATAACAGGAGAGTTGTGGAATACCGGGATGCACTAAAAAAAAAGGTGCATATTACTAACAGATGCATCTTTTGGGTAATTCACAACTATTTTTGATGCAGCTGCAGCAAACACTGTAAAAACGGTATTCATATTTGGAAAGTCTTCAGACCCTAACTTTTCTTTACATTTGGTTATATTGTGGCCTTGTCCAAAGAAAAAAAATCAAGTTTCCCTCCATCATTCTACGCACAACACCTCATAATTACTAACATGTTGGACATTTTTTAACATTTTTTAAAAATAAAAAAACGGACATTTTGCATTGACATAAGTATTCACACCCCGTGCTCAGTACTTAGTTGAAGCACTTTTGGCAACAATTTCAAACACCAGTCTTCTTGGATATGATACCACAAGGTTTACACACCTGAATTTGGGGATTTTCTGCCATTCCTCTCTGCAGATCCTCTCCAGTTTTGTCCGGTTGGATGGGGGCCGTCTGTGAACAGCAATTTTTAGGTCTCCATAGATATGTTTAATTGGGTTCAAGTCAGGTCTCTGGCTGGGGACTCAAGGACATTCTTAGAGTTGCCCCTAAGCCACTCCTGTGTTGACATGGCTGTGTTCTAAGGGTCATTGTCTTGTTGGCATGAGAACCTTCTACCCAGTCTGAGGTTCCTTACGCTCTGGATCAGGTTTTATTAGGAATATCTCTGTACTTTGCTCCATTCAGCTTTCCATCAACCCTGACCGGTCTCCCTGTGCCAGCCGCTGAACCCCAACACAATAGCATGATGCTGCCACCACCATGCTTCTCTGTAGGGATGATATTGGGCAAGTGATAAGCTGTTCCTGGTTTTCTCCAGATATAACGCTTCAAATTGAGGCCAGAAAGTTCAATCTTGGTTTCATCAGACGAGAGAATCTTGTTTCTCGCAGTCTGAGAGTCTTTAGGTGCTTTTTGGCAAACTCCAGTTGGCTTTCATGTGTCTTTAACTAGGAAAGCCTTCTTTCTGGTCGCTCTGCCAGATTGGTGAGTTGCTGCAATGTTGGTTGAACTTCTGGAACTTCCGCACACAGGATCTGTGGAGCTCATTCAGGGTGACCATTGTGTTCTTGGTCACCTCTCTTACCAAGGCCCTTCTCCCCCGATTACTTAGTTTGGTGGGTCGGCAGCTCTGGGCAGAATCCTGGTTGTTCCAAACTTCTTCCATGTAAGAATTATGAAGGCCGCTGGGCTCTTGGGAACTTTCAGTGCAGCAGGATCTTTTTCTCCAGACCTGTGCCTCCACACAATCCTGTCTCTCAGCTTTGCATGTAGCTCTCTCCTCCATATGCCTTGGTTTTGACTCTGATATGCATTGTGAGCTGTGAGACCCTATACAGACAGGGGTGTGCTTATACAATGATGCCCAATCATTGAACTTAGCCAGGTGACTCCAATCGAAGTGTAGAAACATCTCAAAGATGATCAAGAGATATTGGAACTCCCCCAGAGCTAAATTTCAAGTGTCATACCAAAGGATCTCAATACTTATGTCAATGCAAAATGTTAGCTATTCCTTTAAAAAAAAATGACAAAGATTTCTAACACTTTGTCATTATGGGTTCAGAATGATGGCGAAAAACTTAGATTTTTTTAAAGTTTTGTACAAGACCACAACATAACAAAATGTAAAAAAGTGGAAAGGGACTTTTCAAATGCACTTAATAATACATTGTACTGACAAAAAAGACTCTTCCCCTCGTAGACCTTGTAGGATGAACATGTCGTTACACTATTTCCCCTCTACCTAGAGAGCATACATCACAGGGCTCCAGGATCACCTGAGCCTCCTCACCCCCTGCGGAGGGATACGGCTTCTTAATGCTCTATTTCCTTTCTACGGGATTAGGATGAGTAGAGGACACAGAATGAGATCTGTGCCAGTGATGGGTCTATCTGAGGGTAGGGAAGGGTTCTTGCAAGTTACACAAGTTAACCCATTCAGTGCTGCAAAGGTGACCTGTGCTCCTCACACAGGAGTAAAGACAATCAGTCAGGAGTTTAAGGGTTATTCAGTGTAAACATTCAATGGCCACTGAGTCCTGTAGGACCATGAAGAAGGGCACATTGTAAGCCGAGGCTGCTGAGGGATTTCCTACAGACGACAGCTCAGGAGCTTTCTGCAGTGACAGGAAGAAGGCAGCACATTGTCATTTGTTGGTTCCTGTGAGTCTCCCCCACAGGGAAGTGCGGTCTACGGCAAGCTTGTGTGTAGACTACCAGCTCGGCGGGTAATTAAGTACAAAGGCCAGTACTGGTATTTATTTTTAACCGGCCGTATTAGTGCAATCTATGGAAAGCATGCATGTCGTTGTTTAGTACATTCCCAGCAAGTCATAAGTCTTGGGAGCGAGCACAGGAAGTCTTGGGAAAGTAATATTTCGGGAGGTGTACTAAAGTATAATTATTTGGGATCCTATAGTGAAATGTCCATGCTGTTAGTAAAGATGGACCCTTAAAGGGGTATTCCAGCAATGGCCATATTTCTTTTTAGTTTTCAGCCACCCACTGGATGATGGGGGTCCGACTACTAGTACCCCACTGATCCCAAGAATGGGGGACCTGTTTTCCCATGTTGTCACAGTTCTAGATACATTGTCCCATTTCTGTGAACAGTGCTTGGCTATCTGCTTGCACCACTAAGAGGAATGGAGCTGTTACTGTGCATGTAGAGACCACCGTCTCCGTTCTTCACTACAGAATTGGGAGAATGGATCTTGAAATGTGAAATAGGGGGAACATGAGTACCCCATTCTCAGGATCGGAGCGGTTGGACGGTCACCAATCTATCAGTTTTCATCAATCCATCCAATGCAGTTTTGGGAAATGTTTCTAGAATCTCTTCTACAGAAAACTGGGATAGTGATGATGCATATAAAGAACAAGAGTGGTTAGTAGTGCTGTTCTTTTGTTCTTCCTCTGAGAAATGTAGGAATAAATTAAGAACTGGGTGTCATCATTATCCAATCAGTGCTGACAATACCAAAATGTAAGGACACACCCCTTTGACAAGAACAAACCGTTAACACTCAGTTGTCAATTTATTCAGAAATGTCTATTAGAATTAACAGAGGAACGGCACACCACACAGCTATGGGAAAAGATGTTCCAGAATTGCTATATGGTGGGGAATACAACTATTTACTACAACAGACATGCCAAGAGAGGGGACAGGGCCCAGACTGGGGCAGATTGTGGGGGATAGCCAGAGAGGTGAAAATAATGTTATTATTTTGGGACCTTTCTATGTACTGGGGCCTTCAGCCCCCCAACCGTTCACAAGCTTTCATCGATTTCCTTGCGTAAATATGCAGTGCTTCACACCTCTCCTAGTGTATTGCGCATGCATTTGCACATCCCCATTGCCTTCTATGGGGACTTTTAATGCACAGAAAAATAGAACCTGCTGTGGTTTTTTTGCGCAGGAAAAATCCACACATGTGAACAAAGCCATTGAAATCAGTGGGTTCTATTCTCTGCGTATTGCAAGCGCAAATACGCCGTTTGAAGGGGACCTTAGGCTAGGTCCAGGCTTTGTTGCCACCTGCATCAGAAGCTTAAGTCAAACACAGATTCTGTAGGAATTGATAGGAAGACTTGAGTTGCATGCCCAATGCCAACACTGACCACTATACAGCCCCTTCAGTGCCAGACAGCTATTGAAAAGCATGCATGCCGGCTTAGAACAACCCCTGCAAGTCATAAGTCGTCTGGAGCGAGCACAGGAAGTCTCGAGAAAGTAACATTTCGGTGCTCCGCTTCCTTCTAGGACAAGACAATGTTTAATTACAATCTATCATCCATCTTCAGATGTCTCAGGAAGACTGGAAACGCTAACAGACATTGGGGCAGGGGGGGGGTGAACCCATTGAAAATCACTGGTTTCACAATCCTGCGTTTCCATTCACAATTTTATCGCAAGTATGAAGGCACCCTGAGGGGCCATCTTTACAGACAACATTAAAGGGGTTTTCCCACTGTTTTCAGACAGCTCTGTACATTGCACAGTGGCCCAGGTTGGTACTGCATGCTGAATCAAGTTCACTTCAATAGGATTCAGCCTGCAGTACCAACCCAAGCCACTGCACAATGTACGGAGCTGTCTGTAAACAGCTAGAAGTGGGACAACCCCTTTAACACTCACTGCAGGATTCCAGATAAGTGTACTTTAGTATACCTCCCTAAAGCTCCTTTTGCTCGCAATGTCAGTGGGACTTTCTAATGTTAAAAATGCATAGCACAAAAATCACAAAGCACAAACTCGCGATGCGTTTTTAACATTAGAAAGTTTTTGACATTCGCGGTTAAAAAACCGCAAGTGGGTAGGAGCCCTTCAAGCACGTGTGAATTTTTGGATGACCGATCATGTAAAGTTGAAAAGTCACAGCATGTCCAATTTTCTGCGATTCTACTGCAAGAATCGCCTATAATTTTCTGTGGTAGTGTGATAAAAATGCATCGCACCGAGGGTTAGTCACACTGATGTATTCTCACCACATATTACGCACAGGTATATGGCGCACTTAATACGCGGTGAAGAGAGTCATTGTAAGTAAATGGGTTTTCATTGACCCATGCACACTTGCATGTAGTCATTGCATATGTTACGCGGGTAAGAGAAACCGCAGCATGCTCTATTTTATCTTTGCTTTTTACTCTATTTTTTGCGCTGTGCTGCCTTATTTAGTCCCCTGTGTGTTGATTTCCCTTCAAAATTGCGCAGTTAGCACAATTGCTTAGGTATCTGGTGCGCCCACAGGCTCCTATTGTGTCATTGGTGAACAAATGTGCACACGAATGCGAAAGTGAAAATGAGCCCATTGAAAACAATGGTCTCCCTTCTCTACACATCGCGCACGTAGATTTTGTGCATGCACATACGCGAATGACCTCGTTTGAGCAAGCCCTTGAAGTCTTCAAGATTGTTTAGTAATGCAACAAATGCGCAGTTGCACGTGTTTTCACTGCATTTTCTGCATGTTGCCAGGAGACAGTGGGCAAAATTAAGGGCGGCTTCACATGAGCATGTGTGCAAAAAAAATTGTGACTTTTTGCGCAGTGAAGGTCGCACTATCATGCACGTTTTAGCGCATTTTAAGCTGCTTTCACACGGGCTACAAAATTGCGTGTATTTGAGGCTGCTGTTCCACAAGCAACAAAATCGCATGATTTTCTCGCGATGCCACAGTGCTACGAATTGCATGTTTGTGAATCCCATGCTTTCCTATGGGTTCCTTCACATGTTTTGTAGCCCATGTTTCCCTATCCTTGCTTATCACATCGCAACATACGAACTTGCGATTTTCGTGCGATGCAATACATTTTTAACATTAGAAACTCCTATTAACGTTCTTGTGATAAAATTGCAGGTAGCAACAGCACGATGCGAGATTTTTCACAAGGAAAAGCATCACTGACGCTGCAAAATCACGTGTACAAAGCTGCGATATCACACCGATTTCATAGCGCCCATATCGCTGTCGCCCATGTGAAAGAGGCCTTACTGTACATTCGTCCCTTCCAGGGATCGTTCACACCCGCTCTATTATGGAAAAGGCTTCGCAGCCTAATTAGTCGTTGGTATTTCCGATTTCCCCACAAATTTACACAGCTCATTGTGCAACTTTGCGGGGATCGGGTGACCATTTGCGCAGCTCCATAGACTCCTATGGTGCCTTAGCTGCGCAAATGCACACAAAAATACAGCATAAGGCTTTATTCCTACCAGCGCATATACGGCACATTTTTTACGCCCGGGCGCAAATACGGTACCCATGTGAAGCATTGATTTCCAATGCAGCCGTTCACACGGGCAAATATACGGCGCATAAATACGCCGGTAGCATGAAAAATAGAACATATACGCGGCCGGCGCATATACGCCCAGCTAAAACATAGTTCTAGAACTATGTTCTGGCCAATATATGCCAGCGTGTCCCATAGACTTCTATGGGAGCAGAAAAAAAGAAAGGAGGGGGAGGCATTTTGGCAGCGTCCAACGCTGCGAAAAGGTGCCTTTATATAGACACTGGAAGGCATCCCGAGGATTTTGCCAGAGCGAAGGTTTTTTTCAGGATGCGACGTATTTTTTCGCTAAAAATGACGCACACGTTCGTGTGAATTGGCGAGGAAACGCTGTCCGTGATTGTGGGAAAAAAAACATTCAGGCACTTATTCGGGGTGAAAACAGAAAAACGCCGTCGCCGTATATGCGCTCGGGGGAAAGAGCCCTGACGCTTTTTTTGCGTGAAAGTGTGAATGATCCCATTGAAAACAATAGGTTCTATTCTCCGTGCAATGTGCGTGCAAAAACGTGCGCTCATGTGAAGCCGCCCCAATATGCCACCAATCGGGTGTTCTGCTTTTTTTTTTTGCGTGCCTGAAAAACGTAGAAAAAATGCATCCCCACCAAAAATGCACCCACATTCAGCCTTTTCATCATTTCTGCCCTCCTTGCAGCTGTATTGCAGTTTGTTTGTTTTTTTCTCCTTTTTTGCAACATAGTAACAGAATCTATAACTTGTGATTGGAGTGACTGGAATAAACAATGACATCCAAGCTTTCCAGAGAGCGCACTTCCCTGTGGGGGAGACTCACAGGAACCTCCGCATGACAATGTGCTGCTGCCTTCTTCCTGTCACTGCAGAAAGCCTCTGAGCTGTTGGCTGTGGGAAAGCCCTCGGTGGGCCCCGCATACAATGTATCCTTTTCACAGGACACAGTGGCCATTGAATGTTTACATTAATTAACCCTTAAACTCCCAAACAATTGTCCTTGCGAGGGGCACAAGGCACCTTTCCAGCAGTGAACAGGTAACTTAAAGGAGCCCTTTCCAGCTCTCAGAAGCAGCCGGCTCTTCGAGAAGGACCCATCACTAATCTGTGTGGCTCTAATGGGCGGGAAATGCTCGCCTGATGACTGACAGTTTCTTCGTCCAATCAGAAGAGATCCCTCCAGCAGAAAGGGGCGGAGCCACCTCCCATTGTTCCACTGCGCCGGGCAGCTCATGAACTGAGCACAGCGGCTGACATTGAGTAGTGAGGCAGCATAAGAGAAGCATACACAGGCACAGGGGAGACATTCCCGGCCACGTAACTACTACACACCAAGGAAGATGATGTCTTGCTGAAAGGGATCGGCCTGAGCCATCCCTTCTCCTCTCCCTCCTACCTCCGCAGAAGAAGACGCTATAGGGGAGACAGTATAGACTTAGAAAAAACCTTATATTGCAAGGCAATCATCTCCCACCCAGGACACAAAGCACCGCCTCACAAGCTGCAATTGTCTTCTGCTGGAGTTTTTTACAGGAAGCAACCATCACCGATCGGCGTTGTCCTTGGTTGAACTTTCCTATGCAGGGCTCATCCTTGCCTATTGTTCACCCATCTTATGTGCCACCTTCACTTGGTGCATGACTGCTTCACCCATTGCTGCTAATTCTTCCACCAGGACTCTATAGCACATCATTGCCCGAGCTCCACACGCCATCTACAGTTAACACCGAGCCCAACTTTTTTTGTGAAGTCGAAGCTCATGCGGCCGAAAACCCATCAGTAGAAGAATTTTATTTTTTCTTGGGATTGATTATTTTTTTGCAAAAGGAATTATATTCAGTAAAGATTTGACCTCTTTCTATATTTTCTTGAGGATTTGCACAAGAACTGGATCCGACGTTCAAGTCCTGACGTTCTAGATCTCTCAAGTCCAACGTTCTAGAACCTTGATGTATCAAGTGTGAGGAGTTCTCAACATTCTAAACGCCTCCAGAAAAGCTAGGATCTAGCTGCCTTACCCCCCAAACGACAAATTTTCTTCCACTCAAGACCTATTTGCTATTGCACAACCCCAGTCCCCCTTTTCCTTGACATTCTCTGCACAGATCCATTGGGAAAAAAAACCCTCAAAGAAGCACAAAGTCTTCAGTCACCCCCCAAATAGCCTTGGATTTGGCTGCTCTTTCATACTCATGAACATACAAAGGTCGAACCCTATATCAATCACAAGGTATGGGAGATCTAGGAATAAGAACCAGGATTTTGAAGAGTTGTCATCCATAAGGTGCACAGAACCCAGCCAGAGCTTCAGCCCCAATCTCGGCTCCCCAAGCCCCCCAGAGACTCCCAACTCGTCGCATTGCGTTTCCTGCATTGGGAAATACTTATTGTTGGAGCCTCTGGAGGGAGACCACGTTTTTCGAGCGGTGCATCTGCATAGTGGAGAGGAACTGCTCTGTAAGGTACATACATGATCCTTGTTGTCGTCATCCTCGTTATTGCATGCTATAAGATGTACAGATGTAGCAATCATTAACATGACGGGTGCATCGTGATGCCTCAATTTACAGCATTGTAGTACATGATAGTTGAGTTATTATAAAGGGTTAAATGTCAAGTTAATGTTTGCCATATCTGTGTCCTATTACTACTTGTTTATTTAGACATCATAAAGCCCTGTTAATTCAATAGCATCTGTTTTTTTTAATGCTGTCTGTAAATGTAGACCTTGTAGTAGGATGGAGATGGGTTCTAGGTTACTGACTGACCCCCTGCAAGGTTTGCACAAGCTTTGAGGTTCTGACTTTGCATTCGCATGGAGATGGGTTCTAGGTTACTGACTGATCCATAGAAGGTTTGCACTAGCTTTGAGGTTCTGACCTTGTATTAGGTTGGAGATGGGTTCTAGGTTACTGATGGATCCTTAGATGGTTCGCGCAAGCGTTGAGGTTCTGACCTTGCATTAGGATGGAGATGGGTTCTAGGTTACTAACTGATCTTCAGAAGGTTCGCACAAGCTTTGAGGTTCTGACCTTGCATTAGGTTGGAGATGGGTTCTAGGTTACTGATAGATCTTTAGAAGCTTCACACAAGCTTTGAGGTTCAATATAAGAGTCTGCAGGTGTGCACATAACTTCTTAGCAGTCACAAAGGTAAAAGAACCTGCTTTGATCTTTCATTTGCTAGTAGCTTGTGGACACAAAGACCCTTTATGAGGGTACCTGGTGGCACCTAAGCTGCAGATCAAATAAGCCATTGTAGACACAGACATCACTGGGTGCCCTTTGATATATTTTTTTTTTCTTCACTTCATCTCTATTATTGCTGTGTCTGCAATATTTGGAACCCACCTAAGCAAACTATCTCTTCCCCCTCCTGCATATGTCACTCAGTTTCCATTCATTGTTTGTCTCCATCCTGTAAGAAAGGCAACATCCAAAGCAGTCTCCTCCATTCATTTATTCATTCATAAACAATGGCGCTTGAATGATGTAATTGCAAACTGTAGACAGCCACATAATTCCCTATGGAGGATAATATGGCAATCCATTCTGAAAGCTTTCAATTGAATACTTTGTCATGCAGTAAATGTATTTATAGGGGGAGACTAATGGTGATCGCTGCTTGTGAATGACTCATGCTTTGCCCTGTTTATGAATGCCGTTCATTCTTTATTTTTCTGCTAAAGTTTGTTGAAATGTAGACCCCTGAATTGCATAAGGTACCCAGGGAGCTAGCCTCAGCCTTATGCGAAATGTAACTTTATGCTGAAACATCCACATTATGTTGCATCTTCTATGTGTCTGTGGCAACATATGCTGCAATTTTGTGTTTTATTGAGAATGCATGCAACAGTTGTGCGGCTGTAGTGTGTAATACGCCTGTACGTTGTTGAAATTTTAAGGCTATAGGGTTGGTTTTCTTTTACGTTGGAGTCATACAGCGTTCATTTAGGAGGTCATTTTAGGTCAAACTACTGTATTCCTTGCATTGTGGACCCAGGAGAAGGCAAAAATATCTGAAGCCCATTTTTTAAAAATCATATTCGTGGACCTTTTATGGCATTTCTACTAGTCTATATTATGATCCATAGGCACTCCGCCATATGGTGCCTCCATGAGTCACCACGTTCTCCCTTATAACCATTGCTGTAACACTTGAGCTTCTGTATAAACCTGCAGTTACAGTATAGGCCCATAGCAGGCTATGAGCAGCGTATTATGGATCCATACAGCACAGACCTGTATTAGCGCAATGTATATGGGTGCTTGTGCCAATTTAGAATTGACCCATATCAGCAAATCATTTTATGCTGATGGGCACACTTTTTTGTGGCCATAATATGCACGTTTGTTAGCCTCTGTGTCAAAACCACAGTATCCAGATTTGGCACAATTTAACCCAGTGGAGTCTAAAATTCACCCATATTACAGTCATCTGAAAGTGGACTATGGTTTATTGGAGTATGACTCATATGTAGGAAGTATATGTAGGGCGTTCCTCGAAGACACTTGGGGGGGGGGGGGGGGGGGTTCTATGCATCTGTGGCAGAATTCTGGTGGAAAGAAGCCTCAACTTTTGACACATTTGTGCAAAAAACTTGAGGCTTTTTTTATTTCATTTTTACACTTTTTGAGAAAAGTGGATCGGCTTAGTAATAAGGGGAGTGGCTTCCCACAGCCTAACAGGTTTACCCTAATTTATGCCAGGAACTGGCATAAATCATAGTGTAAATTTATGCCAGTTTATAGCAAATGCAGATTTGCTTTCCTGGCACATGGATTGGCCAACAATGCGCCAAATTTATTAAGACATGTGCCTCTTAATACGCTTGGTGCATCTTACCCAAGTGCACAGCTGCTAAAAGCTGGCATAAGATCACCGCTTTTCATAAATTCTCCTCAATGGTGTCTACAGATCTATCCAATATGATCCATATGTGTCTGGCTGGTTCTATACGGAAGATCTGTTGCAATCGAAAAAGTTAATATGAGCGTATATCCAAGCTGCTGTTATAACCAATGCCATATGGTTAATTTCAGGACGCATGGTTCTTTAGTTCTCCAACTTCCAGTCCACGTGAGGCTTCTGTCTGCTGCCACTCTTGTCTCAATCCTTTTGTTTCTTCCCTCTTCTCGTCCCCCTGCAGGTTTTCGATATTCGCTGCTACCAGGAGTCCTTGGCGCCCTGTTTTTGTCTACCTATACACAGCAACATTAACCAAATAGCTGAGATCATTCTTGGAGAGTCTAAAGCTTACGTGTTCTTTGAAAAAAGCCATGGGGACATGCATTCTTTTGTTCGTACCTGCAAAAAGCTCAAAGAGGAAGAAGCTGCCAGACTGTTCTATCAAATTGTGTCGGCCGTAGCACACTGTCACGATGGAGGGGTTGTGCTGCGAGATCTTAAACTTAGAAAATTTGTCTTCAACGATGAAGAACGGTAAGATTTCTATAGTTTGCTTACTGATGTAGCAGAGCTGAATGTATTGAATTGAACTCTATGGAGTTGCTTTGTCCTTCCTAGTGCCGTAGGTATGCTTACGTAAAATCCTGCATGGCTTTGCTCTTCTAAAACTTGCAAACTCAACTGTTATAACACAAGAATACATTTATCTAAATATTATGGTTTTTGTATCGTCTATATATTTATTTTCTTTCAATTGATACAAGAGGAAAGCATAATAGAACAACATCAACATCACATGCCTTAAAAGTATTACCATGTCTTGTGGAATATACAGGGTATAGTCACAAAGATGGATCCAGTGCTATTTCTTAATACTGGTGTTTTATATTGAAATGGCATATTTGAATAGGAAGACATGGATGCGCTACATGATGGTATGGTACACGGGCACCTGGAGGCCCTGTAACATGGATTTCAATTTGGTCTTGTGGTCCCTGCAATAAGAGAGAGAGAGTAAAACCCAATTGCAAAGTTGAAGAGTAGTATGTGAGAAGCAGAAATCCGCTTTCCGCGTCTCTCCAAGTCCCATGGGAGCGTTGCTGTGACTGAAGGAAGGAAAGCGTTTTCGAAGTGACCTCCTTCTGCTACCACCATCATCCATTGTCTTTTACAGGAGATTCAGGTACACATTGAGAGTTCCTGGAATGAAGACATGTCCTAAGAGGCAACTGCGCCAAATTCAAACCTACACATTCATGCTGAAATTTGCATTGTCTTCTGATTGGGTTATGCTCTTACTAGTAATTTGCATTGCGTCCGTATTGAATCAGTGATAGCGTCAGTCCTGGACTGCACAGTCGAACGGCTCCATGTATGTATCGTAACAGAAGGAGGCCACTTCGCGTACGCTTTCTGTGCTTCAGTCATAGCAGCGGTCCATCGGGACTTAGTGAGACGTGGAAAGTGGATTTCTGCTTCTCACATGCTACTCTTCAATTTGCAGTTGGGTTTTACTCTATATCTCTTACAGGGGCCACAACACAAAATTGAAATCCATGTTCCGGGCCCCTATGCTCCATATCATTGTGTAGCGCATCCATGCCTACCTATACAAGTACGCTATTGCTATAGCAATATAGGACACCACTGTTGAGCTATAACGCTGGATTCGGCTTTTAGGCTACACAGTATATACAATTACAGTACTCTTACCATACCATAACAAAGACAGCCACTAATGGCGATAGCAAGATAGAGCCCTAGCCTAAGTGCTCACAATCTAAAGGGAATGAGGGGTTAAGATAACTGCACTTGGTTACCATAAATAAAAGCTAACAAAGTGGAGGCTCCGGTAGGACATTCAGGCAGTATATGATGTATGTACCGTGCGGAATGTATGGAATGTGGAGTAGTAAATGTATCCGACCTTAGGTTATCCTGCAGCAAAATGCATCTGGTCACTTAGTATACAAGGAGTATATGAGAAGTGACTTCTTCCCATGGGATAGATAATTGTACCTGCATCTGGAATGTGGACATGTGACTATTTCTTAACTAATGTACACTAATTGAAATTGACTAATCATAATGAACACTACTGTATCTGGGAGTTGTAGGGACACATTCACATGAGGTTTTTATAGTTTTTTTGTTTTTTGTTTTGTTTTGCTTTGCATTTCCAGTTTTAAAACTGTAAGCCTATATGCAAACTACCGTTTTTTTTTTGGTTTGTTTTGTTTTTTTTTCTTTCCACTGATTTTCAGAAAAAATCAGGCTGAAATTGGCCGGAAATTAAGTATATTTTAATTGGTTTTATTCACATGTTCAAAAGAAATTGTAGCTTGTTCTATTTTGTTACCATTCTAAGATGAAAAACGCCCATTCAAGTCTTTGGGTGCGATTAAAAGAACGATTTGCACTCATTTGATGCAACTGAGATCCGTTTTTATCGCATGCAATCATGACAACCATAACCAAGTGTAGAACCATTAATTGCATCATTTGGCATATCATTTTTTTTTTTCCTTTTTAATAAGTGAATCAAAATTCGGATGCAAAACGGATAAACAAAATTACACAAAAAATCACAAACGCATAAATATTGCGTGAAAATAGCGCAAAAAAAGTCCAATTTTTCAGAACTGAAAAAAAAAGCTCGTGATTTTTATTTACCCTTAATGGAAATCTTTTTCTATTTAAAGTTCATCCCGATTCAAGCCAGTTTCAGGCAAACGTACTTTGTATTTATATAATGCAGAATTAATGTAAATCTATGCATCTTTGTCCACATGGCCATATTTTCATGGCTGTTTTTTTAAAAAAAAATGCAACATGACTTATTTTTTTGCGTTTCTTTCCCCAAATTGTAACTATGTTATATTGTGCAAATACGGATCAGTATTTCCCCAGTAGAAAATCAAAACAATACGGAGGCAAATGCAGATGAAATACTGATGACATACGGCTGTAATGCATCCGTAATACGGATCCATGCTGTGGACATATTTAACTATGCTCCTCTGAAACTGGCCTTAAAAAGAAGAAAAAATCCAGATGTAGCAGAGCCAAACTTGCACACAAGTGCAGAACTGTTTGATATCAGAGAGTTGGCATAACTGTATTGAAAAGATATCCTCTAGAATGTTAATTCATTTTTACATAGACCTACAGCTCTAAAGAGTTGAATCACAAACTCAGCTCTGCTACATCTGGAAGTGTACTGGAGCACATATTGCGTCCCTAATGTTAAACTCCTGCCAGTGCCATCATTTCCAAATGATGCATTTTTTTTCTTGTCTCCTTTCCCCTTGAGTATAGAACATAAAACGTGTGCGCAGACCTGAGCGAATGATTACAGTAATGGCCTATTTAGCAGCGTTTGAAGATTTGAC